>NC_083589.1:54206023-54517809 GCF_027579695.1 Neoarius graeffei
TTTTTGCACGTAGACCGGCCGTAGGAGCACATACGGCCGGTTGTGATCTAGGCTAGAGGGACAGCACATGTGGAGAGCTTGGGAATTAAGCTAAGAGAGATGAGACTGAGATGGTATGGGCACATCCTGAGAAGAGATGCAGAGCATGTTGGAAGGAGAATGTTGAGGATGGAGCTGCCAGGCAAATGAAAACGAGGAAGGCCAAAGAGGAGATACATGGATGTGGTGAGAGAGGACATGAAAGTCGAAGGTGTGGTAGACAGGGAGCACCGGAGATGAAAGATCCGCTGTGGCGACCTAGTCTGGCTAACGCGACTTCAAAGCTCTGCGAGCATTTGCTCTGGCAAAGATATTAAGCCCAACCGTTTCCCAAAGGCGTGGTTGACCCGCCTCCCTGAAATGCCTCAGTTTGCTACTGGTCGAAGCCAGAAAAGGCTGTGACGAAGCTTAAACCAATCACATCACTCTTTCCTCTGACGTATGTGATGCGACGGAAACTGCTTGAGTAACAGGAAGAAGATAAATACCTCCAGGGCTGCTCTTTGCTCCGTTTTCAATGAGAACTTCCCGTTGAATGCTTTCAATACAGCATCTACCGCTGTGTCAAAGGCTTGCCGCTGCTCCATGTTCGTAATGTTTCTAGTGAATGAAGCGCTTCCGGCATAGATTCTGTAAACAATCTATTGGCCCTTTTCCACTACCCTTTTTCAGCTCACTTCAGCCCGACACGGCTCGCGTTTCGACTACCTCAGAGCAGCACAACTCAGCTCGCTTCAGCCCTACTCAGCACCCAAAACTCGCACGGTTTTGGAGTAGGGCTGAAGCGAGCCAAACCGAGCCGAGTGGGGCTAGGGGCGTGAGGAGACACTCCCCTGTGCACTGATTGGTGAGGAGGAGTGTCCTCACATGCCCACACACGCCCCGCGAGCACGCTGGGATCTGTAAACACCGTAAACCCGGAAGAAGAAGAATTACGAATTACGAGAATTTCTGAAGCCTTATGCGCCTCGCCTCATCTATACGCTCTTGCCAGAATCTGTTGGCGTTGTCGGTGACAACAAGCCACAGCACCAAGACCAGCAACACTAACGACTCCATGTCCTCCATGTTTATTGTTTACTATCCGGGTCGTGAGACTACCGCTTAAAAGATCACTGATGTCACTGTTTGCGCCGCCTAACGACATCACGTGACGTCCACCCACTTTCGCTAACTCCACCCACTTCCAGCCAGCACGGTTCAGCGCGGTTGTAGTCGAAATGCAACTCCAACAGCCCCACTCAGCTCGACTCAGCCCAACTCAGCACGGCACGGCTCAGCCCAACTCAGCCGCGTTGGTAGTGGAAAAGCGGCATATGGCTTCCGGTCGCAGTTCTACTACGTCAGTGCCTTGAACACGCCTCTACCCAGGGCCGTTGGAGATGCTCAAAGTTGATTGGCTCCCGATTTTTCGGGAGCTTGGAAGAGCTGTAGATAGCTTGCCTTGCCAGACTAAAGGCCAATTTATGCTGACAACCCAGTCCACGCAGATAGCGTCGCAGACAGTGTCTGCGTAGCCCCCCCACCTTCGCAGACGCTCTGTGCGCACCTCCCAAAAATTGTGACCACCGCAGAAGCCTCGCAGACAGCGTCGCAGACAAGAGGGCTCTGATTGGTCCACTCTACATCCGCTGTACACGCGCTTCCGCTTCCCTACTTTCCCGGTTTGTTTTGTTTTCACGACTGGCATTTTTAAAAACACGAGCGCAGATGGAGCAGCATGAAGAGCGGTTGATTGAGGAAGTACGTACATCTATACGACTCCAGTTCTAGTCAATATAAAAAAAAAAAAAGTTCTAGTCATTATAAGTAACCGGAGGATAAACACTCCACTAACCACACCCACCAACTACTCCTAGCGACTTCGCGCCCCCTTGCGTTGTGCCGGTGAATAACATTGCGCACGCCTATACTCCCCGCTCAACGATAAATTACAACTGTCTGCGAAAAGCCATCTGCGAAAGCCTTGTCGCAAGAGCATGCAGAGGCCTTAAGCTCGCAACAGGCCCTCGTGTTGCGTCACGCTTAGGATGGGCGGGCCCAGGCTAGTGGCGACCCCTAATTGGGAGCAGCCAAAATAAGATGATAATGGATGGATGGATAGATAGATGTTCCCACATTATTGGCTCTCCCATTTTCTAAATCACAGTTTAGTCACTGATCCTGATCCAATAAACTCCAGGAAACACCTAGTTGGATCACATATGTAATCCAGAAATGGCGGATTTTTCAAGAATCAATCCACCCAGCACTCACTTGAGATGGGTTTTCTTAATTTAACGCCCTATCAGAAACTCAACCGCTTCCAGATCAGCGGCGAAAACAGCAGCCCACAGCACAGACTCTCAAACCAGTGTGTTAGACACCCAGCCGAGCCAATCCGGAGTGGCCACGATTTGACCACGTGAAATCGAACATGTAAAGCTGCGATTGGTCGAGCGTGTCTGCAGCTCGCTCTGTGATTGGTGCAGTATTGTGCGTGGGGAGCTCTGATTGGTCAGTTTCGCTCGCGTATCGCCTCTAAATCCAGAATATCATAAAACCGACTTCTCTCTTTTTTGCAGCTGCAGTTTGGGATTTGATCGCAGCGTGTGTTCGCGGTTACACCTTCAGGCTTTCCGTTAGTGTGCTTTAACACGGTCCTGCTTCCAAAATGAAGCGGTTATGGATCTTAGGGCTTCTCTGTGCACTTTTTGTGTTCAGTAAGTACTGTGGTTTTATTTCTGTTAGCATTGTATGTAGCTTTGAACTTGACCAAGATTAACAGGCGCATGAATGGAGATGAATTCAGGCGTGTAGTTCAGCTAGTAATGTAATGAAGAATATAAGTATGGTATAACAAGATTTATTGCTAGTTTTTCATACATTTAAAAAAAACATTAAATTTAATGTTTGGTGCTTCTTGAGGAAGCTGCAGAATGGCTCCATTTGCATGTGCTTCTAGAAGTTTCCTCAGAAATGCTAGTCAGGAAGCTGACAGGGTTCTTCATACATTTATTTTGTCTTTTTTTCTTTTTTTTTAATAAATTTCTTAATTTTTATCTTTTTTTCGAAGGTTGTGGAACACTAACACTCCAGAGCTGCTTTGTTAGCCTGCTGAGAGCCTTCTTTGCTAGGCTAGTTTAGCTAGCTAGCTAGCTAACACTTTTTTTTTCTGGAGAATGCTCAGATGTGAAGTAATGCTAGCTAACATTAACTCAGACTCTTATTAAGGGAATCTATATCTTAACTTTTTTTTTTTAATTTGTTTGGATTTCATTAATGGTTCATGTAAATGAAGAAAGATCAGTTGTGTTCCATTGCATCCATGATGACTGATCCATTGAGATCATTTTCTGCTCCTTGCCTTTAGCCTTCAGTCACTTCCTGTGCTCATGGTTTTTTTGTTTTTGTTTTTCTTACAGCGTCTGTTAAGGCAGAAGATGAAATTGATGTTGATGGTACGGTTGAAGAGGACTTGGGCAAGAGCAGAGATGGATCCAGGACAGATGATGAAGTTGTTCAGAGGTTGGTGTCCTAATTCCTTTATAGTAAGACTATATTTTTCAACAAGGCTACTTCAGTGTGGGCTTTCTGTTCAGGATCATCCTAATGAGATGTCTTGGAATTTGAAGTTCATCTTTGCTTCATGGGTGGCACGGTGGTGTAGTGGTTAGCGCTGTCGCCTCACAGCAAGAAGGTCCGGGTTCGAGCCCCGTGGCCGGCGAGGGCCTTTCTGTGTGGAGTTTGCATGTTCTCCCCGTGTCCGCGTGGGTTTCCCCCACAGTCCAAAGACATGCAGGTTAGGTTAACTGGTGACTCTAAGGGCCTCTGCATGCTCTTGCGACAAGGCTTTCGCAGATAGCTTTTTGCAGACAGTTGTAATTTATCGTTGAGCGGGGAGTAATAGGCGTGCGTGATGTTATTCACCGCCACAACGCAAGGGGGCGCGAAGTCGCGAAATCGCTAGGAGTAGTTGGTGGGTGTGGTTAGTGGAGTGTTTATTCTCCGGTTACTTATAATGACTAGAACTGGAGTCGTATAGATGTACGTACGTCCTCAATCAACCGCTCTTCGTGCTGCTCCATCTTCGCTCGTGTCTTTAAAAATGGCGGTCGTGAAAACAAACCAAACCGGGAAAGTAGGGAAGCGGATGTAGAGTGGACCAATCAGAGCCCTCTTGTCTGCGAGGCTTCTGCGGTGGTCACAATTTTTGGGAGGTGCGTGCAGAGCATCTGCGAAGGTGGGGGGCTGCGAGGACTGGGTTGTCAGCATAAATTGGCCTTAAATTGACCGTAGGTGTGAATGTGAGTGTGAATGGGTGTCTGTGTCAGCCCTGTGATGACCTGGCGACTTGTCCAGGGTGGTACCCCGCCTTTCGCCCGTCGTCAGCTGGAATAGGCTCCAGCTTGCCTGCGACCCTGTAGAACAGGATAAAGCGGCTAGAGATAATGAGATGAGATCTTTGCTTCATGTGTTTTTCACCAGGGAGGAAGAAGCCATTCAGCTCGATGGACTAAATGCAGCACAGATTAAAGAACTTCGGGAGAAATCAGAAAAGTTTGCCTTCCAGGCAGAAGTGAACAGAATGATGAAATTGATCATCAACTCTTTGTATAAGAACAAAGAGGTGAGGCAAAGATGCATGAAATATCTCTTCAGTGCTTATTTGCATGAAAGTTAGCTTAACTTTTTCCCCCCTGTGTTTTTAATCTTTTTCCCAAAGATCTTCTTGAGGGAGCTGATCTCCAATGCTTCTGATGCCCTGGATAAGATCCGGCTGTTGTCCCTCACCAATGAAGATGCACTTGCCGGGAATGAAGAACTGACTGTTAAAATTAAGGTGCGTTTTGTTAATTTCTGTTGTAGGGCTTTCAGTACTGAAACCTGAGAATTGTACGTGGTATTTTGCATAGCAAAGCGATCCAAATTTAGTCGAGTAGATTAGGCAACGTCTGATAAGTGAACAGATAGTAAGAGAATCATTTTACAGTGGACAGATATGAAGCACGATGTCTGTATTACTGACATGGTAAGAAAATGACCCCCAAATTCCTTTTCCAGTCAGACAAAGAGAAGAACATGCTTCACATTACGGACACTGGCATTGGTATGACCAAAGAGGAACTTGTGAGGAACCTGGGTACCATCGCCAAGTCGGGCACCAGTGAGTTCCTGAACAAGATGACTGAGATGCAGTCAGAAGGCCAGTCTACCTCTGAGCTGATTGGCCAGTTCGGAGTTGGCTTCTACTCTGCCTTCCTGGTGGCTGACAAGGTCATAGTCACATCCAAGCACAACAATGACACCCAGCACATCTGGGAGTCTGACTCAAATGAGTTTTCAGTTATTGAGGACCCACGAGGCAACACTCTGGGCAGAGGAACCACCATCACGTAAGTAATGTTAAGATGTGGCCTGCTGTAATCATTAAGCTGTTCTTGTGCTCATCCCAGACTTCTTGGTCACCATGTTCATACTGAACATCCTTCTTGGTCCAGTTTGGCTTTGTAGTATAATTCTGGGAGAGTATGAATTTTATAATCTCGCTATAGTGTCAAGAAGAGCAAGGGTTCTGTTTTAATTCCGGGTTTCTTCCTCATAATTGAGTTTTTCCTTATTTTTTTTTTTTTTTGTAAAACTGGCACAGTGTCTTGGTAAAAGCACTATACAAATTGAAGGCAAATTAAATGCATTGCTATGACAGTCACTTGAGTAACACTGTTCTTGTGCTTTTCTATTAGCCTGGTCATGAAGGAAGAAGCCTCGGACTATCTTGAGCTGGAGACGATCAAGAACCTTGTGAGGAAATACTCCCAGTTCATCAACTTCCCCATCTATGTGTGGAGCAGCAAGGTCAGACATCTCCATCTACAAACCAAATGTGTGCATACAAGTCTCATTTTTTTGTGTGTGCTCATGGTGGCTTTTGTCTTCAGACTGAAACAGTAGAAGAACCAATTGAAGAGGAGGAAGCTGAGAAGGAGGCAGAGAAGGAGGCTGCTGATGAGGCTGAAGTGGAGGAAGAGGAGGAGGATAAAGACAAGCCCAAGACCAAAAAGGTGTGGGGTTTTTATTTTTTATTTATTTTTTAATAAGAGGGGTGGCTGTGTTGCCAAGTTGCTAGCAACCCAAATGTGGTTAAGTCTTGTTCACCTGCTAAATCTTTTTGCTTAGGTGGAGAAGACTGTGTGGGACTGGGAGCTGATGAATGACATCAAGCCCATCTGGCAGAGGCCTGCAAAGGAGGTAGAGGAGGATGAGTACAAGGCTTTCTACAAGACCTTCTCACGGGTGAGTCTCCCTGTTTTGAATAAAGACAAGTTTTGTTTATTTTTAAAGTGTGTTGTGGCATCTCACTTTAAATCCATCTCCTCCCACAGGACACTGACGAGCCCATGAGTCACATCCACTTCACAGCTGAGGGAGAGGTTACCTTCAAGTCCATCCTGTTCGTCCCTGCAGCAGCCCCCAGAGGTCTTTTCGATGAGTATGGCTCCAAGAAGAATGACTTTATCAAGGTAACATGATTAAGAACAGAATATTAATGTGCAATATTGGGGAAGATTTTAAAAGCAAGATCTTTTGCACCTCCTCTCACCAATCTGAACCTTTCTTCCTTTACAGCTCTTTGTACGCAGGGTCTTCATCACCGATGACTTCCATGATATGATGCCCAAATATCTGAACTTTATCAAGGGTGTGGTGAGTGCTGGAATCTAGCCTTGTAGTAATTTATTTTTTATAAGCTGTTTACACCAAGTTTTAATCTCTGCTCTGTCCTCTCAGGTGGATTCTGATGATCTTCCTCTAAATGTCTCCAGAGAGACTCTGCAACAGCACAAGCTGTTGAAGGTGAGTTTGCATTTCCTTACTACTTGGGCAAATGGAAGCTCAGGCCTTTTGTATTTAACTCTTAATGTATTGGATGTTCTGTGGACAGTGGCTTTTTTTTTTTTTTTTTTTTTTTAAAAAGCATTGCATGACATGCCTTTAATCTTCCAGCTAATCAGGTTACATGTCGGGGCAAGGGAAGGGGGAAAAAAAATGGTGCGAACTGCTAGTTGAAAGATTTAATGAGTTTTAAATGTAGCGGTATGACCAATGTTATCAATATTGCAGGTTGGTTGGACTACCCACTGTCACATGCAGTGGTTCGGAGGCTGTTTAGTCACACGTGCTCCTTTTTACAAAAACTTCCTTTTAAACTTCCTAGGGATCAGGACACTTGGACAAGATGTTCAAAAATAAGTGTTTTAACGCTTTCTGAATATCAAAGTAGGGTTGTACTAGGTAGGAAATGGCATTGTTGCGCTAATGCTAAATAAGTAAATGCCTGTCAGCTCTTGCTCAAATGGAAGTGTTCTTCCTTTCAGGTCATCCGCAAAAAGCTGGTCCGCAAGACCTTGGACATGATCAAGAAAATTGCTGAGGAGCATTACAACGACAAGTTCTGGAAGGAGTTTGGTACCAACATCAAACTGGGTGTGATTGAGGACCACTCAAACAGAACCAGGCTGGCTAAGCTGCTGCGCTTCCAGACCTCCCACAGCGAATCAGGGCTCGCTAGTCTGGAGCAATATGTCGAGAGGATGAAGGAAAAGCAAGACAAGATCTACTTTATGGCAGGAACCAGCAGGAAAGAGGTAAGCGCGCAGATGGTTCTACTTGGTCAAACAAGTTTGGTGTCTAAGGTAGTCAGCTGCAGAAATGATGCCCATGTCAGTTTAGACCAACAAAAGTGATTACTAGGTGCCCATCAGTAAGTTGCGTTCCATTCTAGGCGGAGTCCTCTCCTTTTGTTGAGAAGCTGCTGAAGAAGGGATACGAGGTCGTCTACCTGACCGAGCCGGTGGATGAGTACTGCATCCAGGCACTGCCAGAGTTTGATGGCAAGCGATTCCAGAACGTGGCTAAGGAAGGAGTCAAATTTGACGAGAGCGATAAGGCTAAGGAGAAGAGAGAAGCCCTGGAGAAGGAGTATGAACCACTCACCACATGGATGAAGGACAAAGCCCTGAAAGATAAGGTACTGTCCTTGAGCATGTCAGATTTGTTTCTTTTAAACAGAACAACTATTCGTAAGAATTTGGATTAGTGGTTTGTTTTGTTTTGTATGAAGGCAGGAATTTTAGGCGTAAGATGCTAGTCCGTATTTGTAATTTAATCAAACTTGATCCTCCTGCAGATTGAGAAAGCTGTGTTGTCCCAGAGACTGACCAGTTCTCCTTGTGCTCTGGTGGCCAGTCAGTATGGTTGGTCTGGAAACATGGAGAGGATCATGAAGGCTCAGGCTTATCAAACAGGAAAAGACATTTCCACAAAGTAGGTGTATGGAGTGGCTTTTATTTTCAATAGCATTCTCAATTCTGATTGGTCAGATCTGGCAGCAGCTCTGGTGTTGGCTGCATGGCAAATTGTGGTGCTATAAGAGGAAACATTTCAGGACAAGTTATTGGAAAATCTTTGGTTTCTGGGTAGTAAGAAGAACTCTTTTAGTTCCTCATTGATTGCCAGTTCAACTTAAATTGGAAGATACAGATAAATGCACCTGTGACTTTTTAACTTGCATAATTGATCAATGGCTTTGGTTTTCTTAATTTCAGCTATTATGCAAGTCAGAAGAAAACTTTAGAAATCAACCCCAAACACCCCCTCATCAAAGAGATGCTCAAGAGGGTCACTGTAAGTACGTCTGGCACTACCTTTGGTGTACATGAATTTAAAGGAGAATTGAAGGCAAATTTATATCAATTCTATTTCTCATTTTATTCTGATATTAATGCATTTTTGATCACTATTTTGTCACTGCTATAGCAAGTTGAGTGTTTGAAATATGTAGGGATGTAGGGCTGTGCCGATAGACGATGCCATCGTCCATCGACGATGGTGGTCATCCATCACGATGGAGAGCCACCATCGTGATACCACGCCCCCTCCTGTCATAAACATGCATATACGGTATCATCTGGGCCTATTTAACCTAAAAAGTTAGTTTTTTTGTTAGTTTAGTTAGTTAGTTTTGTTTAATATATAAATATATTATATAACATATATAAATACATAATTATATAAATCATTATAAGGTAATATCCTATTACCGCTTGTTCACGTAGGCTATGGTGCAGGGACGTGCTAGTGAACATAATGTGGTTACACAAATACAGTATGCTACTAATAATAAATTTCGACTTCATTTTTTAGCCTACACTATACTTTTAATGTAAAATTTGTCATGTTCAAACAAATAGCCACTATTAACAGTCGGGAAATATTGCACCTTATCAAACGGCAGTGAAGTGCAGACTTCAGCAGAAGTCAAATAACTTTAATCTGGTAAATAGGCCCACTTTCAGACTCAAAATGGTCCACTCTAAGCCATAATGTCAAACCAAATGGAAGAATGAAGGTGATTCTGATAAATGTAAAGACATTTTAAAAAAACAATATTAAATCATGATTTTAAAAGCTGGCGCAATAATTCAAACACTAATAAATTGGAAAAATTAGCGCGTTCAAGTGCGCACTAAAGGCCGAAACGCATCTTCAATTGATATGGTGTAAATAAACAATGAGTAATAGCTTAAGTGTAGTTTCTTCTCATAGTTTGAATACTAGTCTTTCATTGTTAGAGCAGATTAATATCTTGCCGTGATCAGTGAGTGCTCGGGGAGGTTCATTTCCACCTGCGCTTTGCGCAGCTCATTTCTCCGAAGCCAGCTGTGCGCAAACGCAGTGTTGACTGCTCGACAAACTCCAAACGCTCGGTCTGTACCGGCCCTCTGTTGCGCAAGCGAGTTGGTTATGGCCAGGTTCAAATTGTGCCCAAAACAACTTAACCACGGCCATTTCAATTGCCTGATGGCTGTGACAATATTCGCCCTGTTGTTGCAGGCGATCTTTTTCTCCTCTATTTTCCATTCGGCAAGTGTCTCGCGCAATGCGTCTTATAAATTGTCCGCTGAATGTGTCTCTGGCATGAAACTTGTCTGCAGGCATTTGGACTGCATTGCCCACTCTCGGTCCACATAATGTACGGTAGCCGACATATAGGGCATCATGTTGCAGCTGGACCACATATCCGTTATCAAGGCCAAATATTCCACATCACCTAGCGCTTTTTTTTTTCCTTTACGTGCCAAAGCCTCGGATGAGTATAACATCGCACAGCCCTATAGGGATGTTAACCGATGACCGGTGGTTGACTGAATCAACATCAACCGGTTAATTTTTTTTTGGTTGTCGGTTTAAAAAAAAAAAAATCAATCGTTTTGAAGCTGCCGATTTTGGAGTGGAGGACTTGGAATTCTGTGTTGTAAACGCTTGGGGTGTGCCATGCGGTGTAAGGATGACGGCTGACGAATCAGAAACACCCATTCAGTCATGTCCCGCCCCAGCTGAACACAGCTGCCACTTGGCGAAAGAAAGTGTAGACACAGGCTTTAGCTTTTTTTTTTTTTTAAATTATTAGAAAGCACATTTGAGTTTAGTCCTGCCTTGGCCAGTGCATTCTGAAAGTATGTTTTGGTCTGTGGCCAACAATGCATGTTACTGCAGATCATATCTCTCCACACAAACTAAAGGTGCAGATGCCGACTTTTTCACAGCTGAATTGTGCAGATCCGATTGCTTTCCTTTGAGCATACAGAACTTACTCTATTCAGACACCCCAACGCCCCCCCTAAAAAAAAAATCGGATCTTTGCACGATTCAGCCGTGAAAGAGGCGGCATCCGCTAAAAGGCGCACTGTTTGCATCCCTGTTTAAACTCATAGGTTAACCGACTTTAACCGGCTAATGAGGCTCGGTGGTCGGTCAAGGATTTAAGTCAGTCCATATGTCAAAGCAATGGCCATAAACAAGGTTCATTGAGACATCGTAGGACGGAAGTAAAACGTACAGCAGAAATCAAAGTGACCGTTGTCAAAAGATGCGTGCACCCTCTTTCAAATGCTGATGTAATCAAGCCGGAAGTTTTGTTTGATAGCAATAAGGAAAGTTTGAAAAAAAAAAAAAGTAGGTACTAATCATTTAAACTCGTTTTTGTGCAATATTTCATTTAGAAAAGTTTTCAAAATGGCAGTGCTGATTGTTTTTGAAGTCTTGTTAAGATCGTTTGGACAAGTGATGCCTGTCATGGACCAAATGAATGGCTAAACTGAATAGGGCGATAAGTATTACTAGTTGCGATATGAGTCATGGTTACTAAAACTGAAAACGTAACTGAATAACACAATTCGGAAATAAAGCAAGCTTGATGACTTGAGTTCTCCTTTAATAGACAAGCTACTCTAAAGCTGTTTAGAAAAGTTTCATTTATTTGACTTGGTAGTAAATGGTGGGGTTTTTTTTTTTTTTTTTTTCTCTCCCTTTTGTAAACTGCCACAGTTGGGCCTTAGTCACAGACTTGCAGCTTTAAGTGTTTGCCTTAGATAAATCTTTTGATAAGCATTATAATGATATAAAAATGGATCAGGCTGATCAGTTACACAAACTTGGTTCAGTTTTTCAACTGAACAATCCATAGGACATCCAAATGCAGCATAAATTCATTGTACTTGTGAAATGTTGTGCATTTCAGTTCTGATTTAACGTTATTTACAGGCTAATGAAGATGATCAGACAGCCTCTGATCTGGCAGTGGTGTTGTTCGAGACGGCCACCCTGCGCTCAGGCTACCAGCTGGCTGACACCAAGGCCTACGGAGACAGGATAGAGCGCATGCTCAAGCTTAGCATGAATGTTGACCTAGATGAACAGGTGAGTACAACATGTATTAGCCAGCGCATCACACTAGTACACTAAACACCTGGAGTTTGATGACCTTTTTAATATTTCATGTTTGTGTGCTTAGGTTGAAGAGGAGCCAGAAGAGGAGCCTGAGGAACCAGCAGAGGAAGAGGAGGCTGAAGATGAGGACGAGGTGCCAGCAGATGACGCAGATGATGTGGTGAGTTTTTGTTTTATAAATTGTCTTCCAGTCAGAGATGTGCTTTGTGTAACTTCAGGTAGTTATTTGTCAACTGGTCTGTGTTTCAGGAAATCACAAAGAAGGTGGAGCTGTAAGAGGAGGCAAATTGTGGGGGGAGGGGGTTGATGGCAGACAGGGCGGAGGCTTGATCTCAAGTGGCTGCCTTCTCCATCTGTCAGGTAGAGGTTTATGGAAGTGGGACTGGGGTTCAGGTTGGGTGTTTTTTGTAGGAGCTGCTCTTTGTTTGTTTGAATTTCTTTTTTTTTTTTTTTTTTACATTCCTCATGACTGTAAATTTGTTAATATTTAACTGACCCGGTTTATGGAGTGCTGAATTCCTGTCGTGAACCATTAAATGTTTCCAAAAAGGGAGCATCCTGTGTCTAGTCTGTCACTTTTTAGTTGAGGGGTGGGGTGTGCTTTTATTTATTTTTGGGGTGTAGCAGAGATGCAGCTGTGTGGACTTGGAGTTTATTTCCAAACTTGGTTGGTTTTAGAATCTGTATTTTGCAGTAAAAAGTAAGGAATTGGCCCCTGAACTAAGGTGGGGTTTACATTAGACCGTATCAGCGGATCATCAGATTAACGTTTTTAAAACGATTAGTGTGCACACAGCAACACCAATACACGGATACGCTCGGCTCCACAGGCATCCTGCGCTCCAAATCACTCCGCCCTGAACAGCGAGTGCCCTCTGGAGGGTGCGCACTCCGGCCCTGCGCAGCTCACAGAGCGCGCGAGTGAAGTGCACGAGCAGTGATTCAGGACTGAGCCGCTGTGTGTGTGATCCCAGCGCAGATCACTTACCACTTGCAAGTGGAAGGATGGCAAGCCTAAAGACCATCATAACTACACAATGGGCAGTATTTGCATCAGTATTTGCAGTATTTTTGTACTTTTATACTCTTTAATGAAAGGTGATACAAGGCGGAAGTCCGCGCCATTTTTCAGCAGTCGCGTCACATGACCAACGCCAGCGAATCAGGAAGGTGGATGTCAGTGACGTTGTCCAATGATGACGCCAGCTAGAGCTCAGCACAGCGTATCCGCGTATTCTCAATGTTTACACAGCACCGGACCAGACACGATCTGGATTGAATACGTGGACCCTGGCGGATTCCCGTTTCCAGGCGTTTTAATGTAAACGGACAGTGCATCCGCGAAGAAAACGAGACAGATACGGTCTAATGTAAACTTGGCCTAAGTTCTGGAGGGGTGATCAGTCTGCCTAACTGCTGGTCTATCAGGATGGTCTTGATTCACTTGAAGTCAAATAAAACCTTAACTTAGCTTGTTGATCACAGCAAGTGCCCCCCTCTTGCAAGTTCAAATAAAAACACTTTTTTTTTTTTTCCCCTTAAAAATAAGGGGGGCTTGGCTGGACCGACATTTGCATTACATCAAAACTTGATCACTGTCACTTACCTTAACACAGAGTCATCAAAGGCTTCTAATTCTAAGAAAAATCCCAGGGGGTGTACTGCTTTTATAAATGTTATTTACCAGCTGGGAGGTCCGTATTGTGAAATACTGTGACTGAGGTCTTGAAAGTACTGACCAAGGCCATGGTGTTTCATGATATGAACTGACCCTAAGCTATTTTTTTTTTTTTTTTCCCTTTACCAAATTCTAACAGAAAACGAGCACCCGAAAGGGAAAGCTGAGCTGTGCTGCCCTTCTGAATCCTCATTCATGGCTGTAATGCAGATGGCTTTCTTCTCAGTATACAAGTGCACTTCCATGGCGGGGGGGGGGACCTACATTTTGCCACCTATGTAGTCCCCTACTTGTACAAATAGGAGTTATTCAGGATTCAGCTATGTTTTTGCTCGGTGTTAGCAAATTACAGGTTTTATTCTTCCTCAGGGTAGTTTAAACTCACTTTCGCTGTGAGGACGGTCATTGGTGTTCATGATGTAAAATTAATGCTATTCTCCTGAGAAATGCGAAAATAAATGTTGACAATTGCTACCATGTTCACTGTTGTGAACAAGCGAGTTGCCAGAGGTCCGTAACTGGGGTCCGTACCATAGGATACCGACCCACTCACCAGCTGATCAGAGTGCAGGATTTGATGGAAACCAGACCATGAAAAATAATGGGTCTTATTTTTTTTTACATCCTGACAGTTGGGCATCTTCAGGGTTTTACTACAATTTAGAAGAGGTATGTCCACTGGCGCTGAGCTTTTGTACTTGGACAATATCTAAACCTCAGAGTAAGATAACAGTGCCCAGGGACATTATTCTTATAAAATAAAATCTGCATACAGGTACAAAAGTGAACATTTGAACATGTATCAATGTACTGACAAGGAATATAGGGTTTTGTTTTTTTTTTTTTTAATTTTGGGTAGCTGCACTCTAGCGCCCTCTGCTGCCTTTGAAATGAATTGACTCAAAGCTTGCCACTGTTTCTTTCCTTCTTACCCACCCCTTTCTGACAACTATTACTTTTCAGCTTAACTTTTGTAATTGGAAAGTTTGAACAAGGACTTGTGTAATTTCACACCAAGTGTTCAAGCTCCAAAGCAGACACCTCCATGTGAAAGCATAGTTTTTTATTAATACTTGGCTCATAGCAAACATGAGTTTGATGCATTTGCATTCAGAAACAAACTGGTCAGTGTTCTAGACTTAATGAGTTTATAGTAATTGATCTAAGACACTATCAGGATTGTATCTCATGGTTGAGGATACGTCCCGACTGTTATTCCATGTTAAGGGAAACTTCCTCTGCCAGTTAAGGGATAAAAATTGAGTTATGCATTTGTGTACACGTTCTATTTGACTCCTCACAATTTAAAAAAAAAAAGGGCAGAGCTTATGTCTGGGCCAGAAAATGAAATATCTGGCCATAGCTAAGGCCTGAAACTTTAAAAAAAAAAAAAAAGCATCCTTGAAAATGAACACAGGTCTAGAAGTTTTTGAACTTCCCACATTATAAATTGAGTAGCACAGTGCATGTGAGTAACAAACCTTTTACAGCTGTTATTTTCAGACAGTGTATGATCTCTTATGAAAACAGGCCATGTAGATTTCATTAGTGTCGGGGTTTTTTTTGGGTCCCCTCTTCCTTTCATGTTTCAGGTCGCACCAATACAAATTTTCCAGAGGGGTCAGGAATAAACCATTTCTCCCAAAGGTCAATGTGAACACAGGGGTAGTCCCAGGGTTTAAAGCGGCCATTCCAGTGAAGCAGTTGCGCATCTTGGAGGACAGACTGAGGATAATGAGCATCAGGACTCCAACCTGAGGGGGATATTATGGAGTTTTTCAATGCATTTTCATGTGAACTAAGATCAACTGGTGCTCTGACAAGTTATTTAACTTTAACGTCATTAGCTAGCTGAAATATTTTTAACAGTGATACTGCTTCTTGGTTATTTCAACTATTTTGAGTCATTTATACCACAGTGCTGTTAAACACTGCCTACTGATTGATCAGAAGGTGTTGATTAGAGTTTCCCTAACAGCGTATCTGATAGTTCGGGCTGCATCAAACCACTGATTATCTTCCTACAGCAGCATACCACAGGTGTTTTATTCCTTACATACTGTTCTTTAAACTGTAATGGAATAATTCCACCCCTTTTGTCATGAGAAATTGCAGCAGTGCAAACTATTACACTTTTTATCTAGGTTATATCTTAAACACTTATCCACATTCACTGGATATGAGCAATCGCACATTCTACTCTACTACTTGGATATCAATTCGTATACCATGAGTAGAAAACCCTAAAATGGTGGAGCGTGTTGCTGAACCAACCAAGGACGAAATAAAAATTCTGCTCTGAAACAAAGCTCCCAAAATTAAAGTATTTTAAAAGAAACTGAAATGGCTCAAAGAATAGCAACTGAGAGATGGATATACTATCCACATTCACTGGATGTGAGCAATTGCATGCTCTGATTGGCTACTCTACTACTAGGATATCAGCTCATATATCATGAGTAAAGAAAAACAAAATGGCGGCGCATGTTGCTGAACCAACTGAGAATGAAATAACTACTTGAAAACAAAACCCTCAAAAATACAAAAAAAAAAAGCAACACAGTATAAAAGTATGTGATAACATATCCTTTTTATTTTTCACATTGCTCCTGTCATTTCACTGGTTTGTTTACATTCTAAGCAGGAATTTTGTCAGATGTTTTGTATAAAGTTTTTATTTATCGAATTTGCAAAAAAAAAAATTCTCCGTTTCTCAAAATCCAGTGACTGGGGATAGAATAAAACAATTATTCCACGCAATCTCGTTGTACATGGCTTACATAGCACTCGGTGCTATGTGCCTCATCAGCCATCAGCTCATGTACAACTTGATTTCGTGGAATAATTTAACTGTCGGGGCGGCACGGTGGTGTAGTGGTTAGCGCTGTCGCCTCACAGCAAGAAGGTCTGGGTTCGAGCCCCGTGGCCGGCGAGGGCCTTTCTGTGTGGAGTTTGGATGTTCTCCCCGTGTCCGTGTCAAATTGACCGTAGGTGTGAATGTCTGTGTCTATGTGTCAGCCCTGTGATGACCTGGCGACTTGTCCAGGGTGTACCCCGCCTTTCGCCCGTAGTCAGCTGGGATAGGCTCCAGCTTGCCTGCGACCCTGTAGAAGGATGAGATGAACTTAACTGTCAACTAGGGGGATCTCTGACAAAAATGGTACCTCTCTCTCATCTCATTATCTCTAGCTGCTTTATCCTTCTACAGGGTCGCGGGCGAGCTGGAGCCTATCCCAGCTGACTACGGGCAAAAGGCGGGGTACACCCTGGACAAGTCGCCAGGTCATCACAGGGCTGACACATAGACACAGACAACCATTCACACTCACATTCACACCTACGCTCAATTTAGAGCCACCAGTTAACCTAACCTGCATGTCTTTGGGGGAAACTGTGGGGGAAACCGGAGCACCCGGAGGAAACCCACGCGGACACGTGGAGAACATGCAAACTCCACACAGAAAGGCCCTCGCCGGCTCCAGGGCTCGAACCCAGGACCTTCTTGCTGTGAGGCGACAGCGCTAACCACTACACCACCGTGCCGCCGGTACCTCTCTCTCTCGTAAAATTCAATTTTACAAAAGAAAATGTTTGTTTTTTTTACCCATAGGAAATAATTCAGCAATACTACAGAATATAGTTTTAATGTGAAGGAATGTTAATTTTTTTTCCCCACCACAGGACTGGAGCAAATCACTGTAGTTGCTAAATTAAGTGTTTTATAAAAAAAAAAAAAAAAACAGGCACAAGTCGGTGTTTTGAATTACCCAGGTGTCTGACGTTCCACTTCGGGTCGATTGTCGTATATTTGTTGTGGAACACTATAAGCATAGGAGGAGTGGCTACACCGCCTGCCATGGAACTGCTGTACAGGTTTTCCCTACAAAGCCAAAGGAAAAATATATGTTAATAATTCACAGAAGCAGGTACAAGGTCGAATATTAAAGTTATGGTGTGTAAATAGATTATGTGAAAAGTAGATAGCAGCAGTATCAATATTCGCATCAAAGGAACCGATTCTCTTTTGTGTGACACTGATTATAAACCATGACAGCATCCATGTGTAGAAGAGGAAAGATAAGCAGCACTAAGAGGATGTTCAGTATGAGTAGATTGTGAATCGCAGAGGGGGACCGTCAGGGCCTGCTCGGCTTTCAGAGAAGCCCAAACATCAGCATTTCAGATATTATTTTTAATTTCTTTCATTCTTTCCTAATTTCATCATAATTATTCTCTTCTAATTTGGCCTCATTTTGTATCAAATTTGCTTCAGTAATGAAAGGGTTACTGTCCTGAAAACATTAAAATCGAGTTATCCAATGAGATTTTTTTTTGTTGTCTCGAGGCTAAGAGTTTAGAGTTGCTCACTCATTGGTTAGGACTTCATGGCCGGGACAAAAGGCCATGGCAGTGTATGTTTATGGAAAAAGTGACAGATGATTTAATTAACCAATCAGATTTAGATTTATAGTGGGAGGGACCAAAAATTTATCGCCCTTGGCCTTCTCGAAGACCGTGAGTCAGTGCAGCAGTGAAGTCACCTTCCAGTCGATGTAGCGCTCGTCAGTAGTGTTAGCGAATGCTAATAAAGCGGTCAAACCAGTGCTATCGAGTGCAAGTAGCACAGGCTAACGACTGATAAACTAAGATTTCTGACCCCAGACTCTTCTTCCACGCACATATAACAATGTCATAATTTCATATGAATAAAGTTCTTTTTTTGTGAACTTCCCCAAATCCCTCAAATGTAAAATATGTTCATTTGTTGGGTTCTGTTAATGGTTCCACTATTGTTTCCGATGGGATGTTAATTAGTGTAACACACGTGTGGACATTATCCTGCTTGGGAAGTCTGGAAAGGAGTAAGCTGGCTTCGTGAATCCTGCACGGATAATATTCATTAATACAGTATACCGTACGAGGGTAAGTCAAAAAGTTCTAAGACAAATGAAAAAATCTTTATTTATGAAAATAACCAAGCTATTTCTCGACATATCCTCCATTTAAGTCTAAACACTTCTGCAAGTAATATTTCCATTGGAGAATTCCTTCTTCGTATTCCTTTTTTAAATTCTTTTGAAATTATAACATCTGTCTTAGAACTTTTTGACTTACCCTCGTATATATGGGTCTATCTCAGAAACTGGGTGCTGTGGGGGTCCCCCACTAAATATACTCAGTCAATAAACTATATGGTTTTGAATGGTGATGTTGGTTTTAATATGAAATAAATTGATGAAAGAAATAATACAGATAAAACTAAATCTTTGATGTGAATATTCAGAATTTGGCAAAAATTCTGCAAATTTGTGGAAAAATGGCGGCTTGATCTGGGACATGAAAAATGGTCGACTACATCGCATTCCCTTAAAAAGGTTGTAGTCCACTGAAAAGTCTACAGTTATCACTAATTGTATTTTAAGTTGTAACTTTATCCACCTAAGGATCGGTGCGCTCACAGAATAATCATAACCGGAATAAAACATCATGCAAAATATTTGATCACCGTTGTAACTCCATTTTCCGCAAACCCAAAACCAATACGATCGTGTGTTTTGATCTAAACGGAAAGCCTCAGGGTCAAGGTCACGACCTCACCAAAAGTAGTAACTTAAAATCACTACGCCATATAAAAATTTAGTTATAAATCTGCGATTTTGTTTTTTAAAAAGAAAGCTGAAAGTTCGGTATAGAATATGTTTCTTACAGAATATGTTACGATGGTAGCTGGTCTTGTATGAATTTCTGAGCTATAAAATGAGTAGCGGTCTATTTTTTACCGGAGCGTGTTATTTGTGTGCGGGGAAGGACACACTAACAATTTGCATGTGTAGAATGGAATTTTCCACTCCAGCAGTTAGAAGTTGATCGCGCTTCCATTTGTGGTCTTTCTGTTACGCGGGTGATCTGTTCGGACGTTATCACTGAAAAGGTGAGTTTTGACAGTTTTATTTTGTTTTAGTCTTGCAGTATAAGGCAATAGAATGTTTCTTTTTCATCTTACTTTCATATTTCATAGTGTTTGCGTATTTTGGGCCAATATTTTGCAACCATGGTCAATTTAGATTGAACTTTTGATAGAATCTACGGCCAGTCATTTTGCCTCGCGCTCTATCCGGTGCGGTAGCGATGTCCCGTTGCTCGCGCGGCGCAGCAGAGACCCGCGCGACCTTCAGCCGGTACAGTCGCTGTTCTTTTACCACCGCCGTTATTCTCATCTTTCCGGTGTGTTCTTGATTTTTCCATTGTGTCCTATTTCGCCATATCAAATACCCAAAATGCATCATATTATTCATATTTAAGTGAATAATCAATTCAATCATCATAACTTGGCATTTTTAACCCAAGCAATCAAAAAGAGGAAATTTATTCAATATTTTCACTCATCTGTGAAGGAGGGGCTTTAATTCTTCATGCTGCAGTTATTTTATATGGAAATCAATTTTACAAAAGCATTTGAATTGTAATCAAAAAAATTTTCCACAGTGGAGGCCAGATAAAGCAAGATACTATCTTTATTCTTATTAAACATGACAAAAGAAACATTGAGTGTTAGGGAAATGCAAAAAAAAATAGTAAAATTAGAACATTTATTTTTTGACCATAATGTCCCAAATGAGAGACCAGTTTCTGAGACGGACCCATACACACACACAACCGTTCAAAAGTTTGGGGTCACTTTGAAATGTCCTTATTTTTGAAAGAAAAGCACTGTTCTTTTCAATGAAGATCACTTTAAACTAATCAGAAATCCACTCTATACATTGCTAATGTGGTAAATGACTATTCTAGCTGCAAATGTCTGGTTTTTGGTGCAATATCTCCATAGGTGTATAGAGGCCCATTTCCAGCAACTCTCACTCCAGTGTTCTAATGGTACAATGTGTTTGCTCATTGCCTCAGAAGGCTAATGGATGATTAGAAAACCCTTGTACAATCATGTTAGCACAGCTGAAAACAGTTGAGCTCTTTAGAGAAGCTATAAAACTGACCTTCCTTTGAGCAGATTGAGTTTCTGGAGCATCACATTTGTGGGGTCGATTAAATGCTCAAAATGGCCAGAAAAATGTCTTGACTATATTTTCTATTCATTTTACAACTTATGGTGGTAAATAAAAGTGTGACTTTTCATGGAAAACACAAAATTGTCTGGGTGACCCCAAACTTTTGAACGGTAGTGTATATATATATATATATATATATATATATATATATATATATATATTTGGTTTTTTTTCCTAAGATATGATGTTTATTTTTCGATGTAAGACTGTTTTAACGCACATCCGCTGTCTCTATCAGATCAAATATGTAAATTAGCATTGTAAAATTCTGTGTGAAACACTGAGTGTTTATCTGAGTAGCCATTTGGCTGTGTGCTAACTGGTGTATTATGTTGTAGGGATGCCAGAATTCTTTCCCGTCTCTGTGTGTTGATCGCCCTTTCATTCATTGTTTTCCAGAATAAATGCTGACAGATCAACTCTTCGCCTCCTCTGCATCATCTATTAGTAATATTAGACTATTAGTTATTATTAGAGTAACTGACTGGTTATAGTCAGTTACACACACACTCGCCACAGTATTTTTCACTCAGACTTGTGTTAATTTCGGGGCGGCACGGTGGTGTAGTGGTTAACACTGTCACCTCACAGCAAGTAGGTCCGGGTTCGAGCCCCGTGGCCGGCGAGGGCCTTTCTGTGCGGAGTTTGCATGTTCTCCCCGTGTCCGCGTGGGTTTCCTCCGGGTGCTCCGGTTTCCCCCACAGTCCAAAGACATGCAGGTTAGGTTAACTGGTGACTCTAAATTGACCGTAGGTGTGAATGTGAGTGTGAATGGTTGTCTGTGTCTATGTGTCAGCCCTGTGATGACCTGGCGACTTGTCCAGGGTGTACCCCGCCTTTCGCCCATAGTCAGCTGGGATAGGCTCCAGCTTGCCTGCGACCCTGTAGAACAGGATAAAGTGGCTAGAGATAATGAGATGAGACTTTTAAAATCAACATCAACAACTACACACAACAGAGCCGTCTGGCTAAGTTTTGGCTGAGCTCAAGTCCCAGCTCTAATGGTAACAGTTCGCCACTGGTGAATCGTCATGATGATTACAATAGCAGAGTACTCCGATATTCCTCTTTCTCGAACAGTCATCTGCTCCGATGCACAATGCCACTCCGACTCCAACAACCACAGACTGTTTTTGGAAAAATCATATTAGTGGTGCCATGTTTGTCTTTATATTGAAAACCTTAACCCTAATCCTGATATTTAGGGCTCACTTGAAGTTCTTGCTCATCCATTTCTCCAGCTGCACAGTGATCTTCTGCTTCTTCCACTCGTCAAGATCAGCCACAAACACTCCAGGGTTAAAGGAGCAGTCGTTGGGGTTAATGCCCAGCTCCCGGACTGCCTGCTTTCGATAGTCCAGGAAACCCATGTAGGATGTCTGGCATACACACAGGGAACAGTGCAAGCAAAAAAAAAAAAAAAGTCATCTTTTTGAACATGAAATTGTATACCATAGGCTTGCATTATAATATAATATAATGAAAAGCACGATACAGTTTTCAGTGCCAGTCTACATACAGATACGTACTTGCATGCCCATGCTGCGTACCATCTCGTGTGTAGCAGGCAGGTCACAATCTGAAGCGAATGCCGCTGCATGTCCTGACTGCAGCTTGATTCTGTAAAGCTCCTGGATATCTCCTGTGGGTTTCACTCATGAAATGAATGCACTGTCGTTTTCTCTCACACGTGCCAAGTAACTATTTTCCCATCTCTCCCTGCCACTAGTGTCAGATTTTATTCCTAACAAATGACTTCAGGGTGAGTCACATGACTGAAACGTATTGAATCATACCTTGAACAATGACGTCATCGTCCAGGTAAACAATCTTCTTATGATTGCTGATAGCAAGCAGGGGTAAGTAGAACCTTACAAAGTTCAGCTGCAACACATCGAAGATGCATCATTTTATCATATTGGTTCACTTTGTAGGTTTACAATTCATAGCTATGGCCCATATTTTGCTCAACATAATGTATTAGCGTCCCTCTGTTTAGTCTATGGATCTACTTTTAACTTCATCACAGACTACATTACAGGCATTTAGCAGACACTCTAAATGCCAGAGTGATGTACAACATACCCAGAGCAGCCTGGGGAGCAGTTACGGGTTAGGTGCCTTGCTCAAGGGCACTTCAGCCATTACTGCTGGTCCAGGTCATCAAACCAGTGACTTTTTGGTCCCAAAGCTGCTTCTCTGACCTTTAGCCCATGGGTTCCACATTCGTCCAAGTCAGTGACTGAATTCTTACAAAGGAATTTGATTTCAGATCAATTTAGATTCATCAGTCCACCTACTGTAGGGTGACCAGACGTCCCGGTTTTACCGGGACAGTCCCGATTTGGGGTTGTGTGTCCCGAGTCCCGACAAAAGTCTGTCGGGACACGCATATGTCCCGGTTTTCGCCACTCGCGACGTTTGCGACTGAGCAGCGTGGGAATCATTAGCGGAGAAATGTCTGCATTTACTATTTTGATGAATTGACAGGAATCGCAAACTTTCCTGGTTACTGCCCCCTGGCCCTGTGGCATGGGTGTTTATTTAGCCACATTATTCCAGACAACAGAACGTGTTGCCATGCAACAATAAAATAAACATTAACTGGCACGAATGTTCTTTGTCTAGCAGCTAGCAGCAGTAATGCCGCAGCAATTATGCCGAAAAGAAAATGTACCTTTTCCAAAGATTTACAGGGCACCTACCCCTTCCTCCGAGAGGTGCAGAACAATGCGCACGAAGCCTACTGCACACACTGTAAGTGCTTTGTTCTTGTACTGAGTTGGGTAGCCTATGCTGCAAATGCTCTGCGCTCCTGTGGGGGCTTTCCTCGGGCTGTCGCCCCTCTCCTCCTTTACTGCTGTTTTGTTTGAGTGTATATTTTACGGAAGCCGAGAGAGGCCCTTCATATAATCTTTTTTTATTCACCTTGTTATTCCGAGATAACGACATAATTAATTCAGGATCTCGAGAAAACAACACAACTAATTCGAGATCTCGAGAAAACAAAACCGTTATTCCGAGACCTCGAGAAAACAAAACCGTTACTTCATGATCTCAGCTGGATCACTGTATCTCCGTCGGTAGAGACGAAGCCGGGCCAGTCTTCTGCAGAGGTGCCGCGGACTAATTTTGAAATTATCCCTTATTAAAAGACAATGCAATCTCTCCCTGTGTCAACCCCTGATCAAAATATTGCCTTATTAGGTGATTGATTATTCCAGACATTCTAATGACCAAAGTTGCGTCTATACAGAATGAGAAATAGCCCCAAAGTCAGCATATCACAAGTCTCTTGGCGCACCTGAATGAACCATTTCTCAGCTGTTTACTCGAGATCATGAAATAATTGTTTTGTTTTCTCAAGATCACGGAATAACGGTTTTGTTTTTTCGAGATCTCGAATTAGTTGTGGTGTTTTCTCGAGATCCTGAATTAATTATGTCGTTATCTCGGGATAACAAGGTGAATAAAAAAAAGGATTATATGAAGAGCCTCTCTCGGCTTGCGTAGTATATATTCTCAAATCACTTGTCTCTTTTTTGTTTCTGTTTAACATACCATTCTGACAGTTTGGCCATATTGAACAGCTTGCTGCACCTTCCATTGAAGTGTTCACTTTTGTACACATCTTCTTGCTTTATTCATTCAGTTGTGGGGAATGGTTAGTAAGGTTGATTCTGACCTAGGCTATGTTGAGGTCACATATCTACTTTTTAAGTTCATGCTATAGTGCATACAATTTTAGAGATATAGCCTACATGTGCATATGCATTCTTCTTGCTGTTCTCACAAACAGGTGAAATAAATCAGTGTAAATTTGGCCTATGGACATAGCCTGGCCTATTCTCAGCCATTACAAAATCTGTTGTCTGACCATAATTTAACTGATCTGTATCCCACTATGCTACTAGATAACAAAATGCCTGTTTGTTTTATTTCATGTGAGATGTTGATAAATGTGAGCTTCAACAAAATGATAAGAGCACCTCTCTGAGTGTCACGTTTACATTAAAAAAAAAGGTGTGCGTGCACGAGCATGGTCGCGCGCAAAAGTGTCCCGGTTTCAGACTAGGGAAATCTGATCACCCTAACCTACTGGCATGTTTTGGAGGTGGGAGGAAACCAGAGAACGCAGAAGGAACCTGGAGCTCTGAGGCAACCTGCTGCTCCACTATGCCACCCACCAACACCCAAAGGCACTTCAGCTGTTCCCACTGGTCCAGAGAATCAAACCGGCAACCTTTTGGTCCCAAAGCTGCTTTTCTAACCTTTAGGCCATGGCTTTCCCCAACTTCTCCTCCAAAGGCAATGCTAGAGAAATAATCCACCTTGTTCATATTTATTACACATCTTCTCAAACACTGTTGCTGATGTGTTACGGATGTGTCAGTGAAGCGAGCAGAAAACTATCAGCCTAAATGGAAATCAAATCTCAGGGGCGTGTCATTCTGTGTAATCACCTGACAACTATCAGTGTTGAATCCGCAGTCTGGACTAAAAAGAATTCAGCCCTTGCCTTACTCTTTTATACCATTGGTATGTGGGTTTTATTTTTTGTTTTGTTTTTTTTAGCTGTTGTGCTTGATTTCACAAAAATGATCCATCTTAAGGTTCCATCTCAAACAGAAGATTTTCCTTTCAGACTGGGTTCCATGTAAATCCTCTTTATTTAGTGGTACATATCCAAAAACTCTTGAGTAAAAGTATGGAATGCAAAAATGGTACATTATGGAATAAGCTCTTGAGTCTTTATAATAAAACAATGCTTACAGGATGAAGGAGATCTGGTCTGGATGAATCTGGTTTCACTTTGCCTTTCAGTACCATGGGATTGAACTCCAGAATCTTATATTTGATCTGCTTCAGCCTGGTTCTCTTAATGTACTGCCTGCTCAAGACCAGGAACACAAAAGAACAAGGAACTATCCTGTAGAGGAATAAGTCTTTTCCGTATCTACTGTATCTCATGTCACTGATCATGATTTATAACACTATGATCTGTTATAACATGACATACCTTGTCAGCTTAATAGCATCTCTCAAGGTCACTATGTAGAAGAATACACTGGCCTGTGTGTTGCTATACACGCTGTTGATTGTTGCCATGGCAGCACCGAGACGCTCTTCTGCTGCACAGACCACTACGGGAATGTCCGTCTCAGACTCATCGCCCACAGTTCGGTTTGGGGCCTGAGTGTACCTGAGCTCTGCAACATGAGAACAGTTTTAAACAACAGGCGCTCACTTCCTTCTGAATACTCTGAGCTCTGAACATACCTGAGTGTTTATCTGGCTGATGTGCTTTGAACATTTTGCTGTACAGCAGAGCCAAAGCCATCAGGATGAGTAACATGGACAGCACTCGGTTAACTGGAACACACAGAGAACACACATATATGGGTCTGTCTCAGAAACTGGGTACTGTGGGGGTACCTCACGAAATATATTCAGTCAATAAACTATACGGTTTTGAATGGTGATGTTGGTTTGAATTTGAAATAAAATGATGGAAGAAATAATACAGATAAAACTAAATTTTTGATGTGAATACTCTATTCAGACTTTGGCAAAAATTCCGCAAATTTGTGGAAAAATGGCGGCTTGATCTGGGACATGATAAATGGTCGACTACATCGCGTTCCCTTAAAAAGACTGTAGTCCACTGAAAAGTCTACAGTTATCACTAATTTTATTTCAAGTTGTAACTTTATCCACCTAAGGATTGGTGCGCTCACAGAATAATCATAACCGTAATAAAACATCATGCAAAATATTTGATCACCGTCGTAACTCCATTTTCCGCAAACCCAAAACCAATACGATCGTGTGTTTTGATCTAAACGGAAAGCCTCAGGGTCGAGGTCACGACCTCACCAAAAGTAGCAACTTAAAATCACTACGCCATATAAACATTTAGTTATAAATCTGCGATTTTGTTTTTTAAAACGAAAGCTGAAAGTTAGGTATAGAATATGTTTCTTACAGAATATGTTACGATGGTAGCTGGTCTTGTATGAATTTCTGAGCTATAAAATGAGTTGTGGTCTATTTTTTACCGTAGCGTGTTATTTGTGTGCGGGGAAGGACACACATTAACAATTTGCATGTGTAGAATGGAATTTTCCACTCCAGCAGTTAGAAGTTGATCGCGCTTCCATTTGCGGTCTTTCTGTTACGCGGGTGATCTGTTCGGACGTTATCGCTGAAAAGGTGAGTTTTGACAGTTTTATTCTGTTTTAGTCTTGCAGTATAAGGCAATAGAATGTTTCTTTTTCATCTCACTTTCATATTTCGTAGTGTTTGCGTATTTTTGGCCAATATTTTGCAACCATGGTCAATTTAGATCGAACTTTTGATAGAATCTACGGCCAGTCATTTCGCCTTACGCTCCGTCTGGTGCGGTAGTGATGTCCCGTTGCTCGCGCGCCGCAGCAGAGACCCGCGCGACCTTCAGCCGGTACAGTCGCTGTTCTTTTACCACCGCCGTTATTCTCATCTTTCCGGTGTGTTCTTGATTTTTCCATTGTGTCCTATTTTGCCATATCAAATAGCCAAAATGTATCATATTATTCATATTTAAGTGAATAATCAATTCAGTCATCATAACTTGACATTTTTAACCCAAGCAATCAAAAAGAGGAAATTTATTCAATATTTTCACTCATCTGTGAAGGAGGGGCTTTAATTCTTCATGCTGTAGTTATTTTATATGGAAATCAATTTTACAAAAGCATTTGAATTGTAATCAAAAAAAATTTCCACAGTGGAGGCCAGATAAAGCAAGATACTATCTTTATTCTTATTAAACATGACAAAAGAAACATTGAGTGTTAGGGAAATGCAAAAAAAATAGTAAAATTAGAACATTTATTTTTTGACCATAATGTCCCAAATGAGAGACCAGTTTCTGAGATGGACCCATATATACAGTATGTTTTATACAAATATAGTCATACCAGTGAAAGATTTGGACACACCTTCTAATTCAATGTTTTTTCTTTATTTTTATTAATTAAAAGACACTTCATGTCTTAAAGTAATGATGGATGTCATTTCTCTTTACTTAGTTGAGTGGTTCTTGACATAACATGGATTACTACAGGTGTGGAATAGGGCTATTTATTTATTTATTTTGTATTTTTATTATTTACCATTTACGGTTTGATCTCAAACTCATTAAGAAGGCAAGAAACTCGTCCACTAATTAACTTTTGACGAGGCACACCTGTTAATTGTAAAGCATTCCAGGTGACTACTTCATGAAGCTGGTTAAGATAACGCCGATAGTGTGCAGAGTCTAAAATATGAAATATATTTAGTTTTTTGACACTTTTTTGTTTACTGCACAATTCCATACATGTTCCAGATGTTATTTTATAGTTTTGATGTCTTCAGTATTGTTCTAGAAAACAGTCAAAATACAGAAAAACTTATGAATGAGTAGTGTGTGTCTAAACTTTTGACTGGTACTGTACACACACACACACACATATATATATACACATACACACACATTATTTATATATATATATATATATATATATATATATATATATATATATATATATATATTTATTTAATTAACAGTTTTTCCATGAAATGGAGTCGTGCATGAGCTGATAGCTGATGAGGCGCATAGCACCGAGTCGGCTATAATCCATGTACGAGGAGATTGAGTGGAGTAACTGTTTTATTCCATCCACATTCACTGGATTTTGAGAAATGGAGCTTTTTTTTTTTTTCAAAAAACGTCCGACAAAATCATTTCCACTTAGAATGTAAACAAACTGGCAAAATGACAGGAGCAATTTGTGAAAAATGCGATAATAATAATAATTCTTGAAAAATAAAAAAAAAGATAAGTTCTTACCATCAAATACTTGCATTCCATATTTTGTTGCTTTTTTTTTTTTATATTTTTTGGGGTTTTGTTTTCAAGTAGAGTTTTTATTTAATTCTTGGTTGGTTCAGCAACACGCTCCGCGATTTTGTTTTTCTCTACTCACGGTATATGAGCTGATATACTAGTAGTAGAGTAGCCAATCAGAGCATGCGATTGCTCATATCCAGTGAATGTGGATAGTATCTATCTATCTATCTATCTATCTATCTATCTATCTATCTATCTATCTATCTATCTATCTATCTATCTATCTTTTTTAATTATCGATTCTGATTGATCAGAAAGGTGTTCATCCACGTTCTCATTCTAATGCATGCTTGTTTCTATGGTAACAGCATAAGGGAACTGAGTTATTTTGCAGATGTTCCACAACATTAAATACAACTATAAATGGATTTTTTTTTAAAAACAAAAAAACATGATCTGTCATAGCGGCACGGTGGTGTAGTGGTTAGCGCTGTCGCCTCACAGCAAGAAGGTCCTGGGTTCGAGCCCCGTGGCCGACGAGGGCCTTTCTGTGTGGAGTTTGCATGTTCTCCCCGTGTCCGCGTGGGTTTCCTCCGGGTGCTCCGGTTTCCCCCACAGTCCAAAGACATGCAGGTTAGGTTAACTGGTGACTCTAAATTGACCGTAGGTATGAATGTGAGTGTGAATGGTTGTCTGTGTCTACTGTATGTGTCAGCCCTGTGATGACCTGGCGACTTGTCCAGGGTGTACCCCGCCTTTCGCCCGTAGTCAGCTGGGATAGGCTCCAGCTTGCCTGCGACCCTGTAGAACAGGATAAAGCGGCTAGAGATAATGAGATGAGATGATCTGTCATTCGTGAATAAAGTAAAAAATACTAGTCAACAACAAACTGCTGTGGTAAAAGGGGAATACACACACTTCAGGATGTGCTGTTACTGGAAACTAATCAACCTCAGGGTGGTAACAGTCGCTCTGTGTTGTGTCCGGCCTCACCGCACCATCCTGCCACTGATTGTTTTCTTATCACAGCACACCCAGTCATGTTTTATTCCTTATCAGGGAGTTTGCACAGATGACGGTATAGAGCACAGACACTAGAGGTCACTGAAAAACAACTGATCGAGCAGTCTGTTGAAAATTATTGGCACCCTCTACCATTTTCAATGAAAGATAGGCCCAAATCGCAGCAGTGAGTTTTCTATTAGAAATCATAATCCCAGGATAAAATGAGATTATGCTTCTGTATAAAATATCTTTGGTTGCTTCAGTCTTTGGTTATTGTGTTTCTGGATTCTCATCGTCAGTTTAATCAACTGGCTTTCTGTTGGGTTTAAAAACGAATACTGAGGAAATAACTGAGTTCATGGGTAATCGGAGCATTTTGTTTTTTTTCTCTGTGTAATAAAGCTCAGGTCAGTGGGAGTGGATCCGAGATACAGGATCCACAACGTTTCGATAATAAAATGAGTCTTTTAAAAAAATATTAGGACTTATATGAAAATGAAAAATATAATATCACTTTAATATAATTATGTTTGAGTTCCAGTTGATCAAACTGTATTTAAGAAAACCCTACTGATGAGAGTGATTATGAGAACATTCAGGTTTTGCATTTAACGTTGGGAAATTTGGCTGAAACTGGAGATAAAACTATGAGACGTGGCAGTCAGTTGCTTTTTCTTGACCTTCTTCAGGGATGATGTCTAATATTCCAAGTCAAGTTACAACTGATTTGAAATATAGTCCCAGCACGCAGCTGAGTCCAGCAGAGCTTCTCTGGCTCTCCGAGGGTTTGGGCTCAAGCGCAGGACGTTAACTGCTGAGGTAATGCTGCACAAAACTTACTCAACACTGCCAAAGTGATTGTGAAATATGGTGTGTAATCATGTTTTCAAGCTCAAAAAATGCTACAAAAACATTTTAAGCATTACACTTTCAAACAATACTCGGTTTTAGTTTCTAGTTTAAAAATTCATAAGGAGACTTGCACACACAATAAACTTCCTTTCTGAGGGTTACCTCATTCACGTTGCAACAGCCAAGACTGAGACACACACACACACACGATTGAGGTACACAGTGTCAGCTCTGAGAGCAGTATAATTTCACGTCAGAGTCCAGAAAGATCCCTGAAACTCCTATTCCACATGTTGAATCATTTCTCATCACCAAGAACGCAAGTGCTTTTGATAAACTTCTCCTTTACCACCAATTATCTACCATTTTATAAATATTGGCAGACCTCAAATCAGATTTGGTCTGAAGGTGCAGATTCATTTTTTTTATCGCAAGGTAAATCTCTAACTTTATACGTTTTCCACCATGGGAAAGTCTTCAAGAAAGAGGAACTAATTATCTTCAAGCAAGGGCGCTGTTGGGGGGGTTAGGACTATTGGCCCAGCATTGACAGATGGCCCTCAGAGGACAATCTGAACATTACCACCAGGTGTAAGTTAATTTAATTTTTTTTTTTTAAATTAACAATTGTGTCTCTTAAAACGAGCAAATACAACAACCTTCTGGTTTGGTTTTCTCATCTCATCTCATTATCTCTAGCCGCTTTATCCTTCTACAGGGTCGCAGGCAAGCTGGAGCCTATCCCAGCTGACTACGGGCGAAAGGTGGGCTACACCCTGGACAAGTCGCCAGGTCATCACAGGGCTGACACATAGACAAAGACAACCATTCACACCTCACATTCACACCTACGGTCAATTTAGAGTCACCAGTTAACCTAACCTGCATGTCTTTGGACTGTGGGGGAAACCGGAGCACCCGGAGGAAACCCACGCGGACACGGGGAGAACATGCAAACTCCGCACAGAAAGGCCTCGCCGGCCACGGGGCTCGAACCCAGGACCTTCTTGCTGTGAGGCGACAGCGCTAACCACTACACCACCGTGCCGCCCTGGTTTGGTTTTCTATCTGCCACAAAATTATTAGAATAGATAGTCTTTATATTTCACCCCTCTCCCGATTCATTACATGGTACAGTCTTGTGTAGGTGGAGCCAGAGTGTGACACCATGTTAGGTTTGTTACTTTCCAATCCAGCACTAACGTTAGCTGCGCACGGTAGAAGCAGAATTCACCAGGAAATTGACTTCATGAAGAAGTCGGGTTACCAGAAACGTAAAGGGTGGGTAATATTACAGTATGTTCTTTCATAGGGCCCAGAATTTCTAGCGGCGCCCCTGTCTTCAAGAGTGAGAAAAAAAGATTGTGAGATCAGTGAGGGAGCAACTGAAGAGTTTGGTTCCATAAACGCTATATATCCAATTCCACTGTTTTGAGAAAAATCACTTTTTCTGATTACGGGAAGTGATCAAAGGAAAACCACTGTATCCTGTTTTAAAATGCATTGACTAACTCCTTAATGATATTCTCATCTCATCTCATTATCTCTAGCCGCTTTATCCTGTTCTACAGGGTCGCAGGCAAGCTGGAGCCTATCCCAGCTGACTACGGGCGAAAGGCGGGGTACACCCTGGACAAGTTGCCAGGTCATCACAGGGCCGACACATAGACACAGACAACCATTCACACTCACATTCACACCTACGGTCAATTTAGAGTCACCAGTTAACCTAACCTGCATGTCTTTGGACTGTGGGGGAAACCGGAGCACCCGGAGGAAACCCACGCGAACACGGGGAGAACATGCAAACTCCACACAGAAAGGCCCCCATCGGCCGCTGGGCTTGAACCCAGAACCTTCTTGCTGTGAAGCAATAGTGCTAACTATGACACCACTGTGCTGCCCAGATAGAACCACAGAACTTTCACATATAACAGAACAGATACGGCAACTCAACTTCATACACAAAACTCAATTTCACAAAATGGGCAGATACGAGGGGAAGTCAAAAAGTTCTAAGACAAATTGAAAAAAATATATTTATGAAAATAACAAAGCTATTTCTCTACATATTCTCCATTTAAGTCTAAACACTTCTGCAAGCGGTATTTCCATTGGAGAATTCCTTCTTTGTAGAATTCTGGGAGATGTCTTTCATACCAGGTCACAACCTGCTTCTTTGCCTCGTCTAAGGACTGAAATCGAGTTCCTTTCAAATGTTCTTTCAGTTTTGGGAAAAGAAAAAAAATCAGATCGAGCTGTAAGGGCTGTAAGGAGGGTGTGGAAGAATTTCCCATCAAAATTCACGTAAGATAGCCCTAACCGTATTTGCCGAGTGTGCCGGTGCGTTATCATGATGGAAAAGGATTTGGCGGTGTAACTTTCCTCTGTGTTTTTTGGCCAGTGCAGTCTTGAACTTTCGCAAAACTCCTTCATAATAGCTAGCAGTTACTGTTCTCCGTCCTTTGAGAAAATCATTTCGGATTATTCCATCTGAATCCCAGAAAACTGTCGCCATAACCTTTTGAACGGACCTCTCTGCTTTGAACTTCACAGACCCAGCTGTTTCTCTTGGTAGCCATTGTTTTGACTGAATTTTGCTTTCTGGGTCATATTGGTAAATCCATGTTTCATCTCCAGTGACACACCGTTCAAAAAAATTGGTTTCATTTGCTTCAATTCTGGTCAAAAGTGCTAAAGAATGGTCAGATCTTTGAGCCAGTTGATCCTCACGCAACACTTTCGGGACCCAACAAGCTGAAAGCTTACTCAGACCAAGATCTTCTGTCGGAATTGAAAAAGCTGAACCATGCGAGATTCCAACTTAATTGGCGATTGCATCGACTGTGATTCGGCAATCTTCTTCCACCAGATTCCACACGAGCTCGACTTTTTGTTCATTTTTTGCAGTGGAAGGCCTTCCTTCCCTCGGGTCGTCTTGGAGCGCTTCCATACCCTCCTTAAATCGCTTAATCCAAGCATAAACAACAGCTCTAGATGGTGAAGAGTCCCCATAAACCTGTTGCAAAGCTTCAATAATTTTAACAGGTTTCCATTCAAGCTTGGTTAAAAATTTGATGTTTGCTCTGATTTCAAAATTGTTCATTTTTGAGGGTTGAAAAGCCTGATCAAATAAGATGTAACACAGGTCAACGCTTGACAAAGATATCATTTTAAAACTTGTCAAAGCTGTTCGAGACACCTGAGAGACGTGTCTTAACATGTTTTAGTTATTAAAATTGGACACCTTTTGAAATTATAACAGCTGTCTGAGAACTTTTTGACTTAACCCTCGTACTGAAGTTTGCCTTTGCACGGCAGTATAACTACATGGAAACAACCTATTATATGTTGTTCTTTATTTCAATGAAAAACGTTAGCAAACTGCTGTTGTATAACAGGAATAAAACACTTTGGGGACATGCTGTTAGAGACAAATAATCCATTTCGGAGTGAAACTCTGTTTCACACTGGCCCACATTACACCAACACACCCTGTTGTTGATTATTCTCCTAAAACAGTGCTCCCCCTTAGTGTATAAATCTACAGTTTGAGAACAAATGCAGAACATGACGCACATGCAGTGGGAATGCTGGTCGAAAAAGCTGGTACTTACTTTTCCTCAGCATAGCCATACTTTTTTCTTGCGCATCTGCAAAGAATGGAAAAAAAAAAGCATCAAAAACGACTTAAAGCTTTTCCCAAACCAATTATAACTCAGTGAGCACACAGTAATTTATTGAACTAAACTGCACGTGATGTTTGAGGAGCTGTTAGAAAAGCTCGACCAAAGATATGTCCAGGGTCCATCTTAAGCAGACCCTGAAGATGATTCCCCTGAGCCCCTGCACACATGTGGAACTGGTTTAAATGGGTCTCATTCTTCTTCCTTCCTGACAGCATTTTTTTTTTATTGCACATGTATCTTGGGTTTACAAATAACCATTCCAGCTCCACTCTCACTCCTGCTCTCCCTCTTTCTCTCTGGGCAGGCAGCTTATCTGCACCGTGACGTCTCAGAGCTGGAGAAACAAAAGACTCTTTTCTAAATTTTCCAAACAAAAGCTGTGGGAAGGCACGCTCATTTGGCACGTAGTGCAGTTTACTGACAAAGAAAATGAAATCCCGTGACTCATGGAGAGTTTTTAGCTGAACTGAAATGTGAAGTTTTTCAGATGCATGCAACAAAATCTAAACGCTTGAGTGTATACAGCTCCGGTGCCACAGTTTATCTTTTGCGGAAGGACAGTCTGAACTTCACATGCACGATTTGTTGAAACAGTTTTCCAAAACTCCACCAACATCAACATGCATCCATTTCCTTTTGCAGCAGTATGTGCATGGTCAGGTTGAAGAAGAAACCCTGTATTATTTTTAATAGACAAATAGTTCAAAACTTAACAGATACCAAGTCAAATCTTTGTCGGGGAAAAGAGATACGTGGTTTTGTTGTGCACTAGATCATTCGTATGTTGAATTATTTCAAAATATAATAATAAAAAAACAAAATAGCCTCCTAAAACAGTTCTTCATGGAAATTTCCACTCTGGTCGGGGAAACTCTCTCTGTTATAGGGTTTTTCATATAGTCCTTCTCTAGAAGAAATCATCATTCTAGATGTACCTTTTAAAATGGAGGAATCGTGACATCCTACCAGTGGCGGCTGCTGGTTTTTAAAACAGGGGAAGCCCATTTTACGCATTCATCGTAAAACCCGTAGGCCGGATATCAAAGCATAGAAAGGTGTGCCCCATTAGCACAGTGAACTAGACAACCCTACCTAGTGGCAGAAAGTATTTTTGCTTGTACATTTCATGTTATAGTCTGGCTTGCCAGGCTAGTGCCTCATATCCTTAATGAAAAATATCAAACATCCAAAAATCACTGGCTATTCAACGAACAGCCTTGAACATCATACCCTGATATGCAACACAGAGTCTTTAACACAACACCCAGCTGTGCAACACATCCTTGAACATCTTCTGCAACACAGTCTGGAAATTCATAACCAGGTAGGCTATGCAACACACAGAACCTTGAATATTATACCCAGGTATAACCTATAACACAGAGCCCACCATTCTCTTAACATTACTGAACAATATACACACTTCACATTCATGAACATGAACACTATTTATACACAAATTCTGCCCTCCGCTCCTTTTCCAGAAAATGGTCTGTGACCCTGTCATACTAGCTGGTTGTGCTTTCCAGAGACTTCACCAATTTCTGTTAGCAGCTAGCACTGAAGATCCCAATAAGGCTCAAGCTAGCCTACAACCAGATTGAACTACAAATGAAATAAACGAGTGAATTCGCGAATGATCAAACTGATAGAATGGATGAAAGTTAACGGAGCACAACGAGTAATATTTACATTTATTTACAGAGTAATGTACAGAGACATCAATGAGAAGAAACGTTTACATGAAAAGAAATTCGGACAGCACTTTGGCACACGACTACACTTTCTCGACATCCGCTGGGGACTGACTGACCATACTTCCGTGTTCCTCGCCGAAGTACCGCCCTCCTCATGTCTTTCAAACACTACCTCCAATAATCCTTCATCAGCCCGGCTTCTTGTCCCTCCCACTGTCTCGTTTAGTCCCAGAGAAGCCCGGCTTCCCTGGAAGTGATGATTTTGTCGATTTTAACCAATAACAACTAGCCAAAATTGGCTGTTCAGAGCCCTCTCATAGACTGCAACGGATACCCGGCTGCCAGCGCATACAGCCCATTGAAATAAGAAAGGTTACAGCCAGTGTTGCCAGATTGGGCGGTTTTAAGTGCATTTTGGCGGGTTTTGAACATATTTTGGGATGGAAAACGTCAGCAGTATCTGGCAACGCTGGTTACAGCCTGGCAGCAAAGGTGATTCTCGTAGCGAACTGCAAGTTTGTCAGACATCACTCAAGTTACAGGATAGTTATGAACGTAAATACAATCTTGGGCATATATTATGTTATGCAAGTTATTGTTTTAATGAGAATTCAATGTCGTAGATGCCGCAGTTTGGGGAGAGAATTTTAGGGGAAGCTCGGCTTCCCTTGTTGTCTCTGAGAAATCGCCCCTGCATCCTACGGTAACAACAATCATTCGGAGGCAGGAATGAACCCTGGATTGTACACCAGTACACACAGATGGGCAATTTAGCACTGAGACAGTACTGGCATGTTTTTGGGAGGTGGGAAGACATAAGGAGAACATGCAAAACTCCACACATACCCCTTTCCACCAACAGAGAATAGGTTCTGTTCTGATTCGCACACCGAATTTTTACCTGTTCAGAGCATTTCGACCAAAAATAAATTGGTTCAGAAGGTGAAAAGTTGGTTCCCAGCTGGAACCAAAATATAGCTCGTTAGCTCATCCGGCCTCAGGCCAGGCTGGTTGAGCTGATGCAATCACGTATCGTCCGTTGTCATCGTCCATCCACAATTTACAACTCCTCCTACAGGACTGATCGTATTTCAATCAAACTCGCATACAATGTTCCCCAGGTGGGTGTGCATAAAAGTTGTCAAGATGGTGGCGCCACCTGTCATATTTGCAATTTTATGGGTGTCTGAAATTTTTGGGTGACTCGTCACATTAAACGCTAATCTTCATAAACTGCTGGGACGTTTTCACTGAAACTCACCCAGAAGACTCTAAAGACATATACCAGCAAGAATTGTTCACCAGATGGTGCCACCTACCATGGATAAGGCTACAGATGTGCAATTTCATGAAAATCACTACTCCTCCTACAGGAGTGATCAGCTTTTGATCAAACTCATATGGAAATGTTCCCCAGGTTGGCATGTATAAAAGTTGTCAAGACGGTGGCACCACCTGTCATATTTAACATTTTATGGGCGTTTGAAAATTTTGGGTGACTCGTCACACCAAATACTGTTCGTAAACTGCTAGGATGTTTTCACTGAAACTCACCCAGAAGACTCTAAAGACATATTCCAACAAGAGTTGTTCACCAGGTGGCGCCACCGGCCATGGATGCAGCTACACAGAATCGCTCCTCCTCCCACAGGATTGATTGGATTTCAAACTCACACACAACAACAGTGGCCGGTATGAGCTACAGCCTCATTGAGGCTATTTTTTTTCCAGTGATGTCATGATGACATCAGTGGGCGTGTCATTAGTTTGGAGAGGAAACAGAGTGCAGCAATGGAGAATGCAATGGAAAAGGATACATCTTCAGGAAAAAAAATGGAACGAAAACAAATATCTGCAATAACAGAACAAAAGCTTGCAGGTAATCGATGCACACCACCATCTTGTTACTACTGTTTACTTCTCATGTGCTTTGTGCGACGCCCTCAGTTCATGATGCATCCTTGATTACAATGGTTCCATACAAAACTGCTGAAAACATGGGCTGGTTCGCTATCTGGCACCAAGTTTCAATAAATCCTCAAGAACCCATTCCCTGTTGGTCGAACAGGGGTTACAGAGAGCAACCCAAGCTCAGGACTCAACCCAGGAGCTCTGAAGCTGTGATACAGAACCACTACCCTCTGTACCACTGCACCACCTTTAAAATATTCATCTCGTTTGGAGGTTAAGTGGTGAAATTATTTTAAATGTAAAACATCCCCCAGTTCTCTGAGCCACACCTCATAAGTAGAGCCTCTCTGATTTTCAGTGTTCCAATGTTATGAAAATTAACTATTTTGTGAATAATGCACTAAAGGAAATGGCTACTTCATAAATCTATTCACTACTATTCATGAGGAAAGCCAGGGACTAATGGTTAGAGAAGCAGCTTTGAGACCAGAAGGTCACTGGTACAATTCCTAGCAGGAATGGCTCAAGTGCCCTTGAGTGAGGTACCTAACCTCCAACTGCACCTTCGGCTGCTCTGGGTATGTTGTATGTCGTTCTAGATAAGAGTGTCTGCGAAATGCCTGTACTACATCAGAACAGCAAAGTTAGAGAATCTACACTGATTAAATAAAATGCTCCAAAAGTGATTAAGAGTTCTAATAAGTGGACCATGATAAAGTTGTTCTCAAGATAAAAAAACCCCTGACTATTAGATTTCCATACCAGGCCAGCACAGAACAGAAGTCAGTCAATTCATACTGAGCTTTTGATAGAAATTATGTTTAAGGCATTTATTTAGGCGTGAATTAAGAACTGCAACAAGTATGCTACTTTGTGCAAGAAGTAATTTCACGCATTTTTTCTTCCTGTCTTTCTTTTTTAATTTATTAGAAAGTTTGCAGAAACCAGAAAATAAACACCACTTAATTTTAAACACAACGTAACAAATCAGTGATTAAAACATTAACCTCTGATTAAAGCTTTTTGTCTGTTCCCAACGTAACTCAAAAAGTAGTGAACGGATTTTGATGAAATTTGGAGGAAAAGTGGGCCATGGGCCAAGAAATGATTGATTAGATTCTGATGCAAATCCACATATTTATGCAGATGGTTCTAGGATTATTATTATTATTATTATTATTTTACTTTTCCCAATGTAACTCAAAAATTAGTGAACGGATTTTGATGAAATTTGGAGGAAAGGTGAGCTATGGGCCAAGGAACAATTCGTCAGATTTTGATGCAAATCCAGATATTTATGTGGATGGATCCAGGATTTTTTTTTGTATGTTCCCAATGCAGGGGCGCAGATAGGATTTTTGAACTGGGGGGGACTGAGCTGTCAGCAAATGATTCCATTTTGTGTATATGTATGTGTGTGTGTATATATATATATATATATATATATATATATATATATATATATATATATATATATATACACACATACATATACACACACACACACACACTACCGTTCAAAAGTTTGGGGTCACTTTGAACTGTCCTTATTTTTGAAAGAAAAGCACTGTTCTTTTCAATGAAGATCACTTTAAACGAATCAGAAATCCACTCTATACATTGCTAATGTGGTAAATGACTATTCTAGCTGCAAATGTCTGGTTTTTGGTGCAATAGGTGTATAGAGGCCCATTTCCAGCAACTATCATTCCAGTGTTCTAATGGTACAATGTGTTTGCTCATTGCCTCAGAAGGCTAATGGATGATTAGAAAACCCTTGTACAATCATGTTAGCACAGCTGAAAACAGTTGAGCTCTTTAGAGAAGCTATAAAACTGACCTTCCTTTGAGCAGATTGAGTTTCTGGAGCATCACATTTGTGGGGTCGATTAAATGCTCAAAATGGCCAGAAAAATGTCTCGACTATATTTTCTATTCATTTTACAACTTATGGTGGTAAATAAAAGTGTGACTTTTCATGGAAAACACAAAATTGTCTGGGTGACCCCAAACTTTTGAACGGTAGTGTGTACACATGTTATTTCACCTCCCTCACTGCCATCACCAGGAACTACCTGCAGGCCAGGACAATGAGAACATTTTAACATAGCCTATGGAAATCCAAAGTTTACACATTATCATCACGCACAGAAATTGCAAAACTAGCTTTAAAACCGCTAAGTTCCAACTGTTAAACATAGCGAGAGGCTGGGCTACGTGTGTGTGTGTGTGTGTGTGTGTGTGTGTGTGTGTGTGTGTGTGTGTGTGTGTGTGTAAAGTGTAAACCAGTGCATCCTGACTTTCTAACTATGCCTGTGTGTTGCGTGAGCGGCAGTCAGTCAACAACTCTTCGCAAAGTTTCCTTATGAAACAATATGCTCGCTGAAATTATGGCAGGGAACGCCAGATTAAACATTAAAACTGCCTTCTGAGCACTGTATCTACAGGCTACCACCGAAAGAAGGAGGCTACCAGAAAGGCATCTCTACTCCGTACGATTTTACTTTCACTACGACATTACTTTGAACAGACTATCAAAAAATTGCAAGGTGATATGATAAAGTAAGGCACAGTTTACTTACAGTCGTTTTTTTTTTTTGAAAAAACGATGCAATCGTTTTCTGCCTTTTGGCACCCTTCATCATGCCGTGTTGGGGTCCTGAACTAGGAGGAGCTGTCCCCGATATGCCTGTCAAACTTGTTGTGGGTAACCATAGCAACCAAGCTCGAGCTCGCAACCTGTGCAGTCTGTGCAGTTGCAACTATGTATGTACTGCTGTGCACCTCAATAAACCGAATGGTAATTAGTCTTTTGATTTTTCCGTGAGGTTTGCCTTATGCAAAGAAAGACAGCATAGACGTTTTTTCCTCCCTATAAGTGGGGGGGACTGAACGAGGTGAATTTAAATCTGGGTGGAACGAATCCCCCCCCGTCCCCCCCTCTATCTGCGCCCGTGTCCCAATGTAATTCAAAAAGTAGTGAACAGACTTTGATGAAATTTTGAGGAAAGGCGAGCTATGGGCCAAGGAACAATTCGTCAGATTTTGATGCAAATCCAGATATTTATGTGGATGGATCCAGGATTTTTTTTTTTTTGTCTGTTCCCATCCATCCATTATCCGTAGCCGCTTATCCTGTTCTACAGGGTCACGGGCAAGCTGGAGCCTATCCCAGCTGACTACGGGCGAAAGGCGGGGTACACCCTGGACAAGTCGCCAGGTCATCACAGGGCTGACACATAGACACAGACAACCATTCACACTCACATTCACACCTACGCTCAATTTAGAGTCATCAGTTAACCTAACCTGCATGTCTTTGGACTGTGGGGGAAACCGGAGCACCCGGAGGAAACCCACGCGGACACGGGGAGAACATGCAAACTCCGCACAGAAAGGCCCTCGCCGGCCACGGGGCTCGAACCCAGAACCTTCTTGCTGTTAGGTGACAGCGCTAACCACTACACCACCGTGCCGCCTGCCTAGCTGTTCCAAATGTAACTCAAAAAGTAGTGAACAGATTTTGATGAAATTTTGAGGAAAGGTGGGCCATGGGCCAGTGAACAATTGATTAGATTTTGATGCAAATCCGAACATGTGGCTTGGTGGAGGTAGCCAGTCTACCTAGTGCCCTTCTAGTTTCCTTTTGGCTTCTCCTTGGTCAGACTTTGGCTACATCCAAAACCACCACACTAGTGCACTAAGTAGGCTAGAATAGTAGGATGTTTCTGTGCCAGGGCCACTCTCTGTACTCTGATCTACTAGTTTACTATTGAGTATGCTAGTATAGGTTCAACAAACAGACTGTAAATCTGACTTTATTCGTTGAATTCCTGGCTATTCCCAAAGTGCAGAAGAAATGAGCAATCCTACAAGTCAAGCCCAAATTCATCATCATGACTAATGAAGTTTTTGGAAACTTTTTGTGTGCTATTGTTCCTCGTTTTATTCATTTATTTAAAAGGCGGAATAAATCCGCTATAGAGCCGTTAATAGCGTTAATAGTCTTCAGTTATGAATTAAGCAATAGATCATTAAAGCTCTCTGCGTTATAACAGTAATAACCCCCAGCATTTTCTCATACTCACCCCGGGAGACGTGTTCGGTCACTTCTGCCCCGGATTCGCCTTCATGCACATGCAGCTGTGCTCAAGTTCCTCACGCGCGCCTTCAAACTGATTCCAGCTGTTCGTGGTTTTCCCCATACAGATCTATCCTGTCTTGTTCAAGAGAGAGAAAAAAAATGTTGCTTAACATTTATGACAGGTACAATAAATGAAGCCAATCCATCACAAATTTACAAATATTCATATGGAACTGCAAGATATACAACAATCCACTCTGGAATTATTGGCACCCTAGCTGAAAAAGAGTTAAACTAGTAGGGCACTCGGTACAGTATATACACACACCTCCTCCAAGACACATTATTAACGTCCAAATCAAATCATTCGAACTTGGGATAATTATACTAAAGCTGTACACCAAATTTCATCAAAATCTGTTCACTACTTTTTGAGTTACGTGGAACAGACATAATAATAATAATAATAATAATAATAATCTCATCTCATTATCTCTAGCCGCTTTATCCTTCTACAGGGTCGCGGGCAAGCTGGAGCCTATCCCAGCTGACTACGGGCGAAAGGCGGGGTACACCCTGGACAAGTCGCCAGGTCATCACAGGGCTGACACATAGACACAGACAACCATTCACACTCACATTCACACCTACGCTCAATTTAGAGTCACCAGTTAACCTAACCTGCATGTCTTTGGACTGTGGGGGAAACCGGAGCACCCGGAGGAAACCCACGCGGACACGGGGAGAACATGCAAACTCCACACAGAAAGGCCCTCGCCGGCCCCGGGGCTCGAACCCAGGACCTTCTTGCTGTGAGGCGACAGCGCTAACCACGACACCACCGTGCCACCCCAATAATAATAATAATAATAATAATAATCTTGGATCTGCATACATACATATTAGATTTTGATGCAAATCTGAATACACTGTTCCTTGGCCCATGGCTCACCTTTCCTCCAAATTTCATCAAAATCCGTTCACTAGTTTTTGAGTTACATTGGGAACAGACAAAAATAATAATAATAATAATAATAATAATAATAATAATAATAATCATCATCATCATCATCATCATCTTGGATCTGCATGCATACATACTCAGATTTGCATCAAAATCTAATACACTGTTCCTTGACCCATGACTCACCTTTCCTCCAAATTTCATCAAAATCCGTTCACTAGTTTTTGAGTTACATTGGGAACAGACAATAATAATAATAATAATAATAATAATAATAATAATAATAATCTTGGATCTACATACATACATACTCAGATTTGCATCAAAATCTAATACACTGTTCCTTGGCCCATGGCTCACCTTTCCTCCAAATTTCATCAAAATCCGTTCACTAGTTTTTGAGTTACATTGGGAAGAGACAAAAATAATAATAATAATAATAATAATAATAATAATAATCTTGGATCTGCATGCATACATACTCAGATTTGCATCAAAATTTAATCCAATGTTCCTTGGCCCATGGCTCACTTTTCCTCCAAGTTTCATCAAAATCCGTTCACTAGTTTTTGAGTTACATTGGGAACAGGCAAACAAACAAACAAAACAGAGGTGAAAATATAACCTCCTGCAACAAAGTTGGCAAAGGTAATAAATAATACATGTAAATGTTATTTCAAGCTACATTTAAAACAGGATAAGCTGTTCAGGAGCTGCCAAATGGCTTCTTTAAGTTGGAGAGACTTGTAGAGGAATCATGGTATGTGTCTTCTTGGACAATCTCCAAGTTGAATGTCTTCTTCAATTCAGACCAAGGTTTGTTTGTTTGTTTTCTTTCTTTCATCCATCCATTCAGAAAGTGCTTCATCCTGGTCAGGGTCGTACTAGATCCGAAGCCTATCCCAGGAACACTAGGCATAGGGTAGGAAGCCATGTCAGATGGGATGCCAGTCTACTACAGTGCACCATGAACACGTTCACTCCTACAGAATGTTTTTGGGAACTGGGAGGAAACTGGAGCACCAGGAGCAAACCTCAGGGTCAAATCAAGGATCCCAGAACAATCAGGTTTTCAACAATATTTAAATCTTGTGACTAAGATGGTCATTCATTTTGTCTTCCAAGTTACTTCAGATGCATGTTTCAATCATCTTGTTAACAGAATTATGGCTGTCTTTTTTTCATACATCTTTTTACTGAGCAAAGAGATTTCACACAGCATTTTGTATATACATTCCAGGCTCATTTTTGTAACCAGTTAGGTGTGCTTGTAACTCAAAAGTTCCTTAGCACTCAAATATTTTGTAGGCACACCGGCAACATTAAACACGGCAGTACAAAATTAAAATGTAGTAATCTCGAATACAAAAGATAAAAAAAAACAGGAGAAGAAGAAGAGAAACCCAAGAACAATTAACAAGGTGAAGGACAATAAACTAGTTGACCAAGGTCACCCGACTTTCTCAAAGCTGATCTCCCACCCCACCCCATTACCCCCCATGTCATGGCCAAGTCTTAACCTTCTAGCAGAAGCAACCATATTTTTAGCTAAAATATTCTTTGCAGAATTTATAAAACAAGATAACATTACAAGAATCCATGGACCACTAGAAAGAAAAGCAGTAGGTTTGATCAATCAATGGTCAGATGGCAGAAAGATGCATGCTGTGACCTGCGATCGGTCGGGTGGCGACTGTTCCCAGGTGGACGCAGGCGTTTTGCGTCAAATCCTTCGTTGTGGTCAGACGTATTGCAAGACACAGAGTTTTTAAGCCGGATCCATGCCGATCGTACAAGCATTGCATGATCAGATGCACTGTGTCTACCTGCAAGTGTTAAAGAATGGAGGCAGAAGTCCCTTGCAAATCGTCTGCAATTTGGTAAGATTTGACGCAACGTAGTTCTGCTTCTCATCATTTCCATTATTTATCCTGCCTACTACTACTTGCCTCTACTTGAGATGAGTAGCAAGTAATCGCACGAGTAATCGCACCACCACCTACAAATTGCACGGGGTTGAGTCTAGTCTTGCAACTAGTTACGACAGGACGCAACCAGACAGTGCACATAAAACCTTTAAAAATTATAAGGCCATAAGACTGCTCGTAGGCCACCTACCCGCGATGCATCGCAGCCATCTCTGAAGACTTGTCTTCCCCTGCTTCAACCTGCGATTAGTCGATCAAGCGTTGCACGACCGCCTGCCTCGACATGCGTCAACCTGCTATTTGCACCAATTGGAAGTGAATCGCAGTTGACATGCGAACAGATCGTGATCCACTTGCATCAACCTGCCTCTAATTAAAAACCCTCTGCGTCGTCGCGCGTCTACCTGCGATTTTGTTATCGCAAGTAGTTGAAAACTAGTTGCAGCCTGCCGTCTGACCCGGGTATGAGTTGTCATACATGCAGACGTCATGGTACCAAACACGAACTTTAACTTGTTGCTGGTGTGGTAGCATCAAGGGTACATCTCTTGTATGGATTTTTCACTATAAAAATAATTTAAGGTACATAATTAAACCTTAAGTACTACTCATACTCACTTTATAGTTAAACATAAACAACACATCTTCCCAGTTAATAAATACATATTAAAAAGTGCAAAAGATGTGCCCTGTAGCACTCCAGTAACAAGGAAGGGTCAAATGCCATAGCTTTATTTCTGACAGAGGTGGTGTGTAGTTGATTTAAAAAAATGTACAACATTAAGAATCAACTAAAAAGAAATTATTTAAAAAAAAAAAACTTCAACCCCCACTGTAGCATGTAATTACAATATTCAGTAATTACAATATTGGTTTTGACACACCTGCAATATTATGATCAGTTGCAGAAAGTTGTTCAAAGTAGCTCAGTGGCCAAGGCTTTGGAAGGAAGCGAGTTCAAATCCTAGCACGGCCAAGCTGCCCCCAAATTGCCCCTGTTGGGTCAGGAGCCTTAAACCTCACCTTCTCATCTTCTTGGAAGCTGCTTTAAATAAAAGCAACAACCCAATGTAAATAGATTTCAAGCACGTTCTTTCCAAGACACCAGGAATTAAGCCACACTTTGACATCGTACTTTACTGGCATGAATTTTTTTTGTATCATGTCATTCTTTATGCACAAAAAAAACAATTGTTAAGATATTTACATTCACATTGTATAACGTGTGTGGTGCAAAACACTGATGTGACAATCACGTCCAAGTGTCCACTGGCACTCAGGACGAAAACGTTCTAACAAAACGTGCAGGTCCTAATTGGAAGAAAGCTCAATATATTAGAAAAATATTTTTTCTGTTTAACCTGTTCCTCTGGGAGTCCCACATCAGAGCTCTCAATACAATAAAAATGATAAATGAGTGTAAAAACAGGATTGGGAAACAATTCAGTGACAATCCAGTGATCCAACAGGTAGGTGAAAAGACTGATGTGTTCCAGACTGATGTGAAAAACTGCTTGGAAAGCTGAGCATTATGACAATGCAAGAAGGGAAAGTAATGCACAGGCCGAGTCGTACTCCAGGCAACGTTAGCGTTCCTGCAGTAAGCTCAAGGTGAGTAAAGTAAATAAGCTAATTTCTCCTCATTTTACTGATCAGACGCCAACAACCACACGTAGCGCCTATGTCTTTACATATTCACTATACGATCACATGCAAAAGTTTGCACTCCTTGGTTTTGGATTTAATTGATCTTGGGTTGTTTTTTTTTTTTTTTTTTAAGATGTTTATTTAGTCTTTTTAGTTTGTTTAAAGGGCGCCCAAACTTCTGTACTCGAATGTTATATTAAAACACTTAGCAAGTAAGTGTGTCGTTTCTGCTCTTGACTCAAGAAACATTGCAGGCCTCGAGGTAAGGCTCTGATTTTTCAAGTATAAAACAAACATGACTGTTGAAATGTATTACATGACTACACCAGTGACATCACTGCTGAGCACAAGCACTGCTTTGCACGTTTAAGTAGGAAAATGGACTGAAAATATAAGAATGTTGGATACGTACTGGATCATGGCATTTAAACACAACAACAACAATAATAAAAATGTGCAAACCATATCATATAACCATACAGTCTGAGCACACACACACACACACACTGTATATATGTAAATGGTCCAGTGTACAAAAGTCACGTGTGTTTGCTGTTAGAGTAGAGCCAGCAGCATGGCCATGTTAACAGGCAGCTCGAGTCGTTCCTCGGTGTAATGCATGAACTTGATTGCCTCAGGTGGAGCGAGCAGGAAAGCTTCAGGACCTACACGCTGTTCCACACATGCAGCACAGAGAATACCACTGTCTTCTGCACTGTCCATCTGGAAAAAACACACACACACACGCATTATGTATATACAGTGGGGCAAAAAAGTATTTAGTCAGTCACCAATTGTGCAAGTTCTCCCACTTAAAAAGATGAGAGAGGCCTGTAATTTTCATCATAGGTACACTTCAACTATGAGAGACAAAATGAGAAAAAAAAAAAATCCAGAAAATCACATTCGCTACGTTCACACTGCAAGGCTTAATGCTCAATTCCGATTTTTTTGTGAAATCCGATTTTTTTGTGAGGTCGTTCACATTAACAAATGTATGCGACTTGTATGTGATCCTCAGTATGAACGAAAAGCGACCTAAAAGTGTTCCGCGTGCGCATTGCAGGATACGACAACGTCACACGCAGTGAGCATGGCCAGTGTTTACGGAAGTAAAACCGCCCGGTTGCGGTATGACTCATCCAATCTAGCTTGAATAGCTGTATCCCCCCAAATGGAAATCAGCTCCCTAACCTCTGCGTCCTTCCATTGAGAAGATTCAGAACCTTCACAGCCCGAAGCGTCCCTCGCAGTGATGTCATGCGCAGAGGCGCAGATACGTTTTTTGAACTGGGAGGGACAAAAAACTGGGGGGGGGGGAACAAAGCTGCCAGCAAACCAACCCCAACCCCGATATGCCTGTCAAACTTGTTGTTAGTAACCATAGCAACCAAGCTCGAGCTCGCAACCTGTGCAGTCTGCGCAGCTCAACCAACCGAATATCAGTCTTTGTTTTATGTGAGTTGTTGCAACTATGTATACACTGCCGTGCACCTCAATAAACCGAATGGTAATTAGTCTTTAGATTTTTCCGTGAGGTTTGCCTTATGCAAAGAAAGACAGCATAGACGTTTTTTCTTCCCTATAAGTGGGGGGGACCGAACGAGGTGAATTTAAATCTGGGTGGGACGAGTCCCACCCTCTATCTGCGCCCGTGATTATGCGCCATGTTGTTGTAACTTTTTTTGAGAGACCCGCCGCCTACTTCAGCGCAGAATAGTGACGTTTGTGGCTTGTTGATGACGTGTAAGTCGGATGAATGCGACCTGGCGGTTCAGACTGAAGTCGCATATGAAAAGAGCGGATAGGGATCGGAATTAGGACCACATATCCAAACGGCCTGGGTCGGATTTGAAAAAATCGGATCTGTGTCGTTCATATTGTCAATAAAAGATCGGATACAGGTCACATATGGGCGAAAAGATCGGATTTGAGTCACTTCAGCCTGCAGTGTGAACGTAGCCATAGTCTGATTTTTAAAGAATTTATTTGCAAATTATGGTGGAAAATAAGTATTTGGTCAATAACAAAAGTTTCTATCAATACTTTGTTATCTACCCTTTGTTGGCAATGACAGAGGTCAAACGTTTTCTGCAAGTCTTCACAAGGTTTTCACACACTGTTGCTGGTATTTTGGCCCATTCCTCCATGCAGATCTCCTCTAGAGCAGTGATGTTTTGGGGCTGTCGCTGGGCAACACGGACTTTCAACTCCCTCCAAAGATTTTCTATGGGGTTGAGATCTGGAGACTGGCTAGGCCACTCCAGGACCTTGAAATGCTTCTTACGAAGCCACTCCTTTGTTGCCCGGGCGGTGTGTTTGGGATCATTGTCATGCTGAAAGACCCACCACGTTTCATCTTCAATGCCCTTGCTGATGGAAGGAGGTTTTCACTCAAAATCTCACGATACATGGCGCCATTCATTCTTTCCTTTACACGGATCAGTCGTCCTGGTCCCTTTGCAGAAAAACAGCCCCAAAGCATGATGTTTCCACCCCCATGCTTCACAGTAGGTATGGTGTTCTTTGGATGCAACTCAGCATTCTTTCTCCTCCAAACACGACAAGTTGAGTTTTTACCAAAAAGTTCTATTTTGGTTTCATCTGACCATATGACATTCTCCCAATCCTCTTCTGGATCATCCAAATGCTCTCTAGCAAACTTCAGACAGGCCTGGACATGTCCTGGCTTAAGCAGGGGGACACGTCTGGCACTGCAGGATTTGAGTCCCTGGCGGCGTAGTGTGTTACTGATGGTAGCCTTTGTTACTTTGGTCCCAGCTCTCTGCAGGTCATTCACTAGGTCCCCCCGTGTGGTTCTGGGATTTTTGCTCACCGTTCTTGTGATCATTTTGACCCAACGGGGTGAGATCTTGCGTGGAGCCCCAGATTGAGGGAGATTATCAGTGGTCTTGTACGTCTTCCATTTTCTAATAATTGCTCCCGCAGTTGATTTCTTCACACCAAGCTGCTTACCTATTGCAGATTCAGTCTTCCCAGCCTGGTGCAGGTCTACAATTTTGTTTCTGGTGTCCTTTGACAGCTCTTTGGTCTTGGCCATAGTGGAGTTTGGAGTGTGACTGTTTGAGGTTGTGGACAGGTGTCTTTTATACTGATAAGTTCAAACAGGTGCCATTAATACAGGTAACGAGTGGAGGACAGAGGAGCCTCTTAACCCTTTGGTGACTGACCCCTTGAAAATGGTTCCTCCAGGAACGATGACATTTCAGTTGTCAAGACAACGGAAAAACTAAAATACAAAAACAGAAAGATACGTCACAATGCTCTTGTGCACAAAACAAAATGCTCTTGTATTTGTATTTTAGTTTTTCCGTTGTCTTGACAACTGAAACGTCATGGTTCCTGGAGGAACCATTTTCAAGGGGTCAGTCACCAAAGGGTTAAAGAAGAAGTTACAGGTCTGTGAGAGCCAGAAATCTTGCTTGTTTGTAGGTGACCAAATACTTATTTTACCGAGGAATTTACCAATTAATTCATTAAAAATCCTACAATGTGATTTCCTGGATTCTTTCCCCCCATTCTGTCTCTCATATTTGAAGTGTACCTATGATGAAAATTACAGGCCTCTCTCATCTTTTTAAGTGGGAGAACTTGCACAACTGGTGGCTGACTAAATACTTTTTTGCCCCACTGTGTATATATATATATATATATATATATATATATATATACACACACACACACATTTTATGACAACTGTATGTTCAAGAATGAAGCCCAGTGCACAACACAGAATCCCGTGGACATTTGAAATGTATGGGACGTACGTATCTAATAGGGAGTTTGTGCATGCTGAGCGGTGACTCCTTAGTGATGAGGTTGGGACACTCTCTGGTGCTGCACCGGCGATGCTGATCCTTATTTAAAAGCGTACAGCTCAGCTCAAACCTCAGAAAGTATTCCTAATGCCAGAGAGACACAAAAATACATCAGAATATATTGCAGCAAAATGAACTGCAAATGCTACCAGAGTGCTGTTTTCAGTTCTCATTGGCATTGGTTCATTTTCAAAAACAGCAGCTCTGCCAGCTTTACGGCAAATCACAGGTTTTTATATATCAGGAGTAACAGGAGGACAGAAGATGGGAAGGAGCAGTATTTTCCCCCATATCTTATTCTTTTTTGTATTTCTAAATGTAAATACTTAATTTAATTTATCTACAAGTTTTCTCTATTTTCTATTCTCTGTTTATCCTGTAATGCTGCTGCTGGAATTTTAATTTCCTTGAGGGAACCCGCCCAAAGGGATCAATAAAAGTTCTAATCTAATCTAATCTAATCTAATCTAATCTAATCTAATCTAATCTAATCTAATCTAATCTAATCTAATCTAATCTAATCTAATCTAATCATTCACTGGATTTTGAGAAACAGAGCATTTTTATTTTTTGCAATTCAATAAATAAAAACTTTATACAAAACGTCCGACAAAATAATTTCCACTTAGAACGTAAACAAACCGGCGAAATGACAGGAACAATATGTGAAAAATGCTATAATGATAATTCCTGGGGAAAAAAAACAAAAAACAAAACGTTCTTATCAAATACTTTCATTCCATATTTTGTTGCTTTTTTTGGTATTTTTTGGGGTTTTGTTTTCGAGTAACGTTTTTATTTCGTCCTTGGTTGCTTCAGCAACACGCGCCGCCATTTTGTTTTTCTCTACTCATGGTATATGAGCTGATAGCCTCGTAGTAGAGTAGCCAATCAGAGCACGCGATTCCTCATATCCAGTGAATGTGGACGGAATAATATCGTTTACACAGTTAAAACTGATTCACAGGGAAGAACAAGTCAGACAGTAAACAGATTAAAAATGTACTGTTATAGCAAAAAAAAAAACCCTACATAATCACCGTTTTGTGGAGATATTTAACATTTATAGAAAGAGTTTGCAGCGTCAGCGCTTTGTAACAGAGGCAAAGCTGTAACTTTAAAGCTATAACAAATGTGATAATTCTATAACATTAAATGTAATTATAAATGGATAAACGTGTTTATTAATAAATAAAAATTGTGTAATTGGTGGCAAGCTGATGTAGTATCAGAGGGATAACACATTTCAGGACACAGCGATATTGGAAAACAATCAAGTTTAGGTTGGTAAAAGTAACTCAGCTTTTGTGACATTAAAATTTACTAAAATAAATTTGACTATACTGTCTGTTGAAAAGTTAGAAATGAGCATTACGTATGATGTTTTGAATTTTCCACTTAAATAACTGGGGGAAACGTCTTTAAGGCTGCCAAGATTTATGGAGTCGACAGTATTTGGTAACTTTTACACGGATTTATTCATATGATCATTAAATACAAATTACAGATATGTTAGCACTACACGTAACAGTGATCTGATAAACATCATCAGATCGACTGTATCCGATTTTGTCCAGCCCTTCATTGGCCCTCCAGGTGAAATCAAGGGAAAAACTACTCACCCCTGCAAGTGTGAGGATGTTACGGATACTCTGGGTGATGTACAGCGTTCTCTTGGCTCGAGTCACGGCCACGTACAGCAGGTTCCATTCATCTGCATCAGCTTTTCTTATACCTATAAACAGAGAGGTGGTTTACTCCACATATCTATTTATCCTTCACTCCATGTTGGAAAATGAGCGTTTGGCTATGAAAGGAATAATTGACGCACTATTTTATTTTCACCAAGATTTAAAACTTCATATCCATCTGGATTCAACAGATGTGCTGAAAGTAAATCCTAAAGCCAAGCAGAAGGAACCTTAATAAACTGTTCACAACAGTCAAAATTTCACTGGTTCACTTGGTGAATCTTTTATAACTCGATACGCAAGAAATAAAATATGATGGGATATATTCTTTTTATATTTTTATGTATATACACTAAAAGCAGCATGTTAGAGTCCCTCCCATTCCAGGACCTGGTCTTCCCAGGCAGTCTCCCATCCCAGTACTAACCAGGTCCTTAAACAGGAACTGAAGTCATTTTTAAACTTGCTTTATTTCTTAATTAACGTGTTATTCAATTACATTTTCGGTTTTAGTAACCTTATATTGTGACTCGTATTGGGAACTAATCGCAATTAAATATTATACTTATCGGCCTATTCGGTTTTTCACCATGTTGAATTTAGTTCGTTTGGTCCACGGCAGGCGTCGCTTATCCGCGCGATCTTCACGAGACTTGTGTGAGACTTCGAAACGTGACGCGTCAGCCAGGTGTCAGTGCTGCCATTTTGAAAACTGTTTTCCAAACAAAATCTTGCACAAAAACGAGTTTAAACGACGATTACTGCCGACTTTTTTCAAACTTTCCTGATTGCCATCAAAACAAACAAAACTTCCGGCTTGATCATATCAGCATTCGAAAGAGGCCGCGTGCGTCTTTTGACAACGTTGGCAGATGTTGCCTTGTGTCCGAAATCGCCCCCTACTCACTATAAGGAGCACTATATAGTGAGGACGCCATTTTATAGTGCTGTCCGAAACCTTAGCGAGGATTATTTACACCCTATATAATGCACTCAAAGTATCCCACAATGAATCACGAAAAGTTGTGTACAACAATGGTCACTAAACAAAGCAATATATCCCATCATGCATTGCGATCGCACTGAAAGAAAGTCAAACAAAGTCCCAAATTTGATTTAATAAAAGGCAGCAGCAAAGAAGACAGAAAGTATTCAACCTTGATTTAAAAGAACTGAAAGCCGCAGGTACTTTGTATTGATTAATGTGGGAAATATGCTCAGTATAATATGGATTTATCACTAAAACACATGCACGTGTTTATTATTTCGAAACCCACCAGCCGAATGACCTGGCACGTTTTAATTGTGTGACAGTAATGACGTTAATACCAGCGCAACGGACAAGTGTCCGAAAGCGTTTTTTTTTTTTATTATACCAATGACCTCACTGTATAGTCTTCTATACAGTAATTCCCTATATAGGGAGTAGGGAACGAGTGAGCAATTTCAGACACAGGGTTGGTCACTTTGATTTCCGCTGGATGTTTTACTTCCGTCCTATGATGTCTCACACAGGTCTCAACGAATCTCGTTTATGGCCATTGCTTTGACATATGGACTGATATACGAGGGTAAGTCAAAAAGTTCTAAGACAGATGTTGTAATTTCAAAAGGTGTGAAAGACACCTCCCAGAATTCGCCGATGGAAACACCGAAGTGTTTAGACTTAAAGGTGGGGTATGAGATTTTGGAATAACGGTTCCCGCAAGCCATATTTTGAAAAGAAACACGCCCACCCTCGCCATGCTCCCACCCCTCGTGTCTCCACCCCTCCTCCCCCTTATAAAGCCTGAGAAAATCAGCCTTTATAATGGGTGTCTACTGCGTTACACACCAGTGGAGCAGAGTGTAGAGAGCTTGGAAAAATAGCTCAAACTTTCTCATTTAAACTGTGTTTTCAGCCCCAATTTTCACTCCACACACACAATTTTCTCAAAAGTAGTAGCCACACTTGTCCTGATTCACACAATGTGTCTACCTACACGATAGGACTTGCAGTTTTTGAATGAGAAGCCTGAAAGTGAAGAGAGGACAGGCGCGCAGCCTCATAGACTGCCATTATAAACTTGGCAGAAAAGTCACTCGTTTTTAACTCGCTCTAGTGACCTCATTTTTTACACTACAGACAAAAAAATTACATCAGTGTGTTCAGGAGATCCTTGTGGCGCTCACTGTGAAAGAATTTTGTGAATATCTCCTTCCGTTTTCGTGTAAATCCCCGTTGTTTGGAGGGAGCGCACTGAGAAAATCCTGCGCTCTGTGTGACACACTGCTCGCTCTCTCTCTCTCACACACACACACACACACACACACACAGAAGGGCCAGGCTGCTCGCGGGCTTCAGTCTGATTGACGTGTCAGTATCCAATCATTTTGAGGTGGTACCTCGATATGATTGCATGGCGTTTTTCCTTTATTTTACACTGTAGACTGGATTAAAATATTTCGTTTTTGGGTCAAACCTTCTATTGTACTGCTTGCAACATGGGTGTGAGGAGCTTTTCAAGCAATATGGTAAAAAATACTCCTGAAAAAAATCTCATAACCCACCTTTAAATGGAGGATATGTAGAGAAATAGCTTTGTTATTTTCATAAATAAAGATCTTTTTCAATTTGTCTTCAAACTTTTTGACTTACCCTCGTATTACAAAGCATATTTCAAACACTCAACTTGCTACAGCGGTGACAAAATACAGTAGCTATCAAAAATGCATTCCTATCTTTAATAAAATGAGATAAATAGAATTTTGATAATAAAAAAAAAATAAAAAAATTGCCTTCAGTTCTCCTTTAAGGCGCATTGGGCGGCACCAATATCCGCTTCTACAGCCCTCGACCTCTCACCTATGACACAGCTAGGGTTACAGTGAGGGTATGGGCCTCTGGTAACCAACCGTGAGAGTTTGACTCCCTACTGGGGGAAGCCAAGTTTAGAGAAGCAGCTTTGGGACCAGAAGGTCACCGGTTCAATTCCCTGGACCAGCAGGAATGGCTGAATTGCCCTTGAGTAAAAGCACCGAACCCCCAACTGCTCCCCAGGCTGCTCTTGTTATACTGTACGTTGCTCTGGATAAGAGCGTCTGCTAAATGCCTGCAATGTACTTGTATCACAGTAGGGACCATTTTTATGATGGTCTTTGGGTATGACCCAACCGCTACTAGAACTCACAATCTCCCAGTTGAGAGGCGGTCATGCTAACCACTAGGCCAACTCGCAGTAGAAGCAGCATGTACTGATGTGTTTTGTTCCTCTTATACCACAGTAATTTGCAAATGATTTTATTTTTAATTCATTAAACAACTATTAAATTTTTTTTAAAACTTTTTATCCAACTATAGATGCGGCACAGCCACGAAACAAGTTAGTTCTTCTTATCATTTACATTATAACAGCTACAAATTGTCATCATCATACCAACTATATATCTTTTTTTAATAAGACAAGCAAACGCACAGCTTGACACATTAGTGAGAAACTGTAAAGTCTTTCCTGAGGTTAAAACTATCACAATTATACATAATTACATGCTTTCTTTGTTAACTAACAGTAAATTTTTAACCACTGTGAGTATCCACAATGCAAGTCTCTATAGGAAAAATATCGTATTAGAGCCAATGCATTAATAGAAACTTGTGATTTGCCATTTGACCAATCAGATTTGAGAATTTAACAGTGCTGAGGTATAAGACTAATTAGACACGCAGTGCTGTCGGAGACACAGAGAAGCCTAAGCACAAATAAAAAGCAGTACGAACCTGGGCTAATGTTCATTCTCTGCAGGTTGTGTCTGGCGCAGGGGACTTTCATGAAATCGTCCATCACCACCACTGTATCAAACTCCAGACCCTTGGATTTATGCACCGTGCCCAGGATATAGTCTACAAAACAAAGACAAGATAAAAACATCTGTCTAATACTGTAAATGTAAAAAGTAATACCAAGTATGATAAAAACTGCATGCGAGTCAAACGTCTGCCACTCGATTTCCGTTTAAGTGAGTTCTGAGGAAATCGCACATATTCTACAGATGTGGTGGATAACCACTCATCATTCTGTTAAAGGTGACATATTAAACACCTTTTCCACAAATTGAAACAGTTCCTTGAGGCCTTAATGAAATGTCTGTGACATGCTTTCGGTCGGGGCGGCACGGTGGTGTAGTGGTTAGCGCTGTCGCCTCACAGCAAGAAGGTCCGGGTTCGATCCCCGTGGCCGGCGAGGGCCTTTCTGTGCGGAGTTTGCATGTTCTCCCTGTGTCCGCGTGGGTTTCCTCCGGGTGCTCCGGTTTCCCCCACAGTCCAAAGACATGCAGGTTAGGTTAACTGGTGACTCTAAATTGAGCGTAGGTGTGAATGTGAGTGTGAATGGTTGTCTGTGTCTATGTGTCAGCCCTGTGATGACCTGGCGACTTGTCCAGGGTGTACCCCGCCTTTCGCCCGTAGTCAGCTGGGATAGGCTCCAGCTTGCCTGCGACCCTGTAGAACAGGATAAAGCGGCTACAGATAATGAGATGAGATGAGATGTGATGCTTTCAGTCAAAATATGATGAGAATAAAGCGCCACAGCTCCTTTCTCACCCTGTCTAAACAGCCCTGTTCAAAACAGCTGATTTGAGTGCCTGTTCCTTTAAATGATAATGAGCCACTGTTCACCCCACCTGCTCTTCTGCAAGCCAACCAGGTAGCACTTTCCCCATAAATACTCATTCGCAAAGGCAGTTCTCAAGCCATGTATTCTTGGGTTTCAGTCGCATGACTTTTCGTAGCGGTTTTACCGGAAGTGAAATAGCTGGTGGTCTAAACAGCTGCCGGAGTGCGAACACCAAGCGATAATTTATCAGAGTGAGTACGCTCGTAATCTAGAAGCCACTGCTCACTTTAGATATATTCAGAAGATTGCTATGTGCAATGGAATCGACCCCTACAGTCTGGGAAAGAAGGATGTGTCATACGATCTCGAAAACTACCCTTCTGTCGAGTTCCCCGACATCTCGAACTATCTGGTGTTGCAGACGTCCTTCTACACCGCAAAACAGATGAAAGCGTGGAAGAGTATGGAGGCTTACAACTTTTTTGTATGTGGCTGGGTAAAGGACCTCGCTATCAAGTCGCTGCCCAATGAATCCTGTATTGTTTTTGCCCGTGTAAGCATGTTTGTTTTTTTAAGCTTTTCGTTCGCATCTTTACAACGAAGCGCTGCAAGTTGAAGTGTAAACAAACACCAGTTGGCTTGATTCTCACTTGTGTTGGCTCTTATCTCTCAGCTAAATCATTCACAAAGATCATCAGAAACCCCTTTAAAGACCTGGATCTTAGTTAAACAAGACGGAGAAGTGATCACGGCGCATTGTAACTGTACGGCTGGGGAAGAATTTTGTCGAGACCTTCATGCATATGGACTTTGTGAGGAGGAAACAAAGAAACAGCTGGGGACTTTAGCGCTTTGTGACTAAAAAAAACGACACATAGCAAGAAAAGTACTTGGAAAACACTAAGGACAGAGCTGAGAGGGAAATACAAACCTTTCACCAAGTGATCACTGCAAACTCGAGCATGCTTCGACTCGGCTCCCTTCGATTTCAGTGAGAGGTTCAAAATCCACCTTTCTCCACGTCTTTTTGCGAAATCCTGTGTTCGTTCACCCTTTTTTATTAGTTCATGGGGAACTCTGAAGAAACTTAACAGTTTTACGGTTTGATCAACCTAAAACAACGCAAGCGTAAGGCGTTTTTCCTGCGAGTGAGCAATGCACCTTCTCTGTATGAACGCTTTGTCAACTGAGCTTTGGTAGACCACCAGCTAAAGTTCTGAATAACTAATGAGACGGATATGACGTCGCGTGAAACCCAAGAATTCTTTGTTTGCAATAGATGTCACATAGTGATCTGCCTCATTGTGTATTCAGATTTCCAGCTGAAGGTCAGGCATCGTATTTGTTTACAGTCACTTTGCAGTGGTTTCTTGTGTTTCACCTCCAAATATGCCAGACTGTTGCTCTGTATTTGGATGTTCAAACCAGGATACCAAAATAAGTTGTGCAGAAGGGTGAAAGAACAAAAAATCTCAAACAGACACCGTGAACAATGGCTCACAAACCTTTCACTGTGTTCGAAAGGAATCGAGAGTCCACATGCTTGCGTTTGCAGCGATCGTTTTGTTAAAAGGTACAGTGGTGCTTGAAAGTTTGTGAACCCTTTAGAATTTTCTATATTTCTGCATAAATATGACCTAAAACATCATCAGATTTTCACACAAGTCCTAAAAGTAGATAAAGAGAACCCAGTTAAACAAATGAGACAAAAATATTATACTTGGTCATTTATTTATTGAGGAAAATGATCCAATATTACATATCTGTGAGTGGCAAAAGTATGGGAACCTCAAGGATTAGCAGTTAATTTGAAGGTGAAATCAGAGTCAGGTGTTTTCAATCAGTGGGATGCCAATCAGGTGTGAGTGGGCACCCTGTTTTATTTAAAGAACAGGGATCTATCAAAGTCTGATCTTCACAAAACTTTTGTGGAAGTGTATCATGGCACGAACAAAGGAGATTTCTGAGGACCTCAGAAAAAAACGTTGTTGATGCTCATCAGGCTGGAAAAGGTTATAAAACCATCTCTAAAGAGTTTGGACTCCACCAATCCACAGTCAGATTCTGTACAAATGGAGGAAGTTCAAGACCATTGTTACCCTCCCCAGAAGTGGTCGACCAAAAAAGATCACTCCAAGAGCAAGGCGTGTAATAGTCGGCGAGGTCACAAAGGACCCCAGGGTAACTTCTAAGCAACTGAAGGCCTCTCTCACATTGGCTAATGTTCATGAGTTCACCATCAGGAGAACACTGAACAACAACGGTATGCATGGCAGAGTTGCAAGGAGAAAGCCACTGCTCTCCAAAAAGAACATTGCTGCTCGTCTGCAGTTTGCTAAAGATCACATGGACAAACCAGAAGGCTATTGGAAAAATATTTTGTGGACGGATGAGACCAAAATAGAACTTTTTGGTTTAAATGAGAAGCATTATGTTTGGAGAAAGGAAAACACTGCATTCCAGTATAAGAACCTTATCCCATCTGTGAAACATGGTGGTGGTAGTATCATGGTTTGGGCCTGTTTTGCTGCATCTGGGCCAGGACAGCTTGCCATCATTGATGGAACAATGAATTCTGAATTAAACCAGCGAATTCTAAAGGAAAATGTCAGGAACTGAATCTCAAGAGAAGGTGGGTCATGCAAGCAAGACAATGACCCTAAGCACACAAGTCATTCTACCAAAGAATGGTTAAAGAAGAATAAAAGTTAATGTTTTGGAATGGCCAAGTCAAAGTCCTGACCTTAATCCAATCGAAATGTTGTGGAAGGACCTGAAGCGAGCAGTTCATGTGAGGAAACCCACCAACATCCCAGAGTTGAAGCTGTTCTGTACGGAGGAACGGGCTAAAATTCCTCCAAGCCGGTGTGCAGGACTGATCAACAGTTACCGGGAACGTTTAGTTGCAGTTATTGCTGCACAAAGGGGGTCACACCAGATACTGAAAGCAAAGGTTCACATACTTTTGCCACTCACAGATATGCAATACTGGATCATTTTCCTCAATAAATAAATGACCAAGTATAATATTTTTGTCTCATTTGTTTAACTGGGTTCTCTTTCGCTACGTTCACACTGCAAGGCTTAATGCTCAATTCCCATTTTTTGGTGAAATCCGATTTTTTTGTGAGGTCGTTCACATTAACAAATATATGCGACTTGTATGTGATCCTCAGTATGAACGAAAAGCGACCTAAAAGTGTTCCGCATGCGCACTGCAGGATACGACGACGTCACACGCAGTGAGCATGGCCAGTGTTTACGGAAGTAAAACCGCCCGGTTGCGGTATGACCCATCCAATCTAGCTTGAATAGCTGCATCCCCCCAAATGGAAATCAGCTCCCTAACCTCTGCGTCCTTCCATTGAGAAGATTCAGAACCTTCACAGCCCGAAGCGTCCCTCGCATTGATGTCATGCGCAGGGGCGCAGATACGTTTTTTGAACTGGGGGGGGGGGGGGGACAAAGCTGCCAGCAAACCAACCCCAACATGCCTGTCAAACTTGTTGTTAGTAACCATAGCAACCAAGCTCGAGCTCGCAACCTGTGCAGTCTGCGCAGCTCAACCAACCGAATATCAGTCTTTGTTTTGTTTTATGTGAGTTGTTGCAACTATGTATACACTGCCGTGCACCTCAATAAACCGAATGGTAATTAGTCTTTTGATTTTTCCGTGAGGTTTGCCTTATGCAAAGAAAGACAGCATAGACGTTTTTTCCTCCCTATAAGTAGGGGGGACCGAACGAGGTGAATTTAAATATGACTCGTCCCACCCTCTATCTGCGCCCGTGATTATGCGCCATGTTGTTGTAACTTTTTTGAGAGACCCGCTGCCTACTTCAGCGCAGAATAGTGACGTTTGTGGCTTGTTGATGACGTGTAAGTTGGATGAATGCGACCTGGCGGTTCAGACTGAAGTCGCATATGAAAAGAGCGGATAGGAATCGGAATTAGCACCACATATCCAAACGGCCTGGGTCGGATTTGAAAAAATCGGATCTGTGTCGTTCATATTGTCAATAAAAGATCGGATACAGGTCACATATGGGCGAAAAGATCGGATTTGAGTCACTTCAGCCTGCAGTGTGAACGTAGCCTTTATCTACTTTTACGACTTGTGTGAAAATCTGATCATGTTTTCGGTCATATTTATACAGAAATATAGAAAATTCTAAAGGGTTCACAAACTTTCAAGCACCACTGTACATACATCAACTTTATGTATCGAGAACCAAAACTGATGTATATGAAATCAAAAGTTATCATCATTGGAAAAATGCCTACAGCAGCTCTAACTTGAATCACGTACAACACTTCGGCTTGCCTTACTTACCCTCGCAAACATATAATGATTATTGTCCTTTAGAAGTCTTATTCCAACATCATGAACCCAGCCACAAAAAAAAAAAATAATAATAATAATAATAATTATAGGCTTCAAGACTTTCATGTTTGGACTATCAGATAATTGGATATGTCCGGAAACTCTATGTTTAGAAAGTTGCTGAAATTGCTTGAAAAGCCTGTCCTTTTTCACCTGTAGGGGTCCGATCCATCGCATAAATATATTTTTTCTTGATATCTCGATTTTACTTTTGGTTCTAGTCCGTTAACATCGTCAGATGTAGAGTGTTTGACAAGATGATGATGATGATGGATGTGTACTTGGCTTGGACGCCATCTTTGACTGTTGCCTGTCACTTGGAAACCAGAAGTGAACCAGGAGGCAAAAAGTCACGTGATTGCAAACAAAACAACAGAGACACTTAGATGAGGGGGCGGTATAACTCTAATCATCTCCCCTTGTGACATAGAAAGATGAGCCAAATCTGAACAGCTCATTGAATGACATGTTTTCTGAAATAGGAGCCCAAAAGAAACTGACTGAGTGTCTTATTTCAGAGCTTGTTGGTTGTTAGACACTCCAGATACCCAAATATATGTGCACAAGCACTGAAAAAGTGAGTTTTTCATAATAGGTTTACTTTAATGATAACAGAGTGTGCCTGACCTGCATAGTCTGGCTTGCTCTGAGCGCAGTTGCAGATCCGATCCACCAGCTCTGGAATGCGAGTGCTGTATTGCTCCACCACACACAGTTTGGCCTCCAGCTCATGGTCTTCCGTGGATGTGGCATATTTCTTCAGGCCTGCGTAACCGCCCAGCTTCTCCGTGCGGAAACTCCGGATAAATGGGTCCTTAATATACAGGTTTTCTGTAGGTAAAGCCCATCATCATCATGACAATCTATAATACATGATTATGACAAATCATCAGCTGCAATCAAACCACACACTGACCCCACAAAATCCTGGATCCTACGAGGGTTTGTTTTATGTTCTCTCTGATAAAATAGCAAAATGGGTGTTTAGTCATTTTAATCCGTTCACGTAAGGTACACAAGTGCTTGAGCTGGTGATGATATTTAAAATGGAGGAAACAGAAAACCTCAATTACTAAATCAAAAGGTGTTACACAATCATAATGCATAACTGCTGACAAACTAATTGTGCGTTTCAATAAAACCTGTTTACAGTTTGTGACGCATTGTGGCTTTATGCATCTCTTGTCGACGGTCTCAAAAAGTTTCAAAAAATGCTCAGTATAAAGCTATCTACAAGTTGGCATCACGAACAGGACATGAGGGCTGTTTCACAGTCAAGTGGAGTGTATGGAATGGGTCAAGTATTACTGAAGTATGATCGATACTTGTGAAGTGAGGATTAGCTCTGCATGAAGAACTAATACTTTCCCACCTGCAAATTAGCCATTCGTTTGCCAGCGTGACATACTATTATGTAACCCCATTTTTAACGTTTCAACCTTATTTGGTGTAGTTTGAAGAAGTTGCCAATCCTAATATTAAAGGAGAACTGAAGGCAAATTTTATCATCATCATCAAAATTCTCATCTCATCTCATTATCTGTAGCCGCTTTATCCTGTTCTACAGGGTCGCAGGCAAGCTGGAGCCTATCCCAGCTGACTACGGGTGAAAGGCGGGGTACACCCTGGACAAGTCGCCAGGTCATCACAGGGCTGCACATAGACACAGACAACCATTCACACTCACATTCACACCTACGCTCAATTTAGAGTCACCAGTTAACCTAACCTGCATGTCTTTGGACTGTGGGGGAAACCGGAGCACCCGGAGGAAACCCACGCGGACACGGGGAGAACATGCAAACTCCGCACAGAAAGGCCCTCGCCGGCCACGGGGCTCGAACCCGGACCTTCTTGCTGTGAGGCGACAGCGCTAACCACTACACCACCGTGCCGCCCTCATCAAAATTCTGTTTCTCATTTTATTAAAATATCGGAACACATTTTTGATCGCTATTTTGTCGCTGCTATAGCAAGTTCTGAGTGTTTGAAATATGCTATCAGTCCATATGTCAACGCAATGGCCGTAAACAAGATTCGTTGAGACCTGTGCGAGACATTGTCGGACGGAAGTAAAACATACAGCGGAAATCGAAGTGACCAACATCTGCCAATGTCGTCAAAAGACGTGCGCGCCCTCTTTCGAATGCTGACGTGACCAAGCCGGAAGTTTTGTTTGTTTTGATAGCAATCAGAAAAGTTTGAAAAAAGTCAGCAGTAATCGTCATTTAAACTCGTTGTTGTGCAATATTTCGTTTGGAAAACAGTTTTCAAAATGGCAGCGCTGACACCTGGCTGACACTTCACGTTTCGAAGTCTCGCACAAGTCTCGTGAAGATCGTGCGGATAAGCGACGCCTGCCGTGGACCAAACGAGCTAAATTCAACATGGCGAAAAACCGAATAGGCCGATAAGTATAATATTTAATTGCAATTAGTTGCCAATACGAGTCACGATATAAGGTTACTAAAACCGAAAACATAACTGAATAACACGTTAATTAAGAAATAAAGCGAGTTTAAAAATGACTTCAGTTCTCCTTTAAGCAATCTTACAGCCCCTGAATAGTTTAGTCAGAGCCTCATTTCATCCTTGAATTATTGCCAACAAAGTTGACCACAAGTGGGTGCTGATAGGGTAACAAGGGTATATTTAATAAGGTAACTTGTCTGTCAAAAATGTCCTCTCCGGTAATGTGGTCCTTATTAAAGTTAAAAAAACCAACACAGTTCTTAGACAAGCAGCTTATGATTCTGAAAAGTCCGGGTCCATACAAGTACTGGCACATAAAGGTTACACACTTATGGCCCTTTTCCACTACCCTTTTTCAGCTCACTTCAGCTCGCTTCAGCTCACTTCAGCCCGACACGACTCGCGTTTCGACTACCAAAAACCAGCACGACTCAGCTCGTTTCAGCCCTGCTTAGCCCCTAAAACTCGCACCGTTTTGGAGTGGGGCTGAAGCGAGCCAAGCCGTGCCGAGTGAGGCTGGGGGCGTGAGCAGACACTCCCCCGTGCACTGACTGGTGAGGAGGAGTGTCCTCACATGCCCCCACACGCCCCGCGAGCGCGCTGGGATCTGTAAACACCGCAAACCCGGAAGGAGAATAATTACGAATTACGAGAATTTCTGAAGCCTTATGCGCCTCGCCTCATCTATACGCTCGTATCTGTCCGCGTTGTCGGTGACAACAAGCCACAGCACCAAGACCAGCAACACTAACGACTCCATGTCCTCCATGTTTATTGTTTACTATTCGGGTCGTGAGACTACCGCTTAAAAGGTCACTGAATCAGTGACATACAGAGCATCGTGGACGAGTTCGCGGAGCGCAAGGCTCGTCGTATGCCCTTCAAATAATGCGCGCAGTAGGCTATTGATGTTTTATTATGAGCCATGTACAGTATGTCGCCTAATGTTTTTTTGTTTCTGAGTTACATGTTCGTTTGAAGGACTTAATGTACAAAATAACATAGTTGCACCCCGTAGTGTTGAAATTGGTAAACACAGTGCATTCAGTGAGGTTTGCACCGCCCTCCTTTTATTTCTGACTCTTCCTGTCACCGTTGCAACCTCTGAGCGCTCATTCGTATGCCCTTCAAATAATGTGCACAGTATAGGCTATTGATGTTTTATTATGAGCCATGTACAGTATCCTAATGTTTTTTGTTTCTGAGTTACATGTTCGTTTGAAGGACTTGATGTACTAAATAACATAGTTGCACCCGGTAGTGTTGAAATTGGTAAACACCGCAGTTGCGGACATTTTGTAGCCTAAAATGATGTTATGATAAGCTTTAATAAAGGGCCCGGTCATTTGCCCCGCCCCCGGCCCGGCTCTGACTTGTTCCGCCACTGTCACTGATGTCACTGTTTGCGCTGCTTAACGACATCACGTGACGTCCACCCACTTTCGCTAACTCCACCCAATGTGTCCACCCACTTCCAGCCAGCACGGTTCAGCGCGGTTGTAGTCGAAATGCAACGCCAACAGCCCCACTCAGCTCGACTCAGCTCGACTCAGCACGGCACGGCTCAGCCGCGTTTGTAGTGGAAAAGCGGCATTAGCTTCTTTTTTTAAAATTACCTACGATAGTTACCAAAAAAAAAAAAACATTTGTCTGTCAAAAATTGTCCACTCCGGAAAAAGAATGATGCCTTCACCATTAGCCAGGTAACAGCACAGTGCTGTTTGTATTCTAGTTACAAATTCTTGCCACCAACAGCGTTCAGCAGAAAATACATTTCCATCAATATGTACTGACTGACGATTACCAAAAAGTTGAACTTGATTTTTTGATGTTAGTGACACAAACTTGTGTACGGTTTTTCAACACGGAAACAAAGCACAAGCATAACTGGGAGGTGGTAAACCACCTGCCCTCCTTTTTCCCCAGCTGTGGAATTTTTCGAAGCTCTTCGGTCATATAATAAAGAATCCTGTGAAATAAAGTAAATTCACAAAAGATTTAGCAAAACAAAATTCAGTCGATTCACTGAGGTGATGAATTTTGGGATGTGTATGGAGCATATCTGATAAAAAGGCATTTTTAAAGCTGAAAATCTGCGAAGAAGTCCGTACGGAGTGGCACAATTAACACTCGTGCTATTCGATTATGGACCTCGACTGCACAACAGAACAATAATATTTGATTACCTCACCAGGGGGCGAGGTATTGCTTTCGGTCGGGTTTTTTTTTGTTAACGATATTATGGGAAAACGGCTGGACCGATCTTCATGAAACTTTCAGGATAGCTGGGCATTAGTCTCAAATAGAACCTCCAACATTTTGGGAATCATCTGGTCAAGGTTTTTATGGCATATAGAGGCGCTAGCCACTAGGTCATCGTACTGTAAGAACGCAAGCGTGCAACAATAGTGCACTGCGCATACACGTGTTCCGACTAAAATGGCCGGTGAGTGAATACAATTCGGTTCATCATTCGAAATAAATGGACTAGACTAAAGAAATCGCTTTCAGCCGTGTTTATGCTCATTACAGAGGGAAAGTGCGTTCCTGTTTTAAAATATACTCCAGGTCGTCCCCTTTCCTCGCCTTCTTCGGCCAGTGGTCCCATGTGTCATGTAGATGTGACGCACTTCCGAGTTGTTACAGGAAGTTGTTGAAAAGAGTATTGAGACCACTGAGCTCTAGCGCCGGGCCATTTCCGGGAAATAAGAGTTTGGGTCATGGCGACAGCGTGTGTATGTCAGCCTCAGTTTGGAGGTTTCAGTTTTGAAAACTGTAAGAGGTAAGAGTAGAATAATATAAAGTACAGACACTTGGTATATTTTACTTCTGTGATTTCTAAATTGTTCATTTTTGGATTACGTTTCACTTTTGTGGCTACTGACTCATAGAGTAAATATCTATGTTTTATTTTTTTCACGGTCCAAATCCTGCGCTCTGATTGGCTGGCGAGCGGGTCCGTATCCTACGGTACGGACCCTAGTTACGGACCTCTGGCGACTCGCTCGTTCACAACAACAAACATTGTAGCAATTTTTGTCAACATTTATTTTCGCATTTCTCAGGAGAATAGCATTAATTTTACAGCATGGATAGCGATAACGACAGTGTTCACAGCGAAAGCGAGTTTTACTACCCTGAGGAAGAAGAAATAAAAGAAAGCATTTCAGGAGAAAGCTAAAAACCTGTAGCTGTTGCTAACGCCGAGCAAAAACATGGCTGAATCCTGAATGACTGACTCAATTTTGTATAAATAGGGGACTACATAGGCGGCAAAATGTAGTTTTTCCCTGCCATGGAAGTGCACTTGTATGGACCCTTTTCACGTGACGTCACGACAAACGCGGCCGCCATTTTGGACATGTACTACCAGTAGTTTACCACAGCCAGCATTGAGGAACGGCAGCAAAGAAAGTGTTTATTTTCAGCAAGACTTCCATCATGCCACTATATTGTTGTGCACCTGGATGTAGTAACCATCAACAAACAAGGCAAGGTTTATCATTTTATCGGATCCCGGTAGATGCTGACCGACGGAGAAGATGGATAGCAGCCATAAACAGGAAAGACTGGCAGCCCTCGGCATACCAGCGCTTGTGCAGTGACCACTTTGTTGGAGGTAAGACGAATAAAATTAGCCAGAGAAGGCATTACATTGCTGTTAACATTCTGTGGCGGCGAGTGTGTAACCAAATAGGCTAAAATAACCCATTGTAACTGCTTTGTTCTTCTGTAGTAGCTATTAGCTAACGACATTAGCTAGCGTTGTGTTCCTTTGCTGTTGGTAGACTGTAGGACAGATCAGAGGCAGTGTCCTACAAACAGCGCTTAATTTGAGGGGGAGCAAGCCGGAGCGCGCTCCGGAACCTCGGGCGTTGGCTCCGGCAGCTATTTACACTGAATCCGGTGATCCGACACCTCTTTTGACTAGGTAACAAGAAAAAAAAAATAAATAATAATAATTAAATAAAAAAATGCAAGTTTATTTAGTGTTAATGTCTGATTTTGATATCTGTCTTGTTGGTGATTTCTCTCATGAAACGACATCCACAAAATATCTGCAGATGAACTTAATTTGCAGTGTTATTACAAAACATGCCCAGAAGCGCAGCGCTGCGCCCCCCTCCCCCCCTCTTTTTTTCCGCACCGGAGCCGCTCATCCTCTGCGCTCCGGGACCTCCCACTTTACAAATTAAGCACTGCCTACAAATAAGTGTTCAAAACAAGAGTTTTCAGATCAGTACCTGTGTATGGCGATGGGTTTTTAACGACATAGGTATAAAGATCATGTGGGCCGAAGTCAGGTAAAGACGAGGGCTTCGTGTACTTCCGTACGTCTGTAAACAATCCAGGCGGAAGCAGATAAACGTCGCTCTCTAAGCCTGCTAACCTCAATTTTTGAAAATACCTCTCCCTCTGCTCGCCCTGTAAATGCCCTACATCGCTGGATAGCGAAGGTGTTTTCTGCATCTCGCTCCTTTTTCTTGTATGTTCTCCGTTTGTCGCCTTCCTCGCATTCAAACCAATTCGAGCCGAAGTCCGCTACATGTCCAAAATGGTGGTCGCGTTTACGAAGGTCACGTGACTGAAAAGGGTGTATACCGAAGAGAAAGCAGTTTGCATTACAGCCGTGAATGAGGATTCAAAATGGCGGCTCGGCTCGGTTTTCCCTTTCGGGCGCTCTCGTTTTCTGTTAGAATTTAGTAAAGGAAAAAATAAATATATTATTTACCAGCTTAAGGTCGGTCCGTATGGTGAAATACCGTGACCTCGGCCTTGAATACTGACCTCGGCCCAGAGGGCCTCGCTCAGTACTTTCAAGACCTCGGTCACGGTATTTCACGATACGGACCTCCCAGCTGGTAAATAACACACATATATATATTTACTGTATGGACATGGGATCAGAAAATTTTATTTCTAAGCAGTAGTCACATGTACCCATAGGGTACCTATTTTTTTTCGCGATATCTTCCTTCATATTGATCATAAGTGCTACTGGGCGAGGTTTGTTTTGCCTGGGAACACTTGTTTTGTATTGTTTCTCTTTAATTCAGCAAGAAAAATACACCACAAGTGAAGAATCATGCTTTGAGCACACAGAAGCTCAGTCATTAACGCAGAAGTGTACTGCAAGTCATGTTGTGCTGCTGTGACACTGTAGCTGAACGTGGTGTAAATACTGCTTGAGGATTTTTTTTTTAGTGACAGTATTTCCTTGATCATCAAGTAATCCTGACCTACCGTCTCCTTTGCAAATGGTTAAGACCTAATATCTGTGACTTACCTTTGATCCGTCTGCTCTCTGGCTGCATCAGAATCCAGATATCCAGGATTTGCTTCAACCCAAAATTTTCAACACCCTAAAAACAAGAACAACAAAGTCCGAGTTTCAAAAAGACTAACTGTATCCAACAGTCCAGCCAGCGATCTTATAAGAATACAGATAAATCAGTTTGTAGAGGATACAGGATCGTGTGAACTCACACCGACGATGTGGATCTTGCAGTTCGGGTTTAAGTCGGTGAGCCGTACCGCTTCACTGAACACGTTTGTATTACAGCGACACAAAATGGCCACTTTTCCTCCAACCTGGGTACGAGCTTGTTTTATAGTGTCCATATTCTCCTTGTCCTCTCCTCTCACACTGCCTGAAGAAACACTCTACTATTAAAGGAATAATCTGGAGTGATATGCTTTCTAGGTCTGTTTTCGCATTATTGGGAGTACATACTGTACGTTGAGTTGCTACCACAATCACGTCAATCGGATGTGTTTTGAGACGGTTCGTTTTTTGCGATTTCAACCGGAAAGCGCCAACACGGCAGTGTGAGGGGCATATCTTTTTGCCGATACAAAACGCTAGTTTTAAAACCATTGCAACGCTCAAAACAACATGACAGTTCTGTGGAAGTGAGTACAGGGTTCCTGCAAACAAAACGAAGTGTCCCTAGCTCTGCAAGTGCACGGACAGTGTGTGTAGAAGAGTAAATACAAAGCCAGTACCTTACCTGAAGTTGTTCTTCTCCAGACGCCATCTTCAGGGGAAAGTCCGTAAAAGTTGAGCGCCGAGCCCATCCTGCTGGAAATGCACAATTTCGTAGCATTTTACGGAAACACAGTCTATTTTTAGGTTGAAATTAAAAGTGCAAAAACATTACAGTCCAAGCCGGTTGGAATTTTGAATGGGAGGTCATGTGATGTCTCGTGAGACATGTTGTTGCCAGAAGTTCTCTCCACGTGAATGTGCAGCATACAGTAAAAGTTAAGCGGTAGAGAAGGCGACTAGCAAGATGGCAGAGGATCTCTACGAATTGGATTTTGCTGAGTTCGAGTTTGAATTCTACGGCTGCCTGTATTTATTCAAACCAGAATATACGGAGGAGGAGTTGCAAGAAGAAGAAGAACGAAGGAGAGCGAGAGATCTTCAGCAGGCGGAGATGGTTGCAATGCAGCCTAGAGTTGCTGGGAACTGGTGGTGTGCCTGTGGGCACTGTGAGCCCATGGCCACCGAAGAGGAGTGCCTCTGTTGCCAAGAGTGGGACCTTCAACACCGTGACGAGCCAGATGTTCCAAGAGAGGATGCATGGTGCTTCACGAGGATGGAGAACTTCCCTGGGCTTCTCGCGAGACATCACATGACCTCCCATTCAAAATTCCAACCGGCTTGGACTGTAATGTTTTTGCACGCAATTTCCTTTCAATTTCGACCTAAAAAATAGACTATGTTTCCGTAAAATGCTACGAAATTGTGCATTTCCAGCGGCATAGGCTCTGCACTCGGTGCTCGACTTTTACGGACTTTCCCCTGAAGATGGCGTCTGGAGAACAACAACTTCAGGTAAGGTACTGGCTTTGTATTTACTCTTCTACACACACTGTCCGTGCACTTGCAGAGCTAGGGACACTTCGTTTTGTTTGTAGGAACCCTCTACTCACTTCCACAGAACTGTCATGTTGTTTTGAGCGTTGCAATGGTTTTAAAACTAGATATGCCTCTCACACTGCCGTGTTGGCGCTTTCCAGTTGAAATCGCAAAAAACGAACTGTCTCAAAACACATCCGATCGACATGATTGTGGTAGCAACTCAACGTATGCACTCCCAATAATGCGAAAATAGACCTAGAAAGCATATCACTCCGGATTATTCCTTTAATACACTTTGATATTAATGCACAACTTTTAAATGTTAAAATGTGTTAAACCTACCATCTTGGCATCCACCAACCAAAATCTTTTTCACCTTTTTGCAGACGTTTAGGATCGTTGCACCAACGTAGGCAATCTCGGAGCCAAATCTAAAACTCTGGGGGGGGGGGGGGGAGACGACAAAAACCTGGCTGGTTAATATTTCAAAAACAAATCCAAGTCTCAAATGATGTCTAGATTTAACATTACACCTATAGGTAGGCGTATCAGACGCTCGCTGGCCGTGCTGTGAAAATTGTCCATGTAGACGCTCATGAGTTTCCAAATCTGTCATTGCTTAACTCTTGAATATTTTCTATCATTAAAAAGCTTATAATCTCTGCTTTCCAGAGAAATTCATCTTGTTAAGGTCTGTTCAGTACTTTGGGAGTAACAGCAGGTTGAATTTGGTACAACAGAGTAAAAATTCTGCTCGTGGGATGTCGAGAAACTGCCGGTGCTATTCTTAACTTAAGCGGTCAGGCTCTTTCTCTCTCTTCTGATCGGTTTCCGACTGGATTACTTGTCAATATCAATCAGATAACTTTTATAGGGATGTTCTCTCGCCCTCACTGTCTCTGATGAAGGATTCGGCAAAATTTTCCGTCTGCTAGTTTTGATGTTATGATTCACGGGAGACTATGAAGTGGGTTTTCATAGCTTTACCTACTTATTTATTTCAAATCAAACTGATTCATGTAAATAAATAACTAGTTTAGAATACAAGTGCAGCTGTTTTGATGAAAAATATTGAGATCCTAGTGGTCGGAATGAGATTTAAAAAAACCGGAAGTCAGAAACGCGAGCGTCAATTTCAGTTCAGTTAACGTGAATTGTTTCTTGGATGCAGATCAGACAGTGTTTTCGAGGTTCGCCTTGAAAGCTGTGAATATTAATCAAAATAATAATTTACATTCTTTCATATAAACACTAGTAGGCCCTAATTAGAAATCCAAAGCCTACAGAGCACAAAGAGGGGATTAGAAATAATCTTTTATTGCTTTTTTTATTTTGATAGAGAAATGGTAGATGTGAATGACATTCAATGCTCATTTATGCATATTTTATCATTAATATTGATTTCTCCTTCTTTGTGATGCATCAATGAGAGTTAAGATCAGCTTTATATTGCACAAATAAAGCCATTTCGTGAAACTTTGAAGAAGAGAGTGGACCGGTTTAACGGTTGTACCTAATTTGCATAATTAATACTAATTTGCATAATTTGTTTTTGCTCATTTTTCAAACTTTGTATTCAGTATACAACCATCTATGTGCCTGCAAATTTCCATGTAAATATCTTGAAAAATAGTTTTTAAAAAATAGTTATTAAGGAAAAACATTTGATCTCATTGGTTAATGAGGCCCGTTTTGGACCATGTGATCCTCCTACAGAATATTACGGCCATTTTCTAAAAATAAAGCCATTTTTTCAATCTTTGATTTGTAACATCTCAAGAACGGATAAACATTTTAATTCTGTAAAAAAGTACGTTGTTCTGCATTCAATTCTGAATTCAACGAGAGCAGTTTCAAGCAATTTGGATTGAATTTGAATTTTCACCTCACATGCCTACTATTAGTACAGTTATAATGAAGCTTTGATTGAGGGTTAACTTAGGCCAAGTTTACATTAGACCGTATCTGTCTCGTTTTCTTCGCGGATGCACTGTCCGTTTACATTAAACCGCCTGGAAACGCCAGGAAACGGGAATCCGCCAGGGTCCATGTATTCAATCCAGATCGTGTCAGCTCCGGTGCTGTGTAAACATTGAGAATACGCGGATACGCTGTGCTGAGCTCTAGCTGGCGTCGTCATTGGACAACGTCACTGTGACATCCACCTTCCTGATTCGCTGGCGTTGGTCATGTGACGCGACTGCTGAAAAACGGCGCGGACTTCCGCCTTGTATCACCTTTCATTAAAGAGTATAAAAGTATGAAAATACTGCAAATACTGATGCAAATACTGCCCATTGTGTAGTTATGATTGTCTTTAGGCTTGCCATCCTTCCACTTGCAAGTGGTAAGTGATATGCGCTGGGATCTCACACACAGCGGCTCAGTCCCGAATCACTGCTTGTGCACTACACTCGCGTGCTCTGTGAGCTGTGCAAGGCCGGAGTGCGCACCCTCCTGAGGGCACTCGCTGTTCAGGGCGGAGTGATTTGGAGCGCAGGATGCCTGCGGAGCCGAGCGTATCCGTGTATTGGTGTTGCTGTGTGCACGCAAATCGTGTATTGGTGTTGCTGTGTGCATGCTAATCGTTTTAAAAACGTTAATCTGATGATCCGCTGATACGGTCTAATGTAAACATGGGCTTACAAGCTTAAGCTTTTGTGTGTGTGTGTGTGTGTGTGTGTGTGTGTGTGTGTACCTGTGTTAGGTAGTACAGATGTGTGTGTGGAACAGCGTATAAAGCATTAACAGCTCCTCTGAAACTGTATATCTGCTGATGGGGATCTCCAACCAGGATCTTTCCACAGGTCTGAGAAAGCATGATGTCCATGATGACTAGCAGAAAGTTGGAGATAAAGTACATGATGATTGTCACCAGACAAACACACTCTCACTGTCTGAAAATATAGAGAAAATACAGAAGGTACCTGGAGTGCAATCCTGAGCTTCATCTATAAAAATCACATCATAGTCATGGAGTACAGGCTTCTGCAGCTGCCACAGTTTGAGGTAACCTGTCAAAATACATTTACATTATTTAGAAGTCTACAATGTGCCAACAATTATAATATGTTATTTATTGATGAATAAAAAGTCTTCATTTTTTTTTATCCACAACATGCACAAAACAAGTTAGTTCCTATCTATGATCAAGTTTTATCCACACAGGGTGTGACCCAGGTCTAACGAAAATCCATAATTAACAATTATTCCATGAAATCGACTCGTACATGAGCCGATAGCAGACGAGATGCATAGCACCGAGTCGACTATAAGCCATGTACGATGAGATAGAGTGGAAGAACCGTTTTATTCTATCCACATTCACTGGATTTTAAGAAAAAGAGCTTTCTCTTTTTTTCACGAATTCGATAAATAAAAACTTGATACAAAACGTCTGACAAAATTATTTCGCTTAGAATGTAAACAAACTGGCGAAATGACCGTCGCAACTTGTGAAAAATGCGATAATGATAATTCTTTTAAAAAAGTGATGCGTTCTTCCTATGAAATACTTTTATTCCATATTTTGTTGCTTTTTTGTATTTTGAGGGTTTTATTTTCGAGTCGAGTTTTTATTTCGTCCTTGGTTGGTTTAGTAACATGATCCACCATTTTGTTTTTCTCGACTCACGGTGTATATATGAGCTGATAGCCTAGTAGTAGAGTAGCCAATCAGAGTGCACGATTGCTCATATCCAGTGAATGTGGATCGAATAACGTTAGACTGAATGATGCACGACTAAAAGTAATGGTCAGTAGGTGAAGCATGTATTAATCTTTGCTCAGTATAAAAGTGAGGAATTTATTAAATTTACCATCATGGGTGATATAGCACGCCGCTTCTTTGGTGGGTTTCAGCTCAGTCATTTTCTTCCAGATGTTTTGTGCAATTTGTGCAAACATCTGGAAAAAGACACACGCCTAAAGATGAGAAAAGTTGCACTTTGGTGTAACTAAGGAAAGATTCATGTACATGGGTCTGTCTCAGAAACTGGGTACTGTGGGGGTCCCCCACTAAATATACTCACAGTCAATAAACTATACGGTTTTGAATGGTGATGTTGGTGTGAATTTGAAATAAAATGATGAAAGAAATAATACAGATAAAACTAAATTTTTGATGTGAATACTCTATTCAGAATTTGGCCAAAATTCTGCAAATTTGTGGAAAAATGGCGGCTTGATCTGGGACATGATAAATGGTCGACTACATCGCATTCCCTTAAAAAGGTTGTAGTCCACTGAAAAGTCTACAGTTATCACTAATTGTATTTTAACTTGTAACTTTATCCACCTAAGGATTGGTGCGCTCACAGAATAATCATAACCGGAATAAAACATCATGCAAAATATTTGATCACCGTTGTAACTCCATTTTCCGCAAACCCAAAACCAATACGATCGTGTGTTTTGATCTAAACGGAAAGCCTCAGGGTCGAGGTCACTACCTCACCAAAAGTAGTAACTTAAAATCACTACGCCGTATAAACATTTAGTTATAAATCTGCGATTTTGTTTTTTAAAAAGAAAGCTGAAAGTTAGGTATAGAATATGTTTCTTACAGAATATGTTATGATGGTAGCTGGTCTTGTATGAATTTCTGAGCTATAAAATGAGTAGCGGTCTATTTTTTACTGTAGCGTGTTATTTGTGTGCGGGGAAGGACACACATTAACAATTTGCATGTGTAGAATGGAATTTTCCACTCCAACAGTTAGAAGTTGATCGTGCTTCCATTTGCGGTCTTTCTGTTACGCGAGTGATCTGTTCGGACGTTATCGCTGAAAAGGTGAGTTTTGACAGTTTTATTTTGTTTTAGTCTTGCAGTATAAGGCAATAGAATGTTTCTTTTTCATCTTACTTTCATATTTCGTAGTGTTTGCATATTTTTGGCCAATAGTTTGCAACCATGGTCAATTTAGATCGAACTTTTGATAGAATCTATGGCCAGTCATTTTGCCCCGCCCCCGCCTCGCGCTCCGTCCGGTGCGGTAGTGATGTCCCGTTGCTCACGCGGCGCAGCAGAGACCCGCGCGACCTTCAGCCGGGACAGTCGCTGTTCTTTTACCACCGCCGTTATTCTCATCTTTCCGGTGTGTTCTTGATTTTTCCATTGTGTCCTATTTCGCCATATCAAATACCCAAAATGTATCATATCATTCATATTTAAGTGAGTAATCAGTTCAGTCATCATAACTTAGCATTATGAACAATCAAAAAGAGGAAATTTATTCAATATTTTCACTCATCTGTGAAGGAGGGGCTTTAATTCTTCATGCTGTAGTTATTTTATATGGAAATCAATTTTACAAAAGCATTTGAATTGTAATCAAAAAAATTTTCCACAGTGGAGGCCAGATAAAGCAAGATACTATCTTTATTCTTATTAAACATGACAAAAGAAACATTGAATGTTAGGGAAATGCAAAAAAAAAGTAAAATTAGAAAATTTATTTTTTGACCATAATGTCCCAAATGAGAGACCAGTTTCTGAGAGAGACCCATATATGTAGCTGTCTCAAGATGGAGAGAAGGGGGTTATGGGTGAGAGTCGCAGTGACCTGCAGAAGAGCCAATGAGCACGTCTCCAAAACATCAACTATGTGTTGTGTAAATCCGTAGTACTGCGTTTCAAACAAATGATGATTGGATGACCAGGGAAGTGTATTCTAGAGTGTTCGGATTGGGATCAGACCCCTACCCAAACTAGGCAATTAAAAAAAAAAAATGGAGCAGTTTAAGATATTGGTAAGATATTGAGTAAGACTTTCTGCTGTCTTGGGACATGCAACACTGCCCCCTAATGCACAATCATGTTCACGCATCCATTCATTCGTCTTCAACTGAAGCTGGAGCTGTGAGGCGTCAGCGTTACCCACTGCAGCCCATGTCCGTGTCGTGTCAAGTCAAGTTTATTTTTATAGCGCTTTTAACAATAAACATTGTCGCAAAGCAGCTTTACAAAATTTGAACGACTTAAAACATGAGCTAATTTTATCCCTAATCCATCCCCAATGAGCAAGCCTGGGCCGACAGTGGCAAGGAAAAACTCCCTCAGACGACATGAGGGAGAAACCTCAAGAGGAACCAGACTCAAAAGGGAACCCATCCTCATCCGGGCAACAACAGACAACATGACTATAACATTAACAGTTTTAACATGAAGTCAGTTTTGCTGATGTTATAACTCTTCATTGATGGAAACATGAGTGCAAAACTGTTCATGACAACTGCAGTCCTAAAGTTAGCAAGTCAACTGCAGTCCTCAGCCATAAAAGCATTACTGTAAGAGTCCAGAGCGTCCTCCAAGCATGACTTTTAACTGTCCACATGGGGCCGTCCTCCACAGGAGCGATGTGATGAGACTCCAACCAGACACAGGGCACCAGGATGGACCAGGCAGGTCAGCATCTCGATCCCAGGATTGACATGTAACTCAGAGGGACAGATTTGGGGGGGGGACACGTTGTTAGGTATGCCCAATGTCACCTGAATAAGTAGGAACAGTATACATATTGCACTGAGTACAAGCAGGGACTCCGGCAACTAACTATGACAGCATAACTAAAAGGGGAGAGCCAGAAGGTAACACAGGCATGAGGGAGCCCCGGGACATAAAGCAGCCAGCCACTACACCGTCAACAAACTCGAGTGAGCAAGCGAGTGGGGACTGACAGCATCCATACATCCCAGTTTACCAAACACTATGTCTGAGGACCCTCCAGATCTCCTCCTTTACCTCACAAACCCCATTAACAAAAGGCTTGACTAAACAGATATGTTTTCAGCCGGGACTTAAACACTGAGACTGTGTCTGATTCCCGAACATTACTTGGAAGGCTGTTCCATAACTGCGGGGCTTTGTAAGAAAAGGCTCCGCCCCCTGATGTAGCCTTCACTATACGAGGTACCAGCAGATAGCCTGCACCTTTTGATCGAAGTAGGCGTGGCGGGTCAAAGAGGACCAGAAGTTCACTCAGGTACTGTGGTGCGAGACCATTCAGTGCTTTAAAGGTCAATAGTAGTATTTTATAATCAATACGAAATTTGATTGGGAGCCAATGCAGTGTGGATAAGACAGGGGCGATGTGGTCATATTTTCTAGTTCTAGTAAGGACTCTTGCTGCTGCATTTTGAACTAACTGGAGCTTGTTTATGCACTTATTGGAACATCCAGACAGTAAGGCATTACAATAATCCAACCTGGAGATAACGAAAGCATGAACTAGTTTTTCTGCGTCATGTAGTGACATTAAATTTCTTATCTTAGCAATATTTCTGAGATGAAAGAAAGCTATCTGGGTAATGTTATCAATGTGAGTTTCGAATGAAAGACTGGGGTCAATAATCACTCCAAAGTCTTTTACTGCTGCACGTGAAGAAACAGAAAGGCCATCCAGAGTTACTGTGTAATCAGAAAACCTACTTCTAGCTGCATGTGGTCCGAGTACAAGTACTTCAGTTTTGTCAGAGTTAAGCAGAAGGAAGTTAACAAGCATCCAGTGTCTCATGTCCTTTACACATTCCTCAATTCTATTAAGCTGGTGTCTCTCATCAGGTTCGGCAGAAACATACAACTGTGCGTCATCAGCATAACAGTGGAAACTAATACAATGTTTACGAATAATATCACCCAGAGGTAACACACAAAGAAAAAAAGCAGTGGGCCCAAGACAGAACCTTGTGGAACACCAAACTTTACTTCAGTATGTCGAGAAAAATCACCATTTACATCAACATACTGATAGCTGAGCCAGGAGAGGGCCGTTCCCTTAACTCCCACAACATTTTCTAGTCTATCCAGAAGAATGGAATGATCAATGGTATCAAATGCTGCACTAAGGTCAAGCAGCGAGACACAGCCCTGATCAGACGCCAACAGTAGGTCATTTACTACCTTAACCAAAGCTGTCTCTGTGCTATGATTAGGTCTAAATCCTGACTGATACATTTCATGGATGTTATTCCTATATAAATATGAGCGTCACTGCTGTGCCACAGCTTTTTCAAGGATCTTGGAGATAAAGGGGAGGTTTGATATTGGCCGATAATTGGACAGCTGACAGGGATCAAGGTCAGGTTTTTTAATCAGGGGTTTGATAACTGCTAGTTTAAAGGATTTGGGTACATAGCCAATCCTAAGAGAAGAATTTATTATTTTTAGAAGCGGTTCAATTACTTCAGGTATTATCTGTTTGAATAGACGTGTAGGTAAGGGATCTAGTACACATGTTGAGGCTTTTGATGCCGAGATTAATGAAAGTAATTCAATTTTTCTAAGGGGAGTAAAACATTCTAATTGATCTGATACAGTTATATTGTTAACTACAGGATCACTTACATTAGTAGTTTGAATTTTTTGTCAGATATTCTCAATTTTGTCATTAAAAAAATTCATGAAGTCGTTACTACTACAGGTGTGCATGTGTCTATAGTGGACTTATTCCTGGTTAATTTTGCTACAGTATTAAATAGGAATCTAGGATTATTTTTGTTATCTTCTATTAGGGAGGAGAGATATGTTGACCTAGCAGCACTAAGAGATTTTCTATACTTCAGGAAGCTCTCCTTCCACGCTAATTTGAACACTACCAATTTTGTTTGACGCCATTTACGGTCCAATTTTCGAGTGGTCTGTTTTAAAGTGCGAGCGTCATCATTATACCAGGGTGCTAATTTTTTGTCTCTGACCATTTTCCTTTTAAGAGGAGCTACATTATCTAAGGCAGGGGTGCCCACAATATTTTGATTCGCGAGCTACTTTTAAAATGACCATGTTAATATGATCTACTCGGACTAGGTTGTTACCACTACTAGGCCTACTATGACTACTAGTTCTGCTACTACTACTACTAATAATAATAATAATAACAACAATAATGACACTTGTTTTGATTTATAAACATTCATATGCAATTTGTTTAATAATATGCAAACATGCATACAAAAAGGTGACTGAAATTTACATTCAAATTATGTTAAATGCATAAGCTTTGTACTCCTAAACGTATTTTTGTTCAAATCACTGTTAACTTTTATAAACCGCAAACTACTAATAAGTAAACATGAAACAAGCCCACTGTAAAAAAAAAAAAATGGGCTATGTTTAGAAAAAAAAGTTAAATGCATCCAGACAGGCATTGTAAACCCCAAAACATTTTTGTTCACATCAACTGACTTTTGTATAGCCTGCTAGACAGAGATTTGACATTTAGAACAATTTTATATAAAAACATTTTTCCTTCTTTTATATTTTTTTTATTTATTTTTTTAACCGTGGAACTTAGCAACAGCGCAACATTAATACATAGCATACTGATGTAGGCCCTAAATCAGATCTTAATCCGATGATGATCGGCACTGGAGGGAGTCAGAGAGGGCTGCATAGTCCGGACAGTAGCTGCTGGTAGCGAGCCTCAAGCAGGCCTCGAGATGATCGTCGGACATACTGGAGCGGTATTTGGACTTAATGATCTTCATATGCGAAAAGGCCGACTCGCACAAATAAGTGGAGCCGAACAATGCGGTTAAGGAGGTGGCACATTGCCGCATGTTCGGGTACTTCGCCTCCGTGAGTAAATTCCAAAACGGCCCATGCGCCCTGGACTTCAACTCGATGTCAGACTGCAGCATCAGCATCTCGTCTTGCACGGCAGACGTGTTCAGCTGAAACAGTGCCGCAACTTTTGAGGCGAGGGAATCCACCTCAGTATCTTCCCCGAATGGGTGGCACATGAATGTAGCTAGTGGCTCGAGCAAAGCAAAGTCTTGAAATCGCTTCTCAAACTCTGACTGGAGAATTTCAATCTGCTCAGTGTAGCGCGCACTGTTAAGTTGCGCAAACGCCCTCCCTTGCATCTCCAGCTCCGAGGCGAGGTTTCGGAAGTTTCCTAAATCACGGCGCTGCATCTTTGAAACCAGCAGTTTCATTTTACTGGTTGTCATGGTAACCTAATGTAACATTTTTTTTGACGCAGCGCTTGGCTGACATTTCGCTTCAGGGAAAAAGCGAATTTGTTTACATGTAAAAATGACCACGACGTTTTTTTTTTTTTAATTTCATAACAAATATATTAATATTTACATATCAAATCATGAGATCTACCATCCCTGCCTTCGAAATCGACCGGTCGATCGCGATCGACGTAGTGGGCACCCAGGACTAAGGTATGGCGGAATGTTGACTCTAAGCATTCAGTTGCCTGATCAAGTTCTGCAGGGGCCGACAGTGACCCAATCAAAGTTGATAACATTTATAAAGCTCTGTGCAGTAGTTGACGTGAATGTACATTTAATACAGTAGCATAGTGAGGTGCATATATTATTACTCAGACATAGTTTGAATGAGATAATGATCTGAGATAACAGAGTACTAAACTCCTGATCAGTAATGAGTTCATTAACCATTAGTGCTTTAGATGTAAGAGATCTAATATTTAATAGCCCCACCTTTAGATCAAAGGTGCTGGCAGCAGCTGTACAGTCAGTATGATCTAAATTTGATATTGATTAGGTTACTGGAACAAACTCTCTGAACATTTCTACTTTTTTGTTGAGCTCAGGGAACAGACACAGTCTCGATGTAGTGGACCGTAAGTGACGACTCTGTGCAGCTAGCAGACAGTCAGTTTAGCCTGTTTGTCTGCTCCCTGGCCTTGGCTCTGGATTGTCAGAAATTAACTAGACTATGACCTATGCTGCAGGAAATGAGAGCAGCACCTTCCCGAGTAGGACGGATACTGTCCCGCCCTAACAGGCCAGCAGTGCCCTCAAAATTAGCCCAATTATCTATAAAGCCCACACTGTTTTCAGAGCACCACCTGGACAACCAGCAATTCAGCGACTATAACCTGCTGTAAGCTACATCACCACGCCATATTGGGATGGGGCCAGAGCATACTACAGCATCGGACATCACCTTCGCTAATTTAAACACCTCTACAAAGTTACTCTTAGTAACCTCAGACTGACGAAGGCGTATATCATTAGCTCCTGCATGGATAACTATCTTTGAGAACCTGTGCTTGCCTAGGACCCTAAGATTACCTGCTATGTCCAGCACCCTGGCTCCTGGTATACACCTGACTAAAGCTGCTGATGCCCCTAAAGGCTGAGCTAATTTCACATGCCGTATGATAGAGTCCCCTATAACCAGAGCTCTTTCAGGTTTCTCAGTGGGTGCATCACTAAGGAGAACAAACCTGTTCGACACGTGACGAGGAGAGAAGTGGTGCTCCCGTGGGCGAGCCTCAGCGGTAGCTTTAGCTCTATGCTTATGCCGCCAAGTCATCACCCATTCGCCCCGCTGTAAGGGCTCTAATGCCGGAGTTGGGGGATTACTAACTCCACCTAGGGCATCCACCCTTTCCCCTACAGAAACTACATTGTTCTCATTCTCACTGACCTTCTCTAAAGCCTGGATACGCGCTTCTAACACTATAATCTTCTCAGTCAGAGAGCTAACTAATCTGCACTTATCACAAATAAAGCTATCACTAGCAATGGAGGAAGAATGACTAAACATCCTGCACTCAGCACACTGAACAGGCTGAAAGTGTGCCATGATGAAAGGATTCACGTACCTTAATCAAAGATCTGTTGATATTAAAGCAGATCTAATGTGGATGGCCTCCGCTTGTGGTCTTTACACAGGAGGAGAAAAAAAAAAAAAAGCTTCCGGTCTTGGCGCTCTTCCGAAAAAAATAGGAAAAAAAAACGGAAAAAGGAAAGCAAAAGTGGAAAGTACAAAAAGGAAAGCAAAAGTACAATAAAAAATGAAGAGGATACTGGAAAATTATTTGTAGAAGAAATAAAAAAAGATTAGTAATTAATGCCAACACTCGCGGAAAAAAAGACTCGTCGCAAACAACTCGGGAACCAGGAAGTGTGTAGCACAGAACGCGCATGTGCAACCCAAACACCATGTCCAAGTTATATGCAAGAATGTTGGAAGTCATACAGTACATTGCAAAAGTTTTAGATCCCCTATTTTTTTTCATACAAACTTTGTTATAAATTTCCATTTAATGACTTCATTACCGAGTCAGTATAAAAACATTTTAGGAGTTCCAAATGTTCATTTTCCAACACAAAATTAAACAAAAACTGAAGTCATTTTTAAACTTGCTTTATTTCTTAATTAACGTGTTATTCAATTACGTTTTCGGTTTGAGTAACCTTATATTGTGACTCGTATTGGCAACTAATCGCAATTAAATATTATACTTATCGGCCTATTCGGTTTTTAGCCGTGTTGAATTTAGTTCGTTTGGTCCACGGCAGGCGTCGCTTATCCGCGCGATCTTCACGAGACTTGTGCGAGACTTCGAAACGTGAAGTGTCAGCCAGGTGTCAGTGCCGCCATTTTGAAAACTGTTTTCCAAACGAAATATCGCACAAAAACGAGTTTAAATGATGATTACTGCCTACTTTTTTCAAACTTTCCTGATTGCTATCAAAACAAACAAAACTTCCGGCTTGATTACATCAGCGTTCGAAAGAGGGCGCGCGCGTCTTTGACAACGTTGGCAGATGTCGGTTACTTTGATTTCCGCTGTACATTTTACTTCCGTCCTACGATGTCTCGCACAGGTCTCAGCGAATCTCGTTTACGGCCGTTGCTTTGACATATGGACTGATATATTACAGAGCATATTTCAAACACTCAGAACTTGCTATAGCAGCGACAAAATAGCGATCAAAAATGCATTCCTATATTTAATAAAATGAGATAAATAGAATTTTGATAATAAAAAAAATGTGCCTTCAGTTCTACTTTAAATGTGACTGAAACAAATGTTTGTATCTGATCAGTGCATTACATAAGAGCACTTTTCAGATTAAAAAAGAAAACATAATGAAGGCTGCTGGATTTTGGTGCAAAATGAAGAAGCGAGTGTGACAGTCAAAGTGTCCAGAAGAACTGTGGCTGGTTCTGGAAGACGCTCAGTAAAACCTACAGCTCATTTCCGCATAAAACTGCACTCATTGGACCCGAGACTACTTTTTTTTTAATAAAGCAAAGGATTGTCTCACACCAAATACTGACTTTGTTTCATTTATTACGGCTTAGTGATTACTGTTTATAGTATTTTTTTAATGTTGAAAGATTTTTCATTATTTTTAAGCCATTTTTGGTCAACAGTACTTCTTTACATGTGCCTAAGGCTTTTGCACAGGACTGTACATCTGTTTTTCTATACGTGTCTGTCGGCACGCGTATTTTTACCTGCTTTTTGGATTCGCTCGGGTACTCCACAAGCCCGTTAGTATTCCTGTAGTGGTCCGGGACGTGCTCTGAGCCAATGCACTCATCCGTTGAGGAGCAGAAGCTGTTGATGGTTTGTGTCACAACCTTGGCGTTGACGAAGCCGCCGTGACCCTCAGGCAGCACCCAGGCTATCGTGAATGGCTTCAAGTTACTACAGAGCTTATTCAGATTTTTGTACCTGAAGAGGGAGGGGGGGGGAAAAGGGCACTTTTAATAAAATCCTCCATTTTCTCAGAACTTGGAGACTGGCAAGTAATTACTTCAAATGAGCCTGTCTTTCCGTCCAAACGGTTTTAAACTCAATTTTGAAAACTGACCTGTGTCCAATAGCTTTGTAGGCCATAGAGTGGATGGTCCTGCACTCTACATTAGAAGGAAAACTGCATTTGGCCTGCATGATTACTGACTTGTTGAAGGAAATGTAGAGGAAGCGCAGATGTGGTCTTTGCTGAGCATACTTCACGAGAGTCGTTGTCTTTCCAGTACCTGAGACATCAAAATACGTCAGCAAGCAGAACCGGCTTTTTGATGTTTATGTACCCGTGAGATAATCATACATGAAAAGAGCCCCAACATTATAAGACCAATAATCATGTCAAGATTACCGGCATTCACCGAAAGTGTGCAGAGTAACTGGTGATTAAGGTACAAATATAGTTTCAACTCAATGGTTCATACCGGCAAAAGCCATGATTTTGACAACGTGGTCTCTCTGGATGTCATGACTGAGGATCTGCTGCTGTTCATGAGTGACCTGTATCTGCTTTTCTCTGCACAGCGAGGTGAATAAAGTAAAAACTACAGTACATTCAAAATTTTACTCAAATGAACTCCGTTTAAAAGTGTTTAAATGTCCCTGTACCTGCCGTCACCATGACTCAGAGGCGGACGTGCGTTCTCCATCAGCTGCAACACGTAAAAAATATTGTAGTGCCACCTGAATGAGAGACAAGACACAGAAAGAACCTTTTTATTCCTTTTTCTATGAATCAGGGATCCTCAAAGTTCAAGTTCAAAGTGTTTGTCATATCCACAGTCAGGACGTGTCCTCTCGCACAATGAAATTCTTAGCTTGCTGTCCACCATGAATGCCAATTACAAATTAAGGGTTGTTTTACAATCAGGGTACAAAGTTTGTGTCACAGGGGTCCAAAATTCAGATTGATTCAAACTGGTTCTTGTACCAGTTTTTAAGTGAAGGACAAGTTAAAGAACAGATTTCAGGTAATTTTTTGACATGTGTGTATGGTAGTTTTGTGTAATCTGCTATAAGATGGGAGAAACAAATGAAGTGATTCTCGGAGAGGACTTTTTTTTTTGACAATTCAGAATCCGCTACTTCCATCGTGCTTTTAAATATAAGGCTGTAAGCTTTGTGTTAGTCGTCTCTAATATTTATGTCCCAATATCTTGACCATATTTTAGGATGAAAATAATCATTTTAGATATGTTATTTTATATTGAAAAATTAGCTGTCTCGGAGAGGACATTTTTTTTTACACAATTACATACTAATTTAATGTAACTGAATTGTCTTGGCCAGGCCTAAGGGTCCCATCTGCATCTCATCATTGCTGAGGAGTGTGCTCCCATCACCCAATCAAGCATCCAGCCAGAGCAGGTCATGATATATTTTTTACCATATTAACATGCCATTGTGTGTTATGCCTGATGTAAAGACTCTCGTCTCTGCGAGCCTACCACACAGATTTAATACTTGTCATTTTTAGGGCATACCTAACAACGTGTTTTCTTTCTCTCTCTCTCTTCCCCCCCCCCCATCTGTCCCTCTGAGTTACATGTTGATCCTGGGATTGAGATGCTGGCCTCTTCTGCCCCTCGGACCTGCTTGATCCATCCTGGTGCCCTGTGTCTGGTCGGAGTTTTATCGCACCGCTCCTGTGAAGGACGGCCCCATGAGGACAGCTGAGGGTTATACCTGTTAAAACTGTTAATATTATAGTCAGGCTGTCTGTTGTTGCCCAAATGAGGATGGGTTCCCTTTTGAGTCTGGTTCCTCTCGAGGTTTCTTCCTCATGTCGTCTGAGGGAGTTTTTCCTTGCCACCGTCGCCACAGGCATGCTCATTGGGGATAGATTAGGGATAAAATTAGCTCATGTTTTAAGTCGTTCAAATTCTGTAAAGCTGCTTTGCGACAATGTTTATTGTTAAAAGCGCTGTACAAATAAACTTGATTTGATTTAATTTGATCAAAATAGTCTGAAAACTTACTGGCATTCAACATTAAAACTTAACTAATGTTTCCAATGATATGGAACCAAATATTTGTTTTATGGTATAAAGAATGATTTAAGTGCATCCCTTTTGGAGCTACCTGTGGTCAAAAAAGCACTTTTTCTAAATGACACGAGTAATTTTGCTAAATATGACATATTGCCATACATTCACCAAAAATAACGTTATCACCAAATTTCTTTTTGCATAGTAAATAGAGCTATCACAGGGCTACAATAAACAACCAAGTTTATTTAGTCAAGCCTTTTGATATTAAGTGTTAAATGTGATTTTTAGCTTGCGTACCCTGATTGTAAAACAACCCATAAATAAATAGGCAGAAGAAGTGGTACAAAGTAAAGGCAATATAGTGTAAAATAAAAGCAAAAAAAAAAACCCCACCTAGTATAGTACAAAATAAAAATAAGGCAATGATCGGACGTAGCAGCAGAAGGTCAACGTGTAAACAGTCAAGGACAGTTTACAGGGAGGTAGTCCATGGTTATAGACTCCTGTCAGCTGTTCAAGAGTCTGATGGCGGTGGGAAAGAAAGAGTTCTTTAGTCTGACAGTCTTACATTTCACACTTTTGTACCTCCCACCTGAGGGCAGAAGTGTGAACAGTCCGTGCTGGGGGTGGGTGGGGTCTTTGAGGATGGAGGCAGCTCTCCTGTGGACCCTGCGGTGGTAGATGCTCTGCAGAGAGGGTAGTGGAGTTCTGGTGATCCTCTCAGCAGTCTTCACCACCCTCTGCAGGCGTTTGCGGTCCATAGCTGTAGCACCACACAGTGATGCAGTTGGTCAGGATGCTCTCTTCTGTAGAAGTTGCTGAGGATCTTGGGCGACATACCAAACTTCCTCGGCCTCCTCAGAAAGTACAGTCGCTGTTGGGCCTTCCTAACCAGCTGCGTGGTGTTAGGTGTCCACGTGAGGTCGTCACTGATGTGAACACCCAGGTATTTGAAGCGGCTCACCCTCTCCACCTTAAGCTCCTGGATGAACAGTGTCTCCTAGCCTTCCTCATGTCCACTGTCATCTCCTTCGTCTTGTCCATGTTGAGGGTGAGGTTGTTATCATGACACCAGACTGGCCACCTCCCTCCTGTAGGCCGTTTCGTCTCCGCCAGTGATGCGTCTGATCACTGCGGTGTCGTCCGCGAGCTTCAGGATGATGTTGTCCTTGTGGATGGTGACACAGTTGCGGATGAACAGGGTGTAGAGGATGGGGCTGAGGACGCATCCCTGTGGGGTGCCAATGTTTGTGATGATGCTGGTTGAAGTCCTATTACCAATCCTGACAGTCTGGGGCCTGACAGTCAGGAAGTCGAGGAGCCAGTCACAGAGAGTGGGGTGCAAACCAAGTGTGGACAGTTTATGGATGAGTTTGTGGGGGATGACCGTGTTGAAGGCAGAGCTGTAGTCAACAAAGAGCATCCTGATGTAAGAGCCTTTGTTTCCCAGGTGGGAGAGGGCATAATGGACGGCAGCAGTGATGGTGTCTGAGGTGGACCTGTTGGGCCTGTCGGCATACTGCAGGGGGTCCAGGGTTTCCAGTATGCTGCTCTGAATGTGGGCCAGTACCACTCTTTCTCAAAGCACTTTGAGATGATTGGAGTGAGTGCTATCGGCCTGTAATCATTCAGGCACGTGGGTGGGCTCTTTTTATCTGCAAAGAGCTGATGTGGCTACAAGCTTTCATCCAAACCAAAAGAGGAGCAAAGTGTCAATCACACCACCACGTCATTGGTTATTATTTTACCTGTTAGTTATGGTAATGTTCGTGTTCTTCATGGCGAGGAGAAACGTAGCCACGGCCCACAGGAACTCCGAAATCCTATCTGGAGTCAGTAAACAGCCAGAGGTTCGTAAACGAGCCACCAGGTCCAGGACATCCTTAATCCCGTCTGCAAGAATCAGCATCAGGGCCATGGCAGACCAGGGGTTTGGTCCCTACAACACATCGTTTTTATGTTAATCAACAATCATAATATACAACAGTTTATACCATAACAATGCTGAATTATCTGATCTGATTGGTCAGAAAGGGTTGATTAACGTTATTTAACAGCAGCTCCGATACTAGTTTAAATCTCAGGTTTATATTAACCTACTCAATCTAATACCTTTCATCAGTAATGGAGTACACAGGGACCTGTATGGCTCAAATGACATAACATGCAATTCTTGAGATGGTGAAGTTCTCTGTAAGAAGTTTATTTAGCATTTTTGAAGAGAGTCTCCAGTGTCAGCGCTTTATAGGTTTACAGTTAAACATAAACCTGTAACTAAGCTACCCGACATGGACCTTTCTCAGGAAATTACATGACTAGGTGCATTTTTAGTCTTAGTAACTGTAACAGAGGGAAAAAATAAAGATGCATGTGAGAGAACTGTTTACAGCAGATGATATAACGTAAGCGATAAGAGGAGCTGACTTGTTTTGTGGACATTCCAGAACATTCATTACGAGAGACACAGACCTGTGCAGATATGAGCTCAGCCTTTGTCTGTGTAGGGTATATGTATGTACTATTGGTCTCAAGTGATTAATCTCATTAAATCAGTCTCATTAACTCATACCATTGAATCAGTCTCATTGAATCATACCATTGAATCAGTCTCATTGAATCATACCATTGAATCAGTCTCATTGAATAGTTTTCATTGAATCAGTCTCATTAATAATACCATTAATTTTGGCGTTTAATAATAAATTACCAAACAGCTAAATGTATTACTTACCGTATTACAAAGACAGCCAATAGCACTTACGTACACTTTCGAGTTCTTTGAAATTGTGTGACTTCAAAAATATCGGTACAACAACAGACACAGTTTAACAGAATAATTGGATTTATTATAACAATGATAAAAAAAAAAAAAACAGTGATATATCTGTGTGTGTGTGTGTGTGTGTGTGTGGATGTGTGTGGCCTTATGGCCTAAAACAAAAGGGTTAGCTTTGATTGCTAGCTAAGGTGTGTTTGTGTGTAGGGGAGGTGAGTCACCATGTGGGGTTGAGAAGAACAAAGGATCAGCTCAGATTTGCTAATTCACTAGCTTATAACATTCCTAAATCCACTGAAACCTTGATGAGGTCAAAATATGTGTAATTATGAAATTAAAGGTGTTAGGAAGGAATAGAGAAAAAGAGCATGCAATGCTTATCTTTTAAACAACTGAGAGAACATAGAACAATGTAGAACACAAAATTAAGTATGCACAATTTAAACAGTTCCTGAGTTTAAATTCACACTACTTCATAAAGCTAATTCCTAAGACTAGTTTCTGTGCCCAAAATACTAGTCTTACTTCCAGTATGTTGCTTATGCAAGATTATAGAGATGTTCCGAGACTTTTGGAGTCCACAGGAGCACGTGAGTCGATTCCGTGGAAAAACAGAGGAGGATCCTTGGTCCGACGCTTTGTCGTTTGTGAAGAAAAGTCTTTGATCAAACAATGTGCACAGCGCTTTAGTCAGAAGGAATCCGGTTGCTTCTAACTTTAAATTAACTGCTTTGGGCGGCAGTCGTAACGTTACTTATAATAAACAAATGAAAACCGGTTGTACTCAATCTGAGTGACATAGCGCGATTTAAGTAGTTTTACCGTGGCCAATGGTAAACGAAAAACGCGCTGAAATCTTCTTTCTTGCCAGGCAGAAGTTGTGATTTCAGACGGTCCGGAGAGAGCACCTCTTTTTGTGTCTGTTACCACGTGGTTCACAGAGCCAAAGAGAAAGAGAGTAGCGTTGCTCAGTTACTTATGGCTTCATGGAGGATGTGACATAGGAAATCCCGCCCAGGCGTGACGTAGGTCAACGCGGAAGTTGGTTGATGGGAAATGTAGTTCTTAGAGAGACAGGCTGTTGTACCTACAGTCTGATTGGGAGATAGAAGCTACGGGACATAAATTTAAAAAAATGGCCCGCTCAGAAATGCATTGACGCCAGGATTCAAACCGACATTGCGAAATCTGTCCTTTCCTGGGCAGCGTGGTGCTGACATAGTCAGTATGCAGTGGCACCACATCGCGACTGTGGAATTACTACCCGAGGCTGACATGCCAATGACCATCTTACATTCTTAAAGCTAGACTGCCTTTCAGATTTTTCAAGTATCGGTCATAAAAAGAATTTTCCCCGACACCCAATTATTTTTGTTGAGTGGACCGAAAGCTACTGAATTCGAATCATGGACTTCCAATTTTATTCATTTTTTAAAAATAGAACAATTAATGAATTTAGGGCCACGTTGCCCTAAATTCTCCGCTATTTTTTCCTGCTTCACCATGATACGACGTCATGCATCATGTGCTGGGATTTCCCTGTTTGCGCAAAGCATTGTGGAATACAAATTTGAAACAGGAGAGAAAAATGGAGGACGCGAGTGTGCGAATGAAACGTGAAAGACCGACTACAGTAACGGAAAGTGAGAAGAAAAAACGTTATGTTATATACGAAGGAAAGGAAACGCAGGACCAAACTAATAAATATCGGAGGTCAGCAAGCACCTCGGTGTGATCAGCTGTTCATTTAGCGACAGAACGATGGAACTGTCAGTGCACGCTCAAAGGTAAACCTGTAGATGGCAGTAATACAAGACTGTGGATGCCAGCTGCTGTTAAACCCAAAAGAAGAAGAAAAACCTGTGCATGCGCGCACACTCGGACTTCCTCTGTCTGCTTGACTGCGCAAAGCGACTGATTTCATGCACATTATTTGCTTTAATCCCCTCAAATTAAATAACTTTCCAGCCACAGAATGGCCTGATATTTTGTGAGATATTACAGAAATAAACATACATCACAATGACCAAATTTCAGAGGGAACTAAATTTCACAGATTTTATGAAATCGAAAGGCCGTCTAGCTTTAAACGCGCTTGAACTTGGTAAAACATACACATACAGAAAGGCGCTTCTATAGGCTTCATCCAAAGGCTGAGCCAATAACTATAAATGCATAAAAAGTGTGATATGTTCTTTAATAAATAAAAAAAAATTTAATTGTTGGCAAATTGCTGTGGTATAAGAGGAAGAAAATCATTTGGGATGAGGTTTTTTTTAAATAACTGAAATAGAATAAACTACACAAAAAGATTAACCTGACTTTTCAAAACATGCTTCAAATGAATCACGATCTTACCCTCAATGTGTGGTTCAAGATTTAAAAAAAAAAAGAGGGAAGCACGGTGGTGTAGTGGTTAGCACTGTCGCCTCACAGCAAGAAGGTTCTGGGTTCGAGCCCAGTGGTCGACAGGGGGCCTTTCTGTGTGGAGTTTGCTTGTTCTCCCTATGTCTGTGTGAATTTCCTCCACAGTTCAAAGACATGCAGTTAGGTTAACATGGGGCGGCCTTGGGCTGAAGTGCCCTTGAGCAAGGTACCTAACCCCTAACTCCTCTCCGGGCGCTGTAGTATGGCTGCCCACTGCTCTGGGTGTGTGTGTGTTCACTGCTTCAGATAGGTGAAATGCAGAGGATGAATTTCACTGTGCTTGAGTGTGCATGTGACACACAAAGGCTTCTTCTTCTCCTAAAAGAAAGAAAGAAAGAAAAAAAAAAGCCCCTGCTACGTACCCCATCAATCATCTCCATGTCTGGCAGCCTGTGCTTGATGCAGGCCTCTGCCTGGGCATAGAGCCGATGGCCTTTCACACACAGCAAAACGTCTGCCACGTTCACCCGTCTGCTGTGCTTAAACTGCGACATGTACCTGCAACGACAGCAGCGCAGTTTCAAACCCTGCAGTGCTGACAGTGATGATCTCGAGGACGTACTTCAGTTAGAAACCCAACGGTACAAACCAGTAGCTTAATGCTCTTTTTATTTCACCAGTTATGAAAATAGCATACAATTTCAACACATTTCTTCAACAACACAAACAAGCTTGTATTTACCGAAAGCAGTGAATACAATAATGCAAGTCAGATGAGGGCTGTACTAAATCAGTATCATGTCTAGACAATAACCATTAAATCTAAGGGAGGTACTTTTGCAGAAACCAGCAAGAGTAAGTTAGATTTTGATCCCACTCTCTTCCTTCAGGCCTCCCTCTAAAGCCACGCCATCAAAACACATGAACGCGCACTGCCTGATTACTGCCAGAGGACAAGTCCATATGAGAGAGAGAGAGAGAGAGAGAGAGAGAGAGAGAGGGGTGGGTAGAGAAGCGTAGCGTGTCATTGTCATATCCAACTACCTTATATCTCAAACAGAATGAAATGATCTGACAGGCTTTTTACAGCCCTGTGACTTCCACACATTTATTCTTTTTATTACCAGAGTATTTGATTGAATGAAATATTTGGAGTCACAGCAAGTCTAAGAAATGAAATAAATCCTAAGCAGCAAACCGATGTTCACCAGCACTCGATTAAAATTTTAAATTTCACTGCGATTTCTCCAACATCTAGTTTTAAAAAATATACGTTATTTACCAGCTGGGAGGTCCGTATCGTGAAATACCATGACTGAGGTCTTGAAAAGTACTGAGCACGAACATGACTCTATGCAATTTCTTAAATAAACTATACAACATGGCAAACATGTTAGATTTCTGTTATAATTACGTGAAAAGAAGCTGTTGTTACGCAAATATCCAACTTTTAATTGCACAGTGCAAGAAAACTGGGTCCGTGGCTCGCGGCCATGTTGTGACGTCAGCGGGAGAACACTCTGCGGTTCACTGGCTGTTCTACTCTGGTTCTACTCAATGGAAATGGCGCATGAAAACGCCGGTGAACTCTCTAGTGCCAGCTCTTCCTCTTCTGGGAGTCTAGAATTGTGTTGATCTCTTCCGAATAGAATCTATGATAGCCTACCCTCTTTACCCTTTGCCTCTCGTTGCTAGGCGGCAGTTACATGAAAGCCGCAAGCTTTCACAGGCAAATATATGACTGATATCACGCCGACTTTATGATTACATTTATGATTATCATGTAGAATCTATAGCTCTACGTACCTTTATCTTATGTCGTTTCACAACACGTGTTCTGACAGGAGGACTGTCTTTGGATCTGGCATAGCTACTAGTAGACCCCCTCCGGAATACTGGCAGTGTTGCCAGATTGGGAGGAATCCCGCCCAGTTGGGCGGTTTCAAGTGCATTTTGGTGGGTTTTGAACATATTTTGGGCTGGAAAACGTCAGCAGTATCACTGCTGACGTTTTCCAGCCCAAAATATGTTCAAAACCCACCAAAATGCACTTGAAACCGCTCAACTGGGCGGGAAACCTCCCAATCTGGTAACACTGTGTAGGCACTGCTGATGGTAGTAACACACGTTTGTGCTGAACTGAACACCCAAAAGATTCTTTTAAGCTGGGAAGGGTGTCAAAACAATCCAAATCGAAGTGTTTAGAGCACAGGACGGATGTTGGTGAGGGCTCCCACTTGTCACGAGTGCGCCTGACTTGCTTCACCTACTTCGCATGCAGCTCGGGATCTCTGGGAAACTTGAATAAACTTACCCCATCCTTGTGGGTTTTGGAGCAAAAGCCGGCAACACAACGCGAAGGCATAATAACTAATATATATAATGTATAATAATAATACTAATAATGACAAACTGAACACCTGCCGCATCAACAACAAACTGGTAAGTTTGGAGGAAGGTTCTTTCGCTGATGTCATATAGCTCCTCCTCCTCTTTCGTCTCCTGGGTGCTGCAGCCCCGTCAAATTTGCCCAAATAGCTGCGTTTATCATAACTTGTAAAATAGGCGCCTTCGTGAATTAATATATGGATCATCGGGAATTACTTTTTATGTTATAAAACATCGCCAAAGATGTCAAAAACGTGTCATCAGCACTTTAAGCTGGTAAATAATATATTTATTTTTTTCTTTACCAAATTCTAACAGAAAACGAGAGCGCCCGAAAGGGAAAACCGAGCCGAGGCGAGCCGCCATTTTGAATCCTCATTCACGGCTGTAATGCAAATGGCTTCCTCCTCAGTATACAAGTGCACTTCCATGGCAGGAAAAAAACTACATTTTGCCGCCTATATAATCCCCTATTTATACAAAATTAGTCAGTCATTCAGGATTCAGCCATGTTTTTGCTCGGCGTTAGCAACAGTTAGAGGTTTTTAGCTTTCTCCTGAAATGTTTTATTTTATTTCTTCTTCCTCAGGGTAGTAAAACTCACTTTCGCTGTGAACACTGTCGTTATCGCTATCCATGCTGTAAAATTAATGCTATTCTCTTGAGAAATGCTGGCAAAAATTTATAAGATTTTGGATAATCTTATAAAAAAAATGTTGACAAAAAATTCTACTATGTTTGTTGTTGTGAACGAGCGAGTCGCTAGAGGTCCATAACCGGGGTCCGTATCGTAGGATACGGACCCGCTCGCCAGCCAATCAGAGCGCAGGATTTGATGGAAACCGCACTGAAAAAAAAAAAAAAATACATATATTAAATAAAATATAAAAAAAAAAAAAAAGTGTGTTAATCTTTGGTGCAGAATGAAATTCAAGCATGTTTTGGTCATAAACTTATATCTGTGCCCGAGTTGAGATAAGCTCAGGTGCACTCCGTCTTCACAAGGCTCTACCACATGGGAACCCTGACCTATGAGGGTTTACCATTTTAGAAAGGTTTCCAAGTAAAAATTATTTAGAAAGCCATTAACATAAACGAGCTCCTTGAGGAACGATTTTTAATTATTTTACAGGACTTTACATTCAGTTTCACTTACTACCTAAAATTATAGCAGTTGTCCTGGTGACCACTGAACCTGCATTATCCAGGATCTCTTCAGTCCTCTCCAGGCGTTCCAGTGGATTAGAAAACACTACAGTATCTCATGGGAAGGTCTCTTAAGGACTCGCCTGCTAAACAAACACTACTTGCTTTACTAAGAACTTGATGGAAGACTGAGCAAGGAAAAAGAAGCCAAGTATGACCCATGTCAAGATCTGACCGAGAAAAAGGCAGCCAGTAGGATTGGAAGAACTTAATCTTGAATTCCTGTAGGGTGGTATTGAGAGGTTCTGGGTTTGGCAGGCGACATGATGGACGGACATGTACAGTAAAAACGCTGCATGGTCTTGATTAATTAGATGTTGAGGCAGAGGACAAAATTAAAGGAGAACTGAAGGCAAATTTATCATTATCAAAATTCTATTTCTCTCATTTTATTAAATATAGGAATGCATTTTTGATCGTTATTTTGTCACTGCTATAGCAAGTTATGAGTGTTTGTAATACATCAGTCTATATGTCAAAGCAATGGCCGTAAACGAGATTCATTGAGACCTGTGCGAGACATCGTAGGACAGAAGTAAAACGTACAGCGGAAATCCAAGTGACCAACATCTGCCAACGTTCTCAAAAGACGCGCGCGGCCTCTTTCGAATGCTGACGTAATCAAGCCGGAAGTTTTGTTTGTTTTGATAGCAGTCAGGAAAGTTTGAAAAAAGTAGGCAGTAATCGTCATTTAAACTTGTTTTTGTGCAATACTTCGTTCGGAAAACAGTTTTCAAAATGGCGGCACTGACACCTGGCTGACACGTCACGTTTCGAAGTCTCGCACAAGTCTCGTGAAGATCGAGCGGATAAGCGACGCCTGCCGTGGACCAAACGAACTAAATTCAACACGGCTATAAACCGAATAGGCCGATAAGTATAATATTTAATTGCGATTAGTTGCCAATACGGGTCACGATATAAGGCCATTATTAAAAAATGTTCTGTTTCCGGTCCACCGGCCGGGTGAGTGCCGTTTGTGCGGGTGAAATTTTTTTTAACGCCGGTTTTTCGACATTTTTTTCGGGTTCGTAAATCTAAAATCAACTTGACATTTATGCATTCCCAGGGCTTTCCACTAAGGCTCATACTAGCCAGCCATGGCAAATAAGTAGCCGGGGGGGTAAACACAAAATAAACTCCTGTGCACGCAGTTCCCAGGGTTAAATGTATTTTCCACAGACCATTTATTTATTCACTTTATTCAAATACAAAATAAAATGGCAGTAAATCTTCTTTCTTTTCTTGCGTATTGCATCATGAGGCGTTCCTGGCTTGTAAATCTCTTATTTTCGGTGCATGACACATTCACGCAGCTGAGTGCGCGCACACACCGCATGTCAGGGCGCGGATGAGTTACTCTCCCTTGATCAACGGTTGAGTTTGACATTATTGTCAGTCTGTTAGATAAACATTTAATTTTATTAAAATCGAAAATTAATATTTAGAGCCTGTGGGCTACAAAAATAGTCATTAAAGTAGCCGGCTGGACTTAATTGTGTGGCCGCAGCCGGCGCTTGTGGAAAGCCCTGTCGAATCAGCTCTGCGCATGCGCCGTGCGGCACAAAAAAATGGCAGCCACCACGAAGGAAGGAGATCCGAAGTTTTCAAACATTTGCTGAAGTGTGAAATCGCAAAATGGTATTCTGGCGAACAACAAAATAGTAAAGATTCAGAAAAACAAATCATTCAGTGATCATTTTAATAGTGCAATTTCATCCGAACTAGGCCTAACGCTCGATTTAGAGCTACAAAAAGTCCGTGTGTCGGACATTTTAAGTACCTTTGTAAAAGTTTTGCAAATGTTGCAGTCAGCATTTAAAATGCTAACTTAAAGTTTTTGTACAAGTTTCAGTTGATTTAACGGTCATATTTTATTAAATGTGTCTGCTTTTGTAATAAAAAAAAAGTACTGAAAGAAAAAGCAAACACAGCATTGCGATTTCTTATTCATCCATATATAATAAAAAATAAATTAAAAAAAAATAAATCCCTCCCTCCCGACTGAAATTTTTTTTGCCCACCCGGTGGACAGGAAACGGATTTTTTTTTAAGGATGGCCTAAGGTTACTAAAACCGAAAACGTAATCGAATAACACGTTAATTAAGAAATAAACTAAGTTTAAAAATGACTTCGGTTTCCCTTTAACAGCCTGGGTGCTTTGGATGAGCAGGCTTTATTCAAGATTGAAGATTTTTATTTGTCATATACACAATAACAGACACAGCGGTTTATTATCGGGTAATGAAATTCTTATTTTGCAACTGCCCGACCAAACTACGCTTACCAATATAAAAAGAAATATATATAAAATATGAAATATAAAATATAAAGTGCATATGGAATGCAAAATATAAAGGTAGAGTGAAAAATGAAGATAACATTTAAAAAAAAAAAAGAGAGGCAAACAAACAACGTGCAAACATAGAGGTAGATATACTGTGCAATGTCTTGTGCAAAATTGCTAATATACTCCGTGGTTCAAAGCCTGATGGAAATATAGAGGTAGATGGTGAGATATATCGGGGCTAGTAGGTTTTTTTTTTTTTTATTCTTAGTTGGCAGGTTGACAATCAGATTCCACAGCTAGAGATAACGTCCGATTGATTTTCGCAAAATGAGGTCATTAGATTAATTAGCTACATCTAAATTGCCATTAGATGTGTTAGCCCTGTAATAGATTAGCGACCTGAAGTCAGCTGGGATTGGCTCTCGGTTCCCCTACATCGCTGACGGATAAGCAGTACAGATAATGGATGACCTACAGTAGCTAGCTCACTATATGTTATTACATTAGCTACCACTTCTTCGCTTTGTCAAATAGGTTGCCAGGCAACCAAAACATGGGACTGGGAATCACACTGGAGGTTTTACTGTGTGGTTGTTTAATTTATGATTTGTCCACCCACGCGATGGTTCACATTATCATTGTTTGTTTGGTTTTTTTTTTTTACTCTTTCCAGAGCAGATATTTTATCGAGAGCTGCTGATCTACCAGTAGAACCTTGACACAAATATTCTTCAGGGCATCTTCTGAACCTTACCTCACCATGTTCAGCACACAGAGATCATCCTTTCTGACAATGCCGTTGTCTTCAAGGAGGGTATTCAGCTGCTTCACTGCCATTTCCTCCTGCTTCTCGTATCGGTAGTACAACTTCTTCCATGGCAGAAACTAGAGTGGAAAGGACAGTCCAAACTCAAGTCACTTAACAGTTCTGCAAAAAAAAAAAACGTCTACGAAGTAAAAGAAACGCACCTGGCTATCCATGATGATGTCTCTCCAGCGGTGACACACCAGGCTGACATGGCGGTAAAGATCACCTGCTGGGAGCTGAGCAAAAATAACACTCAGTACTTCTTCAGGCAAGTCCTGAATGTGACCCTGGGGCTCCTGCAGCACCTGATTCAGTCCCAGCAACCCGTAATGAGCATCAGGGAGGCTTTGCACGTCATCGTCTTCCTCCCTTTCCATGTGTCTGTTAATAAAGCTGGAGTGAAGTGGAGGAAACGCCCAACTGGTGCATCCTGCTCCTGTCACCTTCTGCTCGTTCTCTTTTTTGTTTGCCGAAAACATGCCTGTCTCAAACTCCTCATCATCCACAAACATCTCTTCAGTAATGCCTTCCATGGGGTCCTGTTCCTCTTCCTCCTCTTTCAGGACCATGTGAGCGTTGGCTTTTTTTGGGCTGCTGCTAAGGACTCCAGCAGACGCAAAGAATCCTGTAATGACGCTCTGCTGTTGGCCGTCTGACGCGTTTAAATTAAAATCAGAGAAACACAAGCCTCATTCAAGACCAAGTCAATATACAGATATTATTCTATCCACATTCACTGGATATGAGCAATCGCACGCTCTGATTGGCTACTCTAGTACTAGGCTATCAGCTCATATATAGAAATCTTGCATGTGACGTCACAGCCGATCCAGATTGTAACAGACGCCATCTTGTCAGTCAAACGCCATATTTCCGCCTTCTACTTCATTCTGGTTCTACTTCTGCTTCTACTTCCACCTTTTCTTCTGGAAAACCCTACTATATACAATTCTACTACAACGGCTGCGGCTACAAGCTCTCCCTACCCCTGCACGTTTTTTATGTTTTTTTGTGTGTATTTTTGCGTGTTGTTCGTCTGTACCGGACTTCAATATCCACTACAACCGTATGGACTTACTGGACATTGGTTTCCAGCAGAAAATGACGGTTTGTAGCGATTTCCATCGCATGCACAACATTCCGGACGAGATAGCGAGACCAGCGGGGTCTCCGTGGATTGTTATCGGGTCTGGCAGGCGAAGGAGGCGGCGTCGGGAGAGGAAGCAAAAGCGAGGCTGCAGGCAGAGCCGGCCTGTTGACTAAGCTCAGAAAACAGCCACTCAAACCTCCATTGCCAAGCCTCTACCTCTCCAACGCCAGATCCATGGTAAACAAGACGGACGATTTGGAATTACAGCTGGAATTACCTTATTCTATTCTATAATCGGCTGGTCAGTGCGATACTAGATACTACTGATATATCTAGTATCAGTACTAGTACTCAATACTTAAGTGACTTACCCGTCCAATGAGGATTGTTATTTTCTTGTTTACAAGATGCCACATCTGAGTCGCTGACAAATCCTGAATTTCTGTAAAGATAACTGTCCAGAGATTTATAAGCACGCAGTGCTTCACCACTGAACAGCGATGGAAAGTTAATGAGGTAATTATACACATCTGGGTATTCCACCTCTGGCAGTTCCATATCCACTGACACAGTCGTGAAAACTATGTCCGGTAAGCCATAAGGGTCACTAATCCGTAGGTCGTTTATTTTAGCCATACATCTAGTTATCTGTTCATTAGAAAAACGAGCCGTGTAGTCCGTCGGTTGAAATTGATCCATTTTGTACACGAGTGCAGCAGTATTCAGCGGTGTTTTTTACCGACAAAATGGCGGCTGTGTACTTTCCGGTCACGTGACTGCAAGATCTCTATACCGTGAGTAGAGAAAAACAAAATGGCGGCACGTGTTGCTGAACCAACTGAGTACTAAATAAAAACTCTACTCAAAAATAAAAATCCCCAAAAATACAAAAAAAGGCAACAAAATATGAAATAAAAGTATCTTTTTTTCCAACCATTATTATCGCATTTTTCACAAATTGCTCATCATTACGTCAGTTTGTTTACATTCTAAGCGGAAATTATTTTGTTGGACGTTTTGTATAAAGTTATTTATCAAATTTGCAAAAAATACAAATAAAAATGCTCCGTTTCTCAAAAACCAGTGAATGCGGATAGATAAAACAGTTATTCTACTCAATCTCGTCGTACATGGATTATAGCTGACTTGGTGCTACGTGCCTTGTCGGCTATCAGCTCATGTACGACTTGATTTCGTGGAATAACTGTTAAAAGGACAAACATGCAAACATAAAAAAAAAACAAGCAAAGAAGTGAAAGACCGCAATAGTGAGAGTGGGAGTGAGAGCGGGAACAACAGAATCGTTTGTCCATTCAGCAAACTTAAAAATATCGAATCCGTTCAAGCTCTCATTGACCTCTCAACTGCTGCATTTCTTGCAAGACCGAAACAATGCTGATAAATAGGTATTGACGTTCATAACGGCTGATCAATGAGAATTAAAAAATAAAAACAGAGAGATGAAAGGTGGATCCTTTAACCATGTTATAAAAGTGTTATAAATGGGCCGTTTGTCCACCAGAGGGCAGACTACAACTCCATTGTTCGCAACCCTTGTTTGGACAAATCCCAACAATCAGCTGATCCAAGCAGAGTCCGGCAGAGTAGCAACACCAGGTCAAACAGATGAAGTCGTCTGGCTGGGTTGTTTTTTTTTAAGTCAGTTTCAGTTGTACACAAATTAACGGCATGTATGTACAAATCGTATTCTTTTAGTTTCAGCTGAAATAATTTTTTGTACAGATCCGATATAAATAAACAAAAGTATTTCATAGATATATTAACATTAAATATGTACTATAAACAAGTGAAACTATTTTTTCCTAATTAACTCAGCTATACCTTGAAAACACAACTAAGAAAATGGGCATGTTTTCAGATGAATAGTTATGGAAATGGGTCTAATTAAAGGAGAACTGAAGTCATTTTTAAACTTGCTTTATTTCTTAATTAACGTGTTATTCAGTTACGTTTTCGGTTTTAGTAACCTTATATTGTGACTTGTATTATCGGCCTATTCGGTTTTTAGCCGTGTTGAATTTAGTTCGTTTGGTCCATGGCAGGCGTCACTTATCCACGCGATCTTCGCCAGACTTCGAAACGTGAAGCGTCAGCCAGTTGTCAGTGCCGCCATTTTGAAAACTGTTTTCCAAACGAAGTATTGCACAAAAACAAGTTTAAATGACGATTACTGCCTACTTTTTTCAAACTTTCCTGATTGCTATCAAAACAAACAAAACTTCCGGCTTGATCACATCAGCATTCGAAAGAGGGCGCGTGCGTCTTTTGACGACGTTGGCAGATGTCGGGCACTTTGATTTCCGCTGTACGTTTTACTTCCGTCCTACGATGTCTCGCACAGGTCTCAACGAATCTCGTTTACGGCCATTGCTTTGACATATGGACTGATATATTACAGAGCATATTTCAAACACTCAGAACTTACTATAGCGGTGACAACATAACTATCAAAAATGCATTCCTATATTTAATAAAATGAGATAAATAGAATTTTGATAATAAAAAATTTGCCTTCAGTTCTCCTTTAAAGTAATTGTAGTTCAAAGTGGTATTTTTCGTGTACATTCAGGCCTGCTTGACTATTTTGTATTATTCACAAAATAATTATATACTGTATATTACTGGGGGTTTTTTTGTATCAGCGAAGATAATCTCTTCTACGGCGTGGGTCATCTTCAGCTACGATGATGTTACTGGTATGAAGTTGTGCACTTTGGCAAAAGAATGGTGTCAACAAAGATACAGGTCAGACAGACAGGACAAAAATGGGTCAAAATATCACGACTGGTTTTGTGCATCAAGGCTCACAGTGTAAATGCAATCAAAGTCTTACAGTCTAATAAACAGTTTACAGCCCATGTTCAATGTTATTTACTGTCTCACATTGTTGTGTGTTCATGCTTTGTTTAGTCTTGTGTACTCGTACTGTTATGTTTTGCATCATGGTCCTTGAGCAATGACATTTCTTTGATGTGTATGCAAGCTATACAGACAAGAAAAACCCATTTGACTTGGGCTTCTGATCACAGCGTGATGTGTGTATAGGGTATGATCGGTACCTCGTCTTCTCCTTTTACTTGGGCTCCTGGGCTGAAGTCTTTTATTGGGGTCTTTATTATGGAGGTTCATGGTGAAAGGCTGCGCCAGGCTACCAGTGAGGCTTTGGGTCAAACCGTTGCACTCGGCTGCGCTCAGGTGCCTTCGCTTGGCCTTTCCTACATCACCAGAGAAACACTGTCAAGTTTATTTGTATAGCGCTTTTAACAACATTGTCGCAAAGCAGCTTTACGGAAAATTAAAGACATCAGATCAGACATGAGCTCGTTTTATTGCGAATAAATTGATTTATCCCTGATGAGCAAGCCTGCAGTGACGGTGGCAAGGTAAAGCTCCGTCAGACGATATGAGGAAGAAACCTTGAGAGGAACCAGACTCAAAAGTGAACCCATCCTCATCTGGGTGATAACAGATAGCATGATAACTCGTCTCCTATGTACAATAGTCACAAAGTAGAACTGCGTAGCCAGGAATTTCATTATAGTTTTAAAATCAAGTCTATTTTGTTGACGTTATCAAATATTCATCAACTGATGGAGACTCGAGTGCAAAACTGTTCATCACAACTGTAGTCCTCAGCCATCAGAGCAAAACTGTAAGTGTCCAGAGCTGTCTTCTAAGTCCGACTTTCAACTGTCCATACTGGGGCCGTCCTCCATAGGAGCGATATGACCAGAGGTTTCACAATTTCACAAAATGGTCAACCCAAGGGGTGAAAATTCATTTTGTAGATATGGTGTTAAATTTGATTGGTTCATTCACTGCAGTCCGCGTGGGTTTCCTCTGGGTGCTCCGGTTTTCCCCACAGTCCAAAGACATGCAGGTTAGGTTTAACTGGTGACTCTAAATTGACCGTAGGTGTGAATGTGAGTGTGAATGGTTGTCCGGGTCTATGTGTCAGCCCTGTGATGACCTGGCGACTTGTCCAGGGTGTACCCCGCCTTTCGCCCGTAGTCAGCTGGGATAGGCTCCAGCTTGCCTGCGACCCTGTAGAACAGGATAAAGCAGCGAGAGATAATGAGATGAGATGAGATGTGATAACATTGAAGAAATTTGCAGAAAACCACCAGGTCGTTTTCTCATAAACAAACCAGCGCAGACGTAGGAGTCAGAGGGAGGCGTCCCGCACGCGACGTCACGAAAATCAGTGTTTGCCAGGAAATCCAAATGCCAAGTTTTTTCAGAGGCTTGCTCCTGAATTTACCCATGATATGCACTTTAAAGGAACAGTCCACCGTATTTCCATAATGAAATATGCTCTTATCTGAATTGAGACGAGCTGCTCCGTACCTCTCCGAGCTTTGCGCGACCTCCCAGTCAGTCAGACGCAGTCAGACGCGCTGTCACTCCTGTTAGCAATGTAGCTAGGCTCAGCATGGCCAACGGTATTTTTTGGGGCTGTAGTTAGATGCGACCAAACTCTTCCGCGTTTTTCCTGTTTACATAGGTTTATATGAGCAGTGATATGAAACAAGTTCAGTTACACAAATTGAAACGTAGCGATTTTCTATGCTATGGAAAGTCCGCACTATAATGACAGGCGTACTAACACCTTCCGCGCGCTTTGGCAGCGCATTGATACGGAGCTCAGATATCAATGCGCTGCCGAAGCGCGCAGAAGGTGTTAGTACGCCTGTCATTACAGTGCGCACTTTCCATAGCATAGAAAATCGCTACGTTTCAATTTGTGTAACTGAACTTGTTTCATATCACTGGTCATATAAACCTATGTAAACAGGAAAAACACGGAAGAGTTTGGTCACATCTAACTACAGCCCCAAAAATACCGTTGGCCATACTGAGCCTAGCTACATTGCTAACAGGAGTGACAGCGCGTCTGACTGACTGGGAGGTCGCGCAAAGCTCGGAGAGGTACGGAGCAGCTCGTCTCAATTCAGATAAGAGCATATTTCATTATGGAAATACGGTGGACTGTTCCTTTAAGTCATCATACATTTGTTTGAGTTTGCGCTTTCTATAATAGCCACACAGTTTAATTTTAAACCCTCTGAATATTGCGTCAGTTGCCCAAGACTCCAGCTAGAAGTAGGGCGTCAGGATGGACCTCAATATCAGCAGTGTCAAGTCAGGACTAAAACACTACAGGAAGCCATGGTTTAATGATCAGAGAAGCAGCTTGAGGACCAAAAGGTTGCTGGTTCGAGTCCCTGGCCCAGCAAGAATGGCTGAAATGCCCTTGAGCAAGGCACCTGACCCCCAGGCTGCTCTGAATATATTATACATTGCTCTGGATAAGATAATGTATGGGCTGTGCTGTTACAGGAAAGTAATCAACGACAGAGTGGTAGTCGTGGTGTAACAGCATGAACCAGAACTGGTTTATCCCACACCACACCAACTTGCCAAATGTTCCAGTTGGTCATTTAGTAATAAACAACGCTCCATTATTTTTGAAACCTGAGCAAGACTATTCTAATTCCACACAGCAGTTAGCCACGAGCTAACTGACTGAACCTCAGATTTCAACTCGTTAGCACCTAAATAAATAAATAAATAAATTTTTAAAAGAAACAATACCAAAAACCTTTTGAGGCTGTCTCCATAGCTCTTGAAATCTTGAATAAATATTACAAGCTGAAAAACGCTTCCATTTTTATGTCACATTACAGTTTAATGCTAGCTAACTAAGAAACTAACTAACTAGCAAAACAACTCGACAAACTTCCGGTTCAAACTGGTCATAATAAGAGTCTTGATTTAAAAATAATATTGACACGAATTTGTAAAATAAATACATACATAAATAAATGCATTTAAACACCGAATTGGATATCGAAAAACAAGAAACATTTATATTTTATTTTTTAGTATTTTCCCTTTGTAACCCTTTACAACTCAAAATAAAAGCACTAGGTGGCAGTCACTAATGAGGGAATGGAGGCTACAGAAAGTCCTTTGCATAGTGTCACGTTGGAATAACGTTTTTAATGCACTAATTGACTTCCCTTCGTCATTTTTACTTTGGGAAATACCCTTATATCGTCATATTTTCTTTTCCAATATAGTGCAGTCTCACACGTAGCACAGCTAACACAATTCCAGTCATATGAATGCTATAAAAGTCCTCATGGAGGCGACAGAAAGTCCTTTGAATAGGGTTATGTGTCAATAATTTTTTTTTCAGCACTCCTCGACTTCCTCTTGTCATTTTTACTTTGGGAAGTATCATTATATCGTCATATTTTATTTTCCAAAATAGCGCAGTCTCGGGTGGCATGGTGGTTAGCGCTGTCGCCTCACGGCAAGAAGGAACGGGTTCGAGCCCCATGGCTGGCGAGGGCCTTTCTGTGCAGAGTTTGCATGTTGTCTGCGTGGGTTTCCTCTGGGTGCTCCGGTTTCCCCCACAGTCCAAAGACATGCAGGTTAGGTTAACTGGTGACTCTAAATTGACCGTAGGTGTGAATGGTTGTCTGTGTCTATGTGTCAGCCCTGTGATGACCTGGCGACTTGTCCAGGGTGTACCCCGCCTTTTGCCTGTAGTCAGCCGGGATAGGCTCCAGCTTGCCTGCGACCCTGTGGAACAGGATAAAGCGGCAAGAGATAACGAGATGAGATGAGATAGTGCAGTTTTACGTGTAACACGACTCATCACATGAAAAGACAGACAGGTTAAGACTGGGGTTAGGGATGATGTTTTGCTCATACCTCAGAAAATAAAGTACAGTACTGTACCTTTAGGGGTACAATGGCTTGTCACTGTGTGTCTATTGTCCTGAAGACATTTGCCTGTGTTGGACAAATTACAGTGGTGCTTGAAAGTTTGTGAACCTGTTAGAATTTTCTATATTTCTGCATAAATATGACCTAAAACATCATCAGATTTTCACACGAGTCGTAAAAGTAGATAAAGAGAACCCAGTTAAACAAATGAGACAAAAATATTCTACTTGGTCATTTATTTATTGAGGAAAATGATCCAATATTACATATCTGTGAGTGGCAAAAGTATGTGAACCTTTGCTTTCAGTATCTGGTGTGACCCCCTTGTGCAGCAATAACTGCAACTCAACGTTTGCGGTAACTGTTGATCAGTCCTGCACACCGGCTTGGAGGAATTTTAGCTCATTCCTCCATACAGAACAGTTTCAACTCTGGGATGTTGGTGGGTTTCCTCACATGAACTGCTCGGTTCAGGTCCTTCCACAACATTTCAATTGGATTAAGGTCAGGACTTTGACTTGGCCATTCCAAAACATTAACTTTATTCTTCTTTAACCATTCTTTGGTAGAACGACTTGTGTGCTTAGGGTCGTTGTCTTGCTGCATGACCCACCTTCTCTTGAGATTCAGTTCATGGACAGATGTCCTGACATTTTCCTTTAGAATTCGCTAGTATAATTCAGAATTCATTGTTCCATCAATGATGGCAAGCCGTCCTGGCCCAGATGCAGCAAAACAGGCCCAAACCATGATACTACCACCACCATGTTTCACAGATGGGATAAGGTTCTTATGCTGGAATGCAGTGTTTTCCTTTTTCCAAACATAACGCTTCTCATTTAAACCAAAAAGTTCTATTTTGGTCTCATCCGTCCACAAAACATTTTTCAAATAGCCTTCTGGCTTGTCCACGTGCTCCTTAGCAAACTGCAGACGAGCAGCAATGTTCTTTTTGGAGAGCAGTGGCTTTCTCCTTGCAACCCTGCCATGCACACCATTGTTGTTCAGTGTTCTCCTGATGGTGGACTCATGAACATTAACATTAGCCAATGTGAGAGAGGCCTTCAGTTGCTTAGAAGTTACCCTGGGGTCCTTTGGGACCTCGCCAACTATTACACGCCTTGCTCTTGGAGTGATCTTTGTTGGTCGACCACTCCTGGGGAGGGTAACAATGGTCTTGAATTTCCTCCATTTGTACACAATCTGTCTGACTGTGGATTGGTGGAGTCCAAACTCTTTAGAGATGATTTTGTAACCTTTTCCAGCCTGATGAGCATCAAAAACGCTTTTTCTGAGGTCCTCAGAAATCTCCTTTGTTCATGCCATGATACACTTCCACAAACGCGTGTTGTGAAGATCAGCCTTTGATAGATCCCTGTTCTTTAAATAAAACAGGGTGCCCACTCACACCTGATTATCATCCCATTGATTGCAAACACCTGACTCTAATTTCACCTTCAAATTAACTGCTAATCCTAGAGGTTCCCATACTTTTGCCACTCACAGATATGTAATATTGGATCATTTTTCTCAATAAATAAATGACCAAGTACAATATTTTTGTCTCATTTGTTTAACTGGGTTCTCTTTATCTACTTTTAGGACTTGTGTGAAAATCTGATGATGTTTTAGGTCATATTTATGCAGAAATATAGAAAATTCTAAAGGGTTCACAAACTTTCAAGCACCACTGTATACTGTCTGAAGTCTTACATATCCATAGACACCAAGATTATGTACATTAACCTGATAATTGTGGAAGTATTTCTGATTACTTTTGGGTCTGTCTGTCTAGGTGAGGCACACCTTCCAGCACCCTGGGCCTTAAAAGGTAAATGGAGGTTTCACAAGGCCACTTTATTAGGTACACCCATACACCTGCTGTTGTATGCAGTTCTCTAATCAGCCGATCCCTTGACAGCACCACAATGCTTACAATCATGCAGATACAAATCAAGAGCTTCAGCTAATTAATGTTCACTTCTTCAAACATCAGAATGGGAAAAACTATGATCTCAAAGTGTGACTTTCTTTCACTGTGTCATGGGTGTTGGTTTGAGCCAGATGGACTGGTTTATTTTTAGTATTTCAGAAACTGCTGATTTCCTGGGGGTTTCACACACAACAGTCTCTAGAGTTTACACAGGATGGTGTGAAAAACAAGAAAACACATTGAGTGAGCGACAGTTCTGTGGGTGGAAACAAACACCTTGTTGATTAGAAAGGTCAGAGGAAAATGGCCAGATTGTTTCGAGCTGCCAGGAAGGAAAGATATAGTAACTCATATTATCACTCTTTACAACTGTGGTGAGCAGAAAAGCATCTCAGTATGCAACAACGGAAGAGCACATTGGGCTCCAGTCCTGCAGCCAAGAACAGAATTCTTAGAATCAACAAGTTCCTATTAAAGTGGCCGGTGAGTTTGGGTAATGATAAACACACACATATATATATATATATATATATATATATATATATATATATATATATATATATATATATATATATAAAAGAGAGTGCTCAGCGTAAATGAGTCCACCCCCTTTGAAAAGTAACATTTTAAACAATATCTCAATGAACACAAAATTTCCAAAATGTTGAAAAGACAAAGTTTAATATAACATCTGCTTAACTTATAATGTGAAAGTAAGGTTAATAATATAACTTAGATTACACATTTTTCAGTTTTATTCAAATTAGGGTGGTGCAAAAATGAGTACACCCCACAACAAAAACTACTCCATCTAGTACTTTGCATGGCCTCCATGATTTTTAATGACAAGAATGAACAAGTTGGCGACATTTTGCAACATCAATCTTTTTCCATTCTTCAACAATGACCTCTTTTAGTGACTGGATGCTGGATGGAGAGTGATGCTCAACTTGTCTCTTCAGAATTCCCCAAAGAAAATAATTTCTTTCCACCACAAAGGTGAAGGCTACAAGAAGATCAGCAAAGCTTTACTTATCAGTCAGAATACTGTAGCAAAAGTGGTACAAAAATTTAAGAAAGATGGAACTGCAACCATCTCACAGAGACGTCCAGGTCGTCCACGGAAGTTAACACCTCGACAGGAGCGTCTTCTGATGAGAAGCGTTGAAGAAAATTGGCATGCAAGTTCACTGCAGTTATCTAAAGAAGTACAAAGCCAAACTGGGGTGACTATTTCCCGTGACACAATATGGCGTACACTGCAGAGGAATGGCATGCATGGATGCCGTCCACGAAAGAAGCCTCTCCTAAAGCCCAGGCACAAAAAAGCCCGCCTAGAGTTTGCCAGGGCCCATGCTGACAAAGATGAAGACTACTGGGACTCTATACTCTGGAGTGATGAGACCAAGATAAATGTTTTTGGAACTGATGGCTTCAAAACTGTATGGCGTCGCAAAGGTGAGGAATACAAAGGAAAATGCATGGTGCCTCCAGTGAAACATGGTGGTGGCAGTGTCCTTATGTGGGGCTGCATGAGTGCTGCTGGTGTCGGGGAGCTGCATTTCATTGATGGCATCATGAATTCACAGACGTATTGCTCTATACTGAAAGAGAAGATGCTACCATCACTCCGTGCCCTTGGTCGTCGTGCACTTTTCCAACATGACTAAACACACATCTAAGGCCACTGTTGGATTTCTGAAGAAGAACAGGGTGAAAGTGATTCAGTGGTATATATATATATATATATATATATATATATATATATATATATATATGTTGTTCTTTATTAAATAAAAATGGTTAGCATTTGCAAATTGCTGTCATATATAAATGAATAAAGCACTTTGGGATGTGCTGTTACCGGATGGCTGCAGCCCACCCACCCCTGTTCTGTTGTTGATTATTTTCTTATTACATCACTTCTTATCATTCACATAGCACATTGTTTTGTTTTGAAAATTAATCAACAGAGTCCTTATTAGCATAAGCTTCCAAAACAGGATGAACTTATTCCCGAAAGTACAATCCCTGATAATGCGACTTAAACAAATTAGCCAACCGAATTTGCCAAATGTGCTCGATTGTACCATTGTTAATGAATCAGACAAAGCCAAACAAAGGTCAGGAGCGGCAAAGGTTAAAAAATAATACAACAGAGTAAGAAACCATTCTTTCAAATCGAAGAGACTAAATAATTCCCCCCCACCCCATTTTCCTGATCTCCGCTCTTTGTTTAACAGTAGGCCTTCTGCTTTGTTTAAGTGTTTAAAATATATGCAATGAACATTAATTACAGGAGCAATGTGTATTTAATGATTTCAAGATGTTCATATGTCACGTTCTGCATCATGGCTGTTTGTGGAAAGATGATTTATCTCATCTCATCAGCTCTAGCCGCTTTATCCTGTTCTACAGGGTCGCAGGCGAGCTGGAGCCTATCCCAGCTGACTACGGGCGAAAGGCGGGGTACACCCTGGACAAGTCGCCAGGTCATCACAGGGCTGACACATAGACACAGACAACCATTCACACTCACATTCACACCTACGGTCAATTTAGAGTCACCAGTTAACCTAACCTGCATGTCTTTGGACTGTGGGGGAAACCGGAGCACCCGGAGGTAACCCGCGCGGACACGGGGAGAACATGCAAACTCCGCACAGAAAGGCCCTCGCCGGCCACGGGGCTCAAACCCGGACCTTCTTGCTGTGAGGCGACAGCGCTAACCACTACACCACCGTACCGCCCTAGATGATTTATTATTATTATTATTATTATTACAGACACCACAAAGTGCTCAGAGCAAACAATAAATGTTCATCTATTGTCGTAACATTACCAACACAGGAGGATAAAAACACCTTCGTTTATTCTTCTCTGTACTTTCTCAGCCTGATTCCTGCCAGCTGTATGCTCTCCTAATTTCTTGGCAGCTCTTGTTTGCTTTCAAGAACACAACTGAGTGATTGTATTGTTCTTATCCATGTTAATACCGTACTCACAACACCATCGTCATCTTTTATCTCCTTTTCAATTTTAGTCACCATTTTTATGATTATTTTCATAATTTGTTTCCATTGTGCATTCTGTTTTTTTTTTTTTTCTGATAAAATCGTGAGTTTCGTGCTCATGTCCGTTTCTGGTAATGCCATATGATATTTAACTGTTTATCACTAAAACTGACATTTTCTAAACCTGTTTAGTCGTTGTTGAGCCATTCTTCTTTTTTTACATGCTACAGAGAAAGACAAACATAAAACAGAAGAAAAAATTAATTGATGGCTGATTTATGGCTTTCAAAAAAATAATAAGAAGAAAGAAAGAATTTGACTTGCTGACGACGTACTTTTATTCCTGGACAGGGATTTAGTCACTTTTTAATGTGGTTTGTCAAATGGAAACTTCCATCCAAACCCCCTGCCTGTCTCACCACATTTTAGGGTTTTTTTTGTCTTTGGAAAGGGGAATTGTGAATTAATAAAGTCGTGCACTGTCATTTTTTTCCATTTGCTCCACAAGAAGGTGATTGTGAGAAGGTGTGTTCATGTAAAGCTGCACGTATGCAGCTACCCACTGCTCCACTCTGTCATTATCAGAGAGAAAGTGTGTGTGTGTGTGTGTGTAGAGTGCGTCCTGCTGAGTCATCAGCTCAAACAGAGGTCTCACGTGACTGTGGTATTAATAAGGTTTTAAAGACGTGTGTCTCATCATGTCCACTTTTTACCTCTTCATCTAAAGCACTGTTTCTCAAATTGGGGAGGGACCACTTGGAGGGTAATTAACAGAGAAAGCAAGTGACTTTTGAGGGATGATTTAAAAGTTAAACCAGAATACAATACAGCAACCAAGAAAAATCACAATAAAATCACAAACTATTATTTTGAATCAAATCTCCTTTACTGTGAATCTTTCGTATAATATTCTCCAACTGTCCACTTTTTTTAACAGCAGGGACACTGGTATTCAAAAAATGCTCAAAATCTGCTACAGACATGATTATTTTCATTATACGTCTGGTTCTTTTAGCAGAAGAGACAATCCTTGCTGCCCTTTTCTCCACAATCTTTGTTTTGTCTGTTTCTTTAAAAAAATAGCGCTGACAGACATGACAGAGAGGTCTTGAATTTATTTTTATAAGAAAGCAGAATATGGAGGTCAGGTGTGCTTCATTCATCTAAGATCTTTCCTGGTGACTCGCCATCATCACAATGATAGGGTATCGTCTTTCTTTTTTCTAACAAATAATTTATACTTAATTCCTATCTAAAGTTTCTATTTTGGGGTGGCACGGTGGTGTAGTGGTTAGCGCTGTTGCCTCACAGCAAGAAGGTCCTGGGTTCGAGCCCCGGGGCCGGCGAGGGCCTTTCTGTGTGGAGTTTGCATGTTCTCCCCGTGTCCGCGTGGGTTTCCTCCGGGTGCTCCGGTTTCCCCCACAGTCCAAAGACATGCAGGTTAGGTTAACTGGTGACTCTAAATTGACCGTAGGTGTGAATGTGAGTGTGAATGGTTGTCTGTGTCTATGTGTCAGCCCTGTGATGACCTGGCGACTTGTCCAGGGTGTACCCCGCCTTTCGCCCGTAGTCAGCTGGGATAGGCTCCAGCTTGCCTGCGACCCTGTAGAAGGATAAAGCGGCTAGAGATAATGAGATGAGATGAGTTTCTATTTTATTGCGTTCACTGTTTTCCATGCATTGGTTCACTGGCCAAGTGTGGAGCATTCGGGCATAGCTGTAGGGTACTTTCATGTGTTTTTTCGAACCTTACAGCCTTGTTTGGGTGCTTTGGGTGTGGCGAAGTATGGTAGGTGGTGATTATTGTATCTTCCATCCATCCATCCATCCATCCATCTGTAGCCGCTTATCCTGTTCTACAGGGTTGCAGGCAAGCTGGAGCCTATCCCAGCTGACTACGGGCGAAAGGCGGGGTACACCCTGGACAAGTCGCCAGGTCATCACAGGGCTGACACGTAGACACAGACAACCATTCACACTCACATTCACACCTACGGTCAATTTAGAGTCACCAATTAGCCTAACCTGCATGCCTTTAGACTGTCAGGGAAACCGGAGAACCTGGAGGAAACCCACGCAGATACGGGGAGAACATGCAAACTCTGCACAGAAAGGCCCTCGTTGGCCACCAGGCTCAAACCCAGGACCTTCTTGCTGTGAGGCGACAGCGCTAACTGCTACACCACCATGCCGCCTTATTGTATCTTTATATTTATATATCTCATCTCATTATCTCTAGCCGCTTTATCCTTCTACAGGGTCGCAGGCAAGCTGGAGCCTATCCCAGCTGACTACGGGCGAAAGGCGGGGTACACCCTGGACAAGTCGCCAGGTCATCGCAGGGCTGACACATAGACACAGACAACCATTCACACTCACATTCACACCTACGGTCAATTTAGAGTCACCAGTTAACCTAACCTGCATGTCTTTGGACTGTGGGGGAAACCGGAGCACCCGGAGGAAACCCACGCGGACACGGGGAGAACATGCAAACTCCACACAGAAAGGCCCTCGCCGGCCCCGGGGCTCGAACCCAGGACCTTCTTGCTGTGAGGCGACAGTGCTAACCACTACACCACCGTGCCGCCCATATTTATATATATATATATATTTTTTTTTTTTTCTTTTTTTCCTTGGCATTTGTGTTGTGGACCATGTTTATTGCATATTTCATGCAAACATTTCATATTTTGGGGCCGGCACGGTGGTGTAGTGGTTAGCGCTGTCGCCTCAAAGCAAGAAGGTCCGGGTTCGAGCCCCGTGGCCAGCAATGGCCTTTCTGTGTGGAGTTTGCATGTTCTCCCCGTGTCCGCGTGGGTTTCCTCCGGGTGCTCCGGTTTCCCCCACAGTCCAAAGACATGCAGGTTAGGTTAACTGGTGACTCTAAATTGACCGTAGGTGTGAATGTGAGTGTGAATGGTTGTCTGTGTCTATGTGTCAGCCCTGTGATGACCTGGCGACTTGTCCAGGGTGTACCCCGCCTTTCGCCCGTAGTCAGCTGGGATAGGCTCCAGCTTGCCTGTGACCCTGTAGAACAGGATAAAGCAGCTAGAGATAATGAAATAATTTCATATTTGTATATCCATCCATCCATTATCCGTAACCGCTTATTCTGTGCAGGGTCACGGGCAAACTGGAGCCAGCTGACTATAGGTGAGAGGCGGGGTACACCCTGGACAAGTCACCAGGTCATCACTGGGCTGACACATCGAGACAAATAACCATTCACACCTACGGTCAATTTAGAGCCACCACATTAGCCTAACCTGCATGTCTTTGGACTGTGGAGGAAACCAGAGCACCCGGAGGAAACCCACACAGACACGGGGAGAACATGCAAACTCCACACAGAAAGGCCCCTGTCACCCACTGGGCTTGCTGTGCTAACCACTACACAACTGTGCCACCCTATATTTGTACATTGACAACTTATTTGTTTCCTTGTTTGGTTTGTTACCTTTCCTTACTTTTTCTTTTGCAATATTGTTGATTATTTGTTTTTCTGTTCCTTTTTTTTTTTTTGGTGGCCTTTGTTTTGGAGAAGTTCATTCCTATTTCCAGGCTCCCATCAGCACCTGTTGTTTGTATTGTTCTTTTTGTATAATTCTAGTTCGCTATTCTGTGCTGTAAAATCATTAAAGTATATATTTCGCTTTCTTAAATAACACATTTTTAATCAGTTTATTATTCAGGTTAGATAATGTCAAGTGACTGCAATCACAAGTCCCTGTGAATGAGATATTTCTACAGAAACTACTGAACAATTATTCGCCGAAGGTGAAGTGAACATCTGGGAATGATATCCAAGGCGATGTCAAGGTTATTATTCACTGATATCCACTGAGCCTGAGATGGATAATTGTTTTCATATAAATACACAGGTGATTATTATTTTTTAAATCGTATTAAAAATCATTTATTTCAAACTTTAAAAGCAGCATGCAAACGTAATAACGGTGCATGCAAACTTGTCACTTATCTATGCCGACTCACTTTGTTTTGAAATTGGTAAAATAAATCCCAATTCCACCTTACCTTTGAATAGTTTTAGACCAAACCTCGGAGCATGTTTAGTGCTTTTTGGAATAGTATTTTCTTTCATAATTTGTAATTCTTCCTCACTTACGGTGAGGAAGCGATTGGATGCCATTTTGCCGAGTCGCTCGAGGTGATTATCGAGAAATAGTCTGAATTGCTTGACCGATCAGCACGCACAATTTCCTACAATCACCTTCGTATTTATACTCAAACATATTAGAATGAGTGCATTCAAATAAAGGTGTGAGTTAAATTATAGCCGGCACTACTGTCTGAGTTGTTTGGTTAATAAACATCTCCTGACCAATCAGAATCAAGAATTCTATAGCTCTGTAAGTGTGCGACGTTTCATCACACAACCTTATATCAGCAAAAGTCACTACACTGATGAAAGCAGTGTTCGTGACAGCTGACACCTGCTGGAATAATAATTTATATATAGGTGTACAGGGCGGCACGGTGGTGTAGTGGTTAGCGCTGTCGCCTCACAGCAAGAAGGTCCTGGGTTCGAGCCCCGGGGCCGGCGAGGGCCTTTCTGTGTGGAGTTTGCATGTTCTCCCCGTGTCCGCGTGGGTTTCCTCCGGGTGCTCCGGTTTCCCCCACAGTCCAAAGACATGCAGGTTAGGTTAACTGGTGACTCTAAATTGACCGTAGGTGTGAATGTGAGTGTGAATGGTTGTCTGTGTCTATGTGTCTATGTGTCAGCCCTGTGATGACCTGGCGACTTGTCCAGGGTGTACCCCGCCTTTCGCCCATAGTCAGCTGGGATAGGCTCCAGCTTGCCTGCGACCCTGTAGAAGGATAAAGCGGCTAGAGATAATGAGATGAGATGAGATATAGGTGTACATAAATGACTTTTTTATGCCACACTTTGAACACTAGGTTATCATTCCTGTCACTCATTACAGCTTTGCCCTGCAGTTAATTGGAGCATGTTCCTAATGCTGCATGCTTTTAGAACAACAGTTACTTTACAAGCTGGTTAGCTCATGTCATAAATCACATCAAACAGAGCACAGCGGGTCCTGAAGATCAAATACAAAAAAGAGAAGAAGAAGAAGAAGAAAAAGCCTCTTTGTGTAACTGCTATCTGTTAATCGGTCATGAAGATCATGAACATCTGAGGAGAAAATGAAGCTATGACTCTAGTCACAGGAATCCCTATACGTACAAAGTCATGAATCCATCAGTGAAACGTCTCATGTTCACGTCCCACTGGCCACTTCATGTGACTCTCTTTGATCCAAGCTGATTAGGATTCATTCTTGAATAAAGGTCATCTTCAGGGTCATGGTGGAGATATGTGTGGATGAGTGCATGGGGAAGATATGCTGGGCATGTGTCTTCGTGCCTGCTTTTAGAGGTGTTCATGCCTCTAATAATGAGACAGAAATAGACAAAGAACAGTCGTGTGATTTGTGGGTGGTTCCATGATGGATGTGCCATTCAGCCTTTATAAATCTTTAAAAATGAAAGCTTATGTTTTATCTTGGGCGGCACGGTGGTGTAGTGGTTAGCGTTGTCACCTCACAGCAAGAAGGTCCGGGTTCGAGCCCCGTGGCCGGCGAGGGCCTTTCTGTGCGGAGTTTGCATGTTCTCCCCGTGTCCGCGTGGGTTTCCTCCGGGTGCTCCGGTTTCCCTCACAGCCCAAAGACATGCAGGTTAGGTTAACTGGTGACTCTAAGTTGACCGTAGGTGTGAATGTGAGTGTGAATGGTTGTCTGTGTCTATGTGTCAGCCCTGTGATGACCTGGCGATTTGTCCAGGGTGTACCCCGCCTTTCGCCCGTAGTCAGCTGGGATAGGCTCCAGCTTGCCTGCGACCTTGTAGAACAGGATAAAGCGACTAGAGATAATGAGATGTTTTATCTTATTTTCAGCAATGAATCAAAGAAAACATTCACTATTCAAGAAATGTGGAACAAGATCTCCATTATTAGCAGGTTTAATTTGCTCTTAAATCAGTAACAGGGTTCTGTTTTTTTGTTTTTTTAGCACATAATTAGCAAAATGTAGTTAACTAGCATCCATCCATACTAATAATCAATTCATCACATCTCATTATCTCTAGCTGCTTTATCCTTCTACAGGGTCGCAGGCAAGCTGGAGCCTATCCCAGCTGACTACGGGCGAAAGGCGGGGTACTCCCTGGACAAGTCGCCAGGTCATCACAGGGCTGACACATAGACACAGACAACCATTCACACTCACACCTACGCTCAATTTAGAGTCACCAGTTAACCTAACCTGCATGTCTTTGGACTGTGGGGGAAACCGGAGCACCCGGAGGAAACCCACGCGGACACGGGGAGAACATGCAAACTCCGCACAGAAAGGCCCTCGCCGGCCCCGGGGCTCGAACCCAGGACCTTCTTGCTGTGAGGCGACAGCGCTAACCACTACACCACCGTGCCGCCCATAATCAATTCAATTCAATTTTATTTTATTTTATTTGCATAGTACTTTGAGTATTATCACAAAGCAGCTTGAGAGAAATAAATAAATTATTTTTAAAAATTAATACATTTGAAATATTTAACAGTTATTCCACGAAATCGAGTCGTACGTGAGCTGATAGCCGATGAGGCACGTAGCACCAAGTCGGCTATAATCCATGTACGACGAGATTGAGTGGAATAACTGTTTTATCATCCACATTCACAGGATTTTGAGAAACGGAGCATTTTTATTTTTATTTTTTGCAAATTCATTAAATAAAAACTTTATACGAAACGTCTGACAAAATAATTTCCGCTTAGAATGTAAACAAACCCGCGAAATGACAGGAGCAATTTGTGAAAAATGCTATAATAATTCTTTAAAAATAAAAAAGATGTGTTCTTCCCATCAAATATTTTTATTCCATATTTTGTTGCTTGTTTTTTTAATTTATTTATTGGGGTTTTGTTTTCAAGTAGAGTTTTTATTTCGTCCTCGGTTGGTTTAGCAACAGGGCTCTCAAGTCTCACGCATTGAGCGTGACAGTCACGCTTTTCGGTCTTTTGTCACGCACTCCCGCCACACATTGTATTTCTCACGCAAAAAAAAATTATAATATAAATTTCTCTGGCGTGCCGCTATCGCTATGGAAAGCGCAGGAAACAAGCGCGTCTCCCATGAGTCGAGCCTGCCACTTACCAGCCAATCAAAAAAAGGAAAGGGACGGGGCTACACAATAGCCAATCAGAAGCACTATTGTATCTGGGTCGATAACGCAACAACCAATGAAAAAAGTATTGTTATCCCGGGAATTGTTCACGTGATTCTGCTACAACCATCTTCTGAAAGTTTTGTTCAGTGGACAGCATGAGGATGAGCTCCGAGCAGCACAGAGACCAGAGGAAGGCATATCCTGTTTTAATGTTACAACACATTCACAACTTGCCTGCTGTGAGAGAATGTCTTATCTCATCTCATCTCATCTCATTATCTCTAGCCGCTTTATCCTTCTACAGGGTCGCAGGCAAGCTGGAGCCTATCCCAGCTGACTACGGGCGAAAGGCGGGGTACACCCTGGACAAGTCGCCAGGTCATCACAGGGCTGACACATAGACACAGACAACCATTCACACTCACACCTACGGTCAATTTAGAGTCACCAGTTAACCTAACCTGCATGTCTTTGGACTGTGGGGGAAACCGGAGCACCCAGAGGAAACCCACGCGGACACGGGGAGAACATGCAAACTCCGCACAGAAAGGCCCTCGCCGGCCACGGGGCTCGAACCCAGGACCTTCTTGCTGTGAGGCGACAGCGCTAACCACTACACCACCGTGCCGCCCGTGAGAGAATGTTGCCCAGATAATTAGCATGGACATGGTAAGGTTTTACAGGAGCTGAGCTGTATTGCACCTGTTTAAACGAGCAGCTCCACTTGTTCACAGGCAAGGCAAGGCAAGGCAAGTTTATTTATATAGCACATTTCATACATAATGGCAGTTCAATGTGCTTTACAGAAGTAAAAACAAAAACAGTAAACAATAGAGAAATAAGATTACATAAAATAATTTTATTTTTATTCTAAAACAATTAATTAAAAGAATTAAAAGAAAATAATAAGAATTAAACAATAGTAAAAATAAAATAATAAAATGAAGTAGTAGTTCAAATAGGATGAGAAGAAAAAAAAAAGAAAACCCAGCAGAATAGAATAAAGAATAAAATAGGATCAAGTTAAAGTAAATTTAAAACATGCAGAGAAGTAAAGATTATAAAGAATGTAAAGAAGACAATATTAATTATTTAACAGAAAGCATCTGAAAACAGCTTGGTCTTTAACCTAGATTTGAAGCTGCCAACAGCAGGAGCATTTTTAATGTCCTCTGGCAGTTGGTTCCATAGCTGTACTGCATAGTAGCTAAAAGCTGCTTCACCAATAAATGTTTTCCTTTTATCTTAATAATGAGCAAGTCATGTTGTGTGCAAAAAATGTCTTACTTTGTTCTTTTCTGAGGACATTCTTCCCCAAAACTATAGTAGCAATAATAGATGCAATAATAGACGCTGGTCAGCAATAATAACAGCGACACTAACGTGTGTTTAAAGCAGCATGTGAATACCAGTAAGAGTGAAGATTTTTTTTTAATTTGTCAGCAGTTATGAAAGACCCGTTTGTGAAAGATTAAGTTTTTATTGTTCATAATATAGAAACTGCGTGACTCCAGGGGAAGATATAGGGAAGAGGAAAGTCCAACTATTACAGATTACAGGACCCAATATCCTTTGGCGTTGAGGAGTTTTGGGGAAGAATGTCCTCAAAAAAGAACAAAGTAAGACATTTTTTGCACACAACATGACTTGCTCATTATTAAGATAAAAGGAAAACATTTAAGTAATAGAGGCCCTTGGTTCCTTTTTCAAAGGTGACTGGCTTGAACCAATTTGGGAGGTTATCAAAGATAACTACCTTGGTTTTGGTGCTTCCTCATTCAAATGCTGATGCTGAGAGGGTATTTTCAATGGTCAGTCTGAACAAAACCTCAACCCGAAACACCTTGTCTCTGGACGGGACATTGGCCTCTATCATGACCCTGAAAATGGCTGGACTTGAGCCGAACTGTTTTAAGTGGGAGCCAACAAAACAAATGATGGACTCCAAAAAGGCAACAAACACTTACAATAAACAACACCAGTCGTAATCTCTCTCTCTCTCTCTCTCTCTCTCTCTCTCTGCTCTCTCACATACACACATACACTTATTCAGTACACAGAAACTGAATAAAGACTTTGTATTTGGTTGAATTGTCAGTGCCGTGTGTTATCCTTTCTTCTGCAAGTCTGAGCAGTTATTAATAACAGCAACACTAATAATAATATTATTAATAAAAGACCCCCATTCCTGCGACCCGTCCAACCGGCCCCCCCAACGGGGGGGGGGGGGGGGGTAACTCTTGCCTGCATTCAAAACTTGAGAGCCCTGTTTAGCAATACGCTCCGCCATTTTGTTTTTCTTCTTCTTTTGAGTTTTTTGGCGGTTGGCAAACCATCTTAAAGGTGCATTACTGCCACCGACTGGGCTGGAGTGTGGAACAGGAGATATTGGGGCAAAAAAAATTTACATTCTTTTAGCTATTTCTGTTTATTTTAAATACTTGATAACAAAGTGATATCTCTGACTTGATGCACTCCGCCATTTTGTTTTTCTCTACTCACGGTATATGAGCTTATAGCCTAGTAGTAAAGTAGCCAATCAGAGCATGCAATTGCTCATATCCAGTGAATGTGGATAGAATAAATAAATATATCCCTAATAAGCAAGCCAGAGGCAATGGTGGCAAGGAAAAACTTCCTGAAACAACATGAGGACATGTCGGATGACACCGGATAGTGTGATTGTAAATAATTTCTCTTCTCTAAATGCATACTATAGTGTATAGTCAAATGCAACAGCATAATCAGGAACTTATGTGCAACTTATGAACATGAACATCACAGTCATTTCTGTATCCATTATAGTTTTAATTTCAAGTTTATTGTGCTGAAGTTATGAACTGCTCAATAATGGAAACTTGAATGCAAGCTGCAGTCCTAAGGCTATCCAAGGAAGAATATCCACAGATATCTTTATGGGTTCGCCGTGGTAACGTCCACGGTAATCTTTAGGCTGTCCATGTAGAGCCATCCTCAGCAGCAGCAGCAAGTGATTTTCAGGTGATGAAAACTCTAAACAATAATAACATGAGGACATAAGAGCATTTTCTTCAATTAATTATTTTTCAGTCTATAATTTCTCTAAAGTGATCATCAGTTAACATCACAATATCACTGAAAAAACAAACAAACAAGAAGACAGAGTTATCTATATCCCCCACCCGATATACCAACTATATACCAAGTTTCAAGATATTATTTGTCACATTTTTCAAGTTCTGCTGCAGGAAACCTCTTTACACTGACCTCAGCAGCCCATGACATAAACCCACCAGACCTTTGGTCCAGGTGAGCTAAAATTAAAATTTCTCACATTTCTTAGTATCAAAAGGCACATATACATTACTTAATCAACACATATACTGTACCAACTTTCAAGACCGTACCACTCATAGTTTTCAAGTTCTGCTCCGGAAACAAAACCTACCCCTAAGACTAACCTGAGAGACTAAGTCTGAAATTGTTTTCATGGAAACATGAAAAATTAAAATTTCTCAAATTTCTTAGTATGAAAAGAAACATCTACATCACATTGTTAACATGTACACCGAGTTTCAAATCCGTATCATGAATAGTTTTGGATATATGCTCCAGAAACGAACATTGCTCTTAGAAACTAATTCAAAATCTATTTGTTATGTAAAAATTTGAAAATACTTCTTTTTTTTTTTTTAAATCCAAAATAGCAAAAAGCACCAGTTCACATGTTGCTTGATACGTATACAAAGTTTCATGAAGATATCTTCAGTAGTTTTAAAGATATGGCGCAGAAACGAAAACATGACCAGATGGACGGACGGATGGAACCTGTTTGTATATCCCCCACCAAACTTCATTTGGGCAGGGGATAATAAATGAGAGAACTTAATTTTCTTCTTCCCATAATTGCCCAAGACATTTGTATTTTTTGGCAAATTCTTGTTGAACATGTGACTTGTGGAATATTACAAATATTTCATTGGGTTAAATGTGTTCAGGTAACAGGATTGAGTGAATAAAACTCATAACCTTTTTCACAACCATCATTTCTGTGACGACTCATGGAAACAAATTACAAGAAGGATGAAAAGTTAAATGGATTTAAATATTAATGCAAAATTAATCTCATCTCATCTCATTATCTCTAGCCGCTTTATCCTTCTACAGGGTCGTAGGCAAGCTGGAGCCTATCCCAGCTGACTACGGGCGAAAGGCGGGGTACACCCTGGACAAGTCGCCAGGTCATCACAGGGCTGACACATAGACAACCATTCACACTCACATTCACACCTACGCTCAATTTAGAGTCACCAGTTAACCTAACCTGCATGTCTTTGGACTGTGGAGGAAACCGGAGCACCCGGAGGAAACCCACGCGGACACGGGGAGAACATGCAAACTCCGCACAGAAAGGCCCTTGCCGGCCCCGGGGGCTCGAACCCAGGACCTTCTTGCTGTGAGGCGACAGCGCTAACCACTACACCACCGTGCCGCCCTGCAAAATTAATGTTAAATGTATTTTAGCGATTATATTCCAAGCTAAAGTATAGTTATATCGGGCTGAGGCAGGCAAAAAACGATGTTTTATAAGTTCTGTTCAGGTTTTATTAAAGTTTTTTTTATCTGAAATAACTACAAAAGTTGCTGGACACTTTCTACTGTTTAAAATATGTTTATGTTTATTTTACACACGTCTGTAAATGTGATATCAGTGAGAAAGAAATGCCACCTCGATCATGTGATCACCCATTAGATTGGATTTCTTGCTGTGTTGCTTTGATAAAGCCATTATTGTATGTACTCGAAAACAAAATAGTGACCTTGTTACCTCAGTGGTTCAAGGAATGTCGACAAATTTCTCTTTACTGAGAAAAGAACAGAAAACTCCTTCACTGAAACTTACAATAGATGTTGATGGGCAGTCGTTGAACTCTGTCAATAATATGCAACACTTGAACTTTGGTAAAGTGCTGTCATGAATTTCTCGTCAAGGGTTCTGAATTCCCGGATTGTTGTCGAGCTTTTTGTGTTGCTGCTCCCACGGCAATGAGTTCCCTGTGTGTCTGTTTGGTTCCTACTTTATTTTTGGTCTCTCGCTTCCTCATGATTGGTTTGGTTTGTTTCTGTGATTGTGTTATCCTGTTCATTGATTCACTGATTATTTTTTTCTACTTCAACCCTCTGTGTTTTCCAAATCTACTGTTTGACCTGGAAATGTTTTTGTACTTTATAAAACTGCATTGTCATTTTTCTCGCCAACTTGTTCTTGCTATTCCTACCCACCAGCTATCTCTCTCCTATCATACAACAGGAGAAGGTGATGGCTAATACTGTACGTATCTGCTTATGCCAGTCTCAGCATCTTTTCAAACTGCTGGTCATTCTGCGTCACAAGGCAGTGTTACAAACTTGTCGGAATGTGCTATCCACCCCCTTCTACATACCTGTGCTCATAGACACCTACAGTTAGCTAGTCTTGCTGTGATTGACAGGGGACAGAGATTATGCCATCCCTCCACCCGCTAATTTTGCTCTCTTGGAGACCTGGCCACACTCTCAGAAATCAAAGTACATCATTGTACCTTTAGGGGTACAACAGCTGGTTATTGGGGCAGTACCCTCTAAGGTACTTATTTGTACCCTTTATAAACTGCTTAGGAACATGTACCTTTTCAACCCTAATGGGTAGATTAGTATAGACCCCTTTCACTGACGTCACCCGAAACCGGAAGTAAACAGACCCTGCGCCATTTTGGAAGACCAACAAACTCGTGATAACGGCAGCGGTATGTGAACCCACGAGAATAAAGTGGAGTGGCAAACGACTTAAACAAACAAATCTGAGCTGTTTTATTTATGATTTATTTGCCCAACAGTAGACTTGAAAGAAACCTGTGTGAGACTTGGCAAAAAACTGTGGATATAATGGATAAGTCTGTGCATGATCTGCGGACACTTTGCGGTAAGCAAACGCAAGAAATTCAGATTTAAAACATGCTAAATTGGCCTCAAGTTGATAACTGTATGAGGAGCAAGCCTCCCAGACTTCTACAATTTAATAATAATAATAATAATAATAATAATAATAATAATATAGGATGGTTTGGGGCTTGCTCTCCCTCCTATTATATAAATAAAGCATAGTTGTTGTGTAGGCATATATCATAAATACATATGTATAATTTGGATAAATTAACCTAAATTATGGATACCTTAATAGTAACAAAAATTATTAATTTTTCAACTGAAAAGATATATTATTAAAAGATAAATATCAACAAGATTACCTTGGCCATAACTATGTGTAGGTTATTCTTAATAACAGCTGTAATATCACGACCCAAGCCACTAACAACATAATTGTAAGCCTGTAGCCCTTTGTAGGCTTTCAAGTCATCAGCAGTGTAGGCACTGGGTGTAAACAACAAATAGTTTAAAATGTCTGGGTAGCAAACAGATGGCAGAATTGGTGTCCGGTCCTCCTTATGTATCTGACACGGAGAAATAATATAAATCGTGCTGTCTACCAGATTACAGTCGTCTGTTTTATTGTATCAGTACTAGTATCACTTACTATACTCATCAGTCATAGATTAGTCCAGTACAACATGACCAGCTTGCTTTTTTTCCGTTTGACTGTCGCAAGTTTTTTCAGGCTGGTACAGTCAAAAATTGAAAAAAGTTTTGGCCTACTAAACTAATCATCGATTCTACTAGTGTATTAATTGGAGTCGACATGAAAACGTTCGGTAAAAACTTTAAACCAGTACAATCTCTTCTTCAAAGTTTCACCAAATGGTTTTATTTATGCAATTTAAAGCTCATAATACTGTATAACTTTGGTCGAGTAAAAACATGGAGCTAAAACATGGCTGAATCCTAAATGACTCCTATTTGTTTAAATAGGGGACTACATAGTGTAACTACAAAATGTAGTTTCTTTTTCCCTACCATGGAAGCGCACTTGTATACCGAGGAGGAAAGCAATTTGCATTACAGCCGTGAGGCGGCTTGGCTCGGTTTTCCCTTTCGGGCGCTCTCGTTTTCTGTTAGAATTTGGTAAAGAAAAAAATATATATATATTATTTACCAGCTTACCGGGTCCATTAACATAAATCTGACAGCTGACAAGGTCGGGATATAAACGAACTTTTGCGTTAAACTGTGTGCTTGGATTCACATAATTTTTTCTGAGTCTTATCATATGGGTCAAACCCATCAATCACAGCCAGTTTCTCCACATACCGTGCCCTTTCTGCAACTGGTAATGTACACACATAACCCGAATTATCATCCATCGTGTCACTTTACTCTCGCTCGTACTTTGTTTTATATTGTGAGTGCATGTACTTGGTCTTCCAATATGGCGCCTAACAAAATCTCGCGGCGCGGTGACGTCATGTGAAAGGGGTCTATAAACTGTACCTTGGGGAACAGAAATTGACTCCTACTGTACCCCTATTTCTGACAGTGCAGGGATGATTGTGACAATGTCAAGATTCCAAAGTTCTGATTCCCAACATTAAAGCAAATGCTGTTCTGTTGTGTCACTCAGGAGCCTTGCATCATTTATCTTTATCCCATATGTCTTTATCTTTGTTCAGCACAGTTTGATCTTTGGCCACCTTAAAGATTGACTTGATTCAACGCACCAGTTAATTACCAAGTTAATTAAATATGTTCGATGAAGGAAATCACCCAACTGTCTACTGGGAATGTAGACCTTTGCCTGTGTCAATGTTGTAATCGAGTCACTAAACCTAGGTGGGGTTTACATTAGACCGTATCAGCGGATCATTAGATTAACGTTTTTAAAACGATTAGCGTGCACACAGCAACACCAATACACGATTCGTGTGCACACAACAACACCAATACACGGATACGCTTGGCTCCGCAGGCATCCTGCGCTCCAAATCACTCTGCCTTGAACAGCGAGTGCCCTCTGGAGGGTGCGCACTCCGGCCCTGCGCAGCTCACACAGCGCGCGAGTATAGCGCACGAGCAGTGATTCGGGACTGAGCCGCTGTGTGTGTGATCTCAGTGCATATCACTTACCACTTGCAAGTGGAAGGATGGCAAGCCTAAAGACAATCATAACTACACAATGGGCAGTATTTGCATCAGTATTTGCAGTATTTTCATACTTTTATACTCTTTAATGAAAGGTGATACAAGGCGGAAGTCCGCGCCGTTTTTCAGCAGTCGCGTCACATGACCAACGCCAGCGAATCAGGAAGGTGGATGTCACAGTGACGTTGTCCAATGACGACGCCAGCTAGAGCTCAGCACAGCGTACCCGCGTATTCTCAATGTTTACACAGCACCGGACCAGACACGATCTGGATTGAATACGTGGACCCTGGCGGATTCCTGTTTCCCGGCATTTCCAGGCGTTTTAATGTAAACGGACAGTGCATCCGCGAAGAAAACAAGACAGATACGGTCTAATGTAAACTTGGCCCTAGAGTCCAAGTCCAGTCTCAAGTCCCCGGTGTTCAAGTCCAAGCCATTAAAGAAAATTTCGAGCCGAGTCCGAGTCGAAGACTCCAACTGCACCATTTGACGGTGGCTGTTGCTGCCTTTATGTGAAAGCGTCTCTGCTACTGTGTTGGATTAACGTTACTGCTCGACTGCCCCATTTTAGTTAATAGACTACAGATAAAAAGCTTGTTCATTGCTCAGCAAGCCCCGCCCACTATCAACAGGGCAAATAACATGAGAGAGGGTTAACACTAGCTAGTTCATCGGTCAACAAGCCCTGCTATCAACAGAGCAATGAACATAGCGTGTCACTTCCTTCTCTGGGTGGAGTCCTGCCAAATGAGGATTGAAGTTCAAGGTTGTCCCCGTCATCTCCTCGATAGTTCTTCTACATATGGAACACATAGCAGTGCATTTTTTCCCACTGCACGAGAAGTCTGTAGAAGCAAAGCGGACAATCCTAGGGGCGTTCTCTCCAGGCATTTTAGCACCATTAACATTAGTTTGTTCCTGAACATGACATATGAACAGGTGAATGTGCATTTTCTTACATGAACTTAATATAAAAATTAATGTAGATATAAAGATCTCATCTCATCTCATTATCTCTAGCCGCTTTATCCTGTTCTACAGGGTCACAGGCAAGCTGGAGCCTATCCCAGCTGACTACGGGCGAAAGGCGGGGTACACCCTGGACAAGTCGCCAGGTCATCACAGGGTTGACATAGATATAAAGATCTTACGCCAAATTATTATGGCATGTTACAAAAAATAAAGAAAAAATCTCAGTCCTCGTCTCCAATTTACGAGTCCGAATGCAGTTAATGCACGAGTCCGAGTCATCAACGCTCAAGTCCAAGTCAAGTCACGAGTCCTTAAAATTAGGGCACGAGTTGGACTCAAGTCCAAGTTCTGGACTGGAGTACTACAAGCCTGGCCTGTGTTATGATATAGTACGATCCACAATGGAAATCATTTGAGGATTAAATGTTTGGTTGATATGGCTGAAATGATCAGATTCTGAGTTGTGCAACCAGTGTATTTATATCTAGTTTTTAAAACAAATGCAGTGGGACTGCTGTATCTGTGAGGGATACATTCCAAGATTGCACATGGATAGGTGAAACTGTGGATATTAGCGAACCATGTATGAAGGTTGTTTTTCATTTACTGTACATACATTCCGATGATAAAGTTGAATTTATCAATTATGACATCAATATCATATCAACAACAGTAATGAATAATAAAATAAAATAATTCTAACAATATACTGGAATAAAAGTTATGTGAATGTGCTCTCTCTCTTTCTCCTCCATCCATCCATCCATCCATCCATCCATCCATTATCTCTAGCTGCTTTATCCTGTTCTACAGGGTCGCAGGCAAGCTGGAGCCTATCCCAGCTGACTACGGGCGAAAGGCGGGGTACACCCTGGACAAGACACCAGGTCATCACTGTAGGGACAGCCACAATCCCTGTCTAGAACTACAAATCCCATCAACTAACTCCCGCGATGACCTATGTCACGTCATGTGACTCCGACTCTATAAGTGACCCGGCCACCCTCAACTCACTCTCTCTCTCTGTTGATCTTCGCGTCATACAGACATATAGAGATACCCCCGCTCATCGGACCATCCGAAATCATGACGTCTGCCTTGCAAGAAAGAAGACTCAGCACGCTTTCGTATATACCACTGGCCACGGTAAAGAGTACCTAAGTTGCGTCGCCTCACTCAATTGAGTTACAACCGGTTTATTTGTTTATTATAAGTAACATTATGACTGCAGCCCAAGCAGTTAATTAAAAGTTAGAAGCGATCAGATTCCTTCTGACTTAATCGCTGTGCACATTATCGGTCAGAGACTTTTCCTCACGAACGACAAAGCTTCGGATCAAGGACTTCTCTGCGCCTTCACAGAAGCGACCCACAAGCCTTCCGTGAAACTCCGTGAGCACCCGAAACTCCGTGAAACTTCGGGACATCTCTGTATTCCTGCATACGAGCAAGATACTGGAAGTAAGGCTGGCATTTGGGCAAACTAGTCTTAGGAATTAGCTTTATGAAGTAGTGTGAATTTAAACTCAGAAACTGTTTAAGTGTGCACACTGTAGACACTTAGAGTGTCGAGGTGATCATTGTTGTTCTACATTGTTCTCTCTGTTGTTTTAATAGATAGGTTGTTGCATGCTCTTCTCTATCCTCTCTAACACCCCTTAATTTCATTATTACACACACTTTGACCTCATCAAGATTTCAGTGGATTTGGTAATGTTATAAGGTAGTGGGATTAGCAACCACGACGAATTCCTTTGTCTTAAGAAAACCACGAGGTGATTTTCCCTTCCCCCCAACACCTTAGATAACATTCCAATCTCTGATTTGTTTACCCTGCGTGTCTGCACGCACATCGCCAAACTTTACAGCGCATCCTCACGCATGCACACATTCTGTCCGCGCACCTCCCGCGCATACTCAAACTCTCTCTCTCCTCCTCTCTGCCTCGCACTCCTCCCTTCTCACACTGCGCAGCTGCGCACGGGACATGCCCTAAGAGCTCAGTCGCTCGCTTGGCAGCAAGGAGACAACATCTCTCTCTCTCTCCATCTCTCCTCTCGAACTCCACACACACACACACACATACAGAGACACATGCTCACACACACATACACACCTCACTGTTTGTGCCTTGTCTATATATTGCTGCTGACCATATTGAATGTATTCAACTGCTATTACCCATTTAGTATCATTGTTATAATAAATTAAATTATTCTGTTAAACTGTCCGGGCGGCACGGTGGTGTAGTGGTTAGCGCTGTCGCCTCACAGCAAGAAGGTCCTGGGTTCGAGCCCCGGGGCCGGCGAGGGCCTTTCTGTGTGGAGTTTGCATGTTCTCCCCGTGTCCGCGTGGGTTTCCTCCGGGTGCTCCGGTTTCCCCCACAGTCCAAAGACATGCAGGTTAGGTTAACTGGTGACTCTAAATTGACCGTAGGTGTGAATGTGAGTGTGAATGGTTGTCTGTGTCTATGTGTCAGCCCTGTGATGAGCTGGCGACTTGTCCAGGGTGTACCCCGCCTTTCGCCCATAGTCAGCTGGGATAGGCTCCAGCTTGCCTGCGACCCTGTAGAAGGATAAAGCGGCTAGAGATAATGAGATGAGATGAGATGAGATGTTAAACTGTCCTTGTCTGTTTTTGCTGCTGTATCCTTGAAGTCACACAATCTCAAAGAACTCCAAATTGCCTTCACCCAAGTGTATATGAGTGCTATTGGCTGTAGTGTCTATGTAATACGGTAAGTAATACATTATTGCTGCATCAGTAGCGATCATAATAATTTGGAATATACCATAATTTAGCTGTTTGGTAATTTCTTATTAAACACCAAAATTAATGGTATTATTAATGAGACTGATCACTTAAGACCAATTGCACCCATATCACAGGGCTGACACATAGACACAGACAGCCATTCACACCTACGGTCAATTTAGAGTCACCAGTTAACCTAACCTGCGTGTCTTTGGACTGTGGGGGAAACCGGAGCACCTGGAGGAAACCCACGCAGACATGGGGGGAACATGCAAATTCCAAACAGAAAGGCTCGAACCCAGGACCTCCCTTCTTGCTGTGAGGCGACAGTGCTAACCACTACACTACCGTGCTCTCTCGCTCCCTCCCTCTCTCGCTCTCTCTCTCTCTCTCTCACACACACACACACACACACACACACACACACACACACACACACACATATATACAGTGGGGAAAAAAAGTATTTAGTCAGTCACCAATTGTGCAAGTTCTCCCACTTAAAAAGATGAGAGAGGCCTGTAATTTTTATCATAGGTACACTTCAACTATGAGAGACAGAATGGGGGGAAAGAATCCAGGAAATCACATTGTAGAATTTTTTTATGAATTAATTGGTAAATTCCTCGGTAAAATAAGTATTTGGTCACCTACAAACAAGCAAGATTTCTGGCTCTCACAGACCTGTAACAACTTCTTTAAGAGGCTCCTCCGTCCTCCACTCGTTACCTGTATTAATGGCACCTGTTTGAACTCGTTATCAGTATAAAAGACACCTGTCCACAACCTCAAACAGTCACACTCCAAACTCCACTATGGCCAAGACCAAAGAGCTGTCAAAGGACACCAGAAACAAAATTGTAGACCTGCACCAGGCTGGGAAGACTGAATCTGCAATAGGTAAGCAGCTTGGTGTGAAGAAATCAACTGTGAGGAGCAATTATTAGAAAATGGAAGACATACAAGACCACTGATAATCTCCCTCGATCTGGGGCTCCACGCAAGACCTCACCCCATGGGGTCAGAATGATCACAAGAACGGTGAGCAAAAATCCCAGAACCACACGGGGGGACCTAGTGAATGACCTGCAGAGAGCTGGGACCAAAGTAACAAAGGCTACCATCAGTAACACACTATGCCACCAGGGACTCAAATTCTGCAGTGCCAGACATGTCCCCCTGCTTAAGCCAGTACATGTCCAGGCCCGTCTGAAGTTTGCTAGAGAGCATTTGGATGATCCAGAAGAGGATTGGGAGAATGTCATATGGTCAGATGAAACTGAAATAGAACTTTTTGGTAAAAACTCAACTTGTCGTGTTTGGAGGAGAAAGAATGCTGAGTTGCATCCAAAGAACACCATACCTACTGTGAAGCATAGGGGTGGAAACATCATGCTTTGGGGCTGTTTTTCTGTAAAGGGATCAGGACGACTGATCCGTGTAAAGGAAAGAATGAATGGGGCCATGTATCGTGAGATTTTGAGTGAAAACCTCCTTCCATCAGCAAGGGCATTGAAGATGAAACATGGCTGGGTCTTTCAGCATGACAATGATCCCAAACACACCGCCCGGGCAACGAAGGAGTGGCTTCATAAGAAGCATTTCAAGGTCCTGGAGTGGCCTAGCCAGTCTCCAGATCTCAACCCCATAGAAAATCTTTGGAGGGAGTTGAAAGTCTGTGTTGCCCAGCGACAGCCCCAAAACATCACTGCTCTAGAGGAGATCTGCATGGAGGAATGGGCCAAAATACCAGCAACAGTGTGTGAAAACCTTGTGAAGACTTACAGAAAATGTTTGACCTCTGTCATTGCCAACAAAGGGTATATAACAAAGTATTGAGATGAACTTTTGTTATTGACCAAATACTTATTTTCCACCATAATTTGTAAATAAATTCTTTAAAAATCAGACAATGTGATTTTCTAGATTTTTTTTTCTCATTTTGTGTCTCATAGTTGAGGTATACCTATGATGAAAATTACAGGCCTCCCTCATCTTTTTAAGTGGGAGAACTTGCACAATTGGTGACTGACTAAATACTTTTTTGCCCCACTGTATATATATATAGAGGCATGCAAAAGTTTGGGCACCCTTACTGAAAATGTCTGTTACTGTGAATAGTTAAGTGAGCAGAAAATGAACTGATCACCAAAAGGCATAAAGGTAAAGGCGGCACATTTCTTTTCAGCGTTTTCTGCAAGATTTGTATATTATTTTTGTTTTGTACAATTGGAGAGTGAAAAAAGAAAAGGAACACCATGTGGAAGTTTGGGCACCCCAATACATTTGAGTTCTCAGGTAACTTTTACCAAGGTTCCAGACCTTAATTAGCTTATTGAGCTGTGGCTTGTTCAAATTCTTCGTTAGGAAAGGTCAGATGATGCAGATTTCAAAGCTGCATAAATTCTCTGACTCCTCAAACTTGCCCCTAAAATCAACAGCCATGGGCTCCTCTAAGCAACTCCCTCGCATTCTGAATAATAAAATAATTGATGCTCTCAAAGCAGGAGAAGGCTACAAGAACATAGCAAAGTGTTTTCAGGTAGCTGTTTCCTCAGACTGTAATGTTATTAAGAAATGGCAGTTAACAGAAACAGTGGAGATCAAGGTGAGGTCTGGGAGATGAAGAAAACTTTCTGAAAGAACTGCTCGTTGGATTGCTAGAAAGGCAAATAAAAACCCGTTTGACTGCAAAAGACCTTCAGAAAGATTTAGCAGACCCTGGAGTGGTGTTACTAGGTACTAACCATGCAGGGTGCCCAAACTTTTGCTTCAGGCCTTTTTCCTTTTTTGTCATTTTGAAAATGTAAAAAATGAAAATAAAAAATTGTTTTTGCTTAAAATATAAAGGGAATGAGTCATCTTTAACTTTATGCCTTTTGGACATCGTTTCATCTTCAACTTGCTTAACTGTTCACAGTAACAGTAATTTTGACTAGGGGTGCCCAGACTTTTGCATTCCACTGTGTGTGTGTATATATATATATATATATATATATATATATATATATATATATATATATGAATAAATGAGCAGGATTCTGCTTAATATTTTCAGCTAAAACCACAGGTACAATGTCAGTGGATATGGCAGTCCCACTATAATTAAAAGTAACAGATGATACTTGTTTGTAACGCCAATTTCTTAGCATTAAAAAAAACTGTTTACTTCAACTTTCATTAATTAAATTGCTAACATGGTGTACAATATTCCAGAGTTAGAGAACAGACACAAAGGGCAGAGACGTACGTGATGGGCGTTGTAAAGGAACAAGACTAAACATGCCCAGCTTTGCCAGACCCTCTTTCACTGCTCCATTCATTCATTTCTTTCAATGTGTGCACTGAAAATATGATTCAGTGGTTCAGTATAGAGGACGAAAACAAATCTGTGACTTTTACACAAAAAAGCAAATTATTAGAATTATTTAAATTCTGTACTAAACTAATGCATGTAATGCATACACTCACTGGCCACTTTATTAGGTACACCCATCCACCTGCTGTTTGATCTCATCTCATCTCATTATCTCTAGCCGCTTTATCCTGTTCTACAGGGTCGCAGGCGAGCTGGAGCCTATCCCAGCTGACTACGGGCGAAAGGTGGGGTACACCCTGGACAAGTCGCCAGGTCATCACAGGGCTGACACATAGACACAGACAACCATTCACACTCACATTCACACCTACGCTCAATTTAGAGTCACCAGTTAACCTAACCTGCATGTCTTTGGACTGTGGGGGAAACCGGAGCACCCAGAGGAAACCCACGTGGACACAAGGAGAACATGCAAACTCCGCACAGAAAGGCCCTTGCCGGCCACGGGGCTCGAACCCGGACCTTCTTGCTGTGAGGCGACAGCGCTAACCACTACACCACCGTGCCGCCCTGCTGTTTGATGCAGTTATCTAATCAGCCGATCCTTTGACAGCAGCACAATGCATCAACTCATGCAGATACAAATCAAGAACTTCGGTTAATGTTCACCTCTTCAAACGTCAGAATGGGAAAAATTGTGATCTCAAAATGTGTCTTTCACTGTGAAATGGGTGTTGGTTTGAGCCAGATGGACTGGTTTGAATATTTCAGAAACTGCTAATCTCCTGGGGTTTTCACATACAACAGTCTCTACACAGAATGGTGTGAAAAATAAAAAACATCGAATGAGTGAGCGACAGTTCTGTGGGCGGAAACAAACGCCTTGTTGATAAGAGAGGTCAGAGGAAAATGGCCAGATTGGTTCGAGCTGCTAGGAAGGATATAGTAACTCATATAATATAATCACTCTGCAACCGTGGTGAGCAGAAAAGCATCTCAGCATGCAACAGCAGAAGGCCACATTGGGTTCCACTCCTGCAGCCAAGAACAGGAATCTTAGAATCAAGAACAAGTTCCTGTTAAAGTGGCCGGTGAGTGTAGGTGGATAATACCCAAAGTACAGTATATGTTTTATTTTCTTCACTGGGTTAAATTTAATATTATTTTGCAAGTGCTCACAAAACTAGAAAAAAGAAGTATTGCTTACTTGAACCAGTTGCATGCTAAAGTGAGGGCGGGTTTTTTGAAATCGATTTGCGTCGATGTTTGCACTTTAAAGGTGCTATATGTAAGAATTGGCCACCTGTTGAATTCATATGTTACACTCCAAACAAATAGGGGGCAGTATATCACCAGATAGTTGGAATGTCCACCTCTATTGTACGAAACAAGGAAATGTACCCCCACTTCTCCAACTGCATCACCCAACACCAGCACACTCATAGAATTATCACTCGCTGAATATAGCGTAAAGCTTTTATTCATTTTTACTTTCAGTTGATCCACTTTTCGGTTCATACAATCTAATCTTACAGTCATCAGTTATTAAACAAGTCAACCACTAACTCACAGTAGGGCAAGAATATGCAAAATTCAACCAAACTGCTGAAACTCTGAGAGCCGGTCAAGAGAACACTGCTATCTTATCTTCATGTGTTCCATCACACTATAGTTTATGTTGTAGCTTCTCATCTCATCTCATTATCTCTAGCCGCTTTATCCTTCTACAGGGTCGCAGGCAAGCTGGAGCCTATCCCAGCTGACTACGGGCGAAAGGCGGGGTACACCCTGGACAAGTTGCCAGGTCATCACAGGGCTGACACATAGACACAGACAACCATTCACACTCACATTCACACCTACGGTCAATTTAGAGCCACCAGTTAACCTAACCTGCATGTCTTTGGGGGAAACTGTGGGGGAAACCGGAGCACCCGGAGGAAACCCACGCGGACACGGGGAGAACATGCAAACTCCGCACAGAAAGGCCCTCACCGGCCACGGGGCTCGAACCCAGGACCTTCTTGCTGTGAGGCGACAGCGCTAACCACTATGTTGTAGCTTGCTTAGCTCAATTTTTAGCAAGACCATTGTAGCAAGAAAAAAAACAGCCACTATAAAAAGACATATCAATGCCATTTGGAATGTTTTCCAGTGCAGTTTGCGTTGTCATTAGTTGCACTAAATATCCATTTTGAATTGTCCAAACAAGGTCAGTTTGCTTGGTTTGTTTGCTACAAAATAATTGCCTCAGTTTGGTAGCTAGCTTGAAGATGAGCTAATTGAGCTAGTCGCATACATTGGTCTGAGACACGTATCAACAAACAATGAACTTAACAAACATATTAACACTGTCAGTAATGTTATACAATTAGCTACCTTTATAAGCTATTGCTAAATAGCCAAAATTAGCATTAACAGCTGTCTACTGGACATTAGACACTGGATGCTAATTAACATCCTCCTACTCAGTTCTGACAAGATAGAAATACTTCTATGAGCACCATAGGCAGACAGAAGCGAGCGTTCTGATTTTGAAGAAACTCCAAGTGTCCTTTCAGTTATGTCATGTACAGCAGTAAAAAAAAAAAAAAAATGGTGTGATTATTAATTCCAGACTCTCATTTGAAGCTCATGTAGATAATATTACTAGAATAGATTTTGTTCATTTCAGAAATGTTGCCAAGCTAAGAAATATAATTTTCCTACAAGATACAAAAATGCTGTTTTTGTCACTTCTAGGTGGGACTGTTGTAATACCTTGCTGTCTGAATGTTCAGATGTTGAGCAACCATCAGTTGGCTGACAGCGTCGGTCTGGCGGCCTCATCCTCTACGTCCTGAGCAGGGCTTTGCTGACTGGAAGTATTGGTTTTGCGGCCTTGTGCTCAGCCTGCTGAGTAAGGTTCCACTGCAAGGTAGTGTATCAGTGGTTCTTGTCTGTTTATCTGGGAGATGACAGAGTTCATCTCACGCTCAGCCTGCTGAGCAGTACTCCTCAAAACCTGCAATCTCTGATGGCCTTGTCTTCTTGCCTTCTTTCTATCCACATTGTTGTCTGTTGAACTGGAAGATAGCAGAGCTTGCATCTCTTTCAGCCTCCTGAGCAGTGCTCCTCAAAAACAGCAACCTCTGGTAGTCTCAAACTCCTGCCTGCTTTCTATCCAGCTTGTTGTCGATTCATCAGGAAAAGGCCAGTAGACTGGAGTTTCCAGAGGGTTCCTCAAAGGCAATAGACAAGGAACAGGACCATCGCAGAAGCACACACACACACACACAAAAAAAAAACAACAGTATGTAGTAGCAGTTTTTTAAAATGGTTTTTCAATCGGGGTGGCACACAGAAAGGCCGGCGAGGGCCTTTCTGTGTGGAGTTTGCATGTTCTCCCCGTGTCCGCGTGGGTTTCCTCTGGGTGCTCCGGTTTCCCCCACAGTCCAAAGACATGCAGGTTAGGTTAACTGGTGACTCTAAATTGACCGTAGGTGTGAGTGTGAGTGTGAATGGTTGTCTGTGTCTATGTGTCAGCCCTGTGATGACCTGGCGACTTGTCCAGGGTGTACCCCGCCTTTCGCCCGTAGTCAGCTGGGATAGGCTCCAGCTTGCCTGCGACCCTGTAGAACAGGATAAGTGGCTACAGATGATGGATGAATGGGTTTTTCAATCACAAAATTTAAAACGTTATGCTGCTAGATAAGCATATCTCTCCAACCTAATGAAAGACAACAAAAATATTCCTAGATTCTGCTTTAATATCGGCGGTGGTGTAGTGGTTAGCACTGTCGCCTCACAGCAAGAAGGTCTGGGTTCGAGCCCCGTGGCTGGCGAGGGCCTTTCTGTGCGGAGTTTGCATGTTCTCCCCGTGTCTGCGTGGGTTTCCTCCGGGTGCTCCGGTTTCCCCCACAGTCCAAAGACATGCAGGTTAGGTTAACTGGTGACTTTAAATTGACCGTAGGTGTGAATGTGAGTGTGAATGGTTGTCTGTGTCTATGTGTCAGCCCTGTAATGACCTGGCGACTTGTCCAGGGTGTACCCCGCCTTTCGCCCGTAGTCAGCTGGGATAGGCTCCAGCTTGCCTGTGACCTTGTAGGACAGGATAAGTGGCTACAGATAATGGATGGATGATTTAATATAATAGCAAAGTTAACTTAGAACAGAAGCACAAAAAATAACAGTATGTACTACAATGACTTTATGAACTTTTTTTAATAACAAAGTTGAAAATATTAGGCAAAAAATCTGAGTATTAATTGAAAGTAAGACAATTTGATAACTAACTATGCAGAATACAGTATAACCACAGTAGAACAATTAGAATCATTTACTGATTTCCAAAAGGCTGAACTAATTTACAGTGGCATGCAAAAGTTTGGGCACCCTTGCTGAAAATGTCTGTTACTGTGACTAGTTAAGTGAGCAGAAGATGAACTGATCACCAAAAGGCAGAAGGGTAAAGATGCCACATTTTTTAAATATTTTCCACAAGATTACATTTTTATTTCCATCATGGTGTAAAAAAACAAAAAATGAAAAGGACCTGAAACAAAAGTTTGGGCACCTGGCATGGTCAATACTTAGTAACACCCCCTTTGGCAAGTATCACAGCTTATAAACACTTTTTGTAGCCAGCTAATTATCTTTCAGTTCTTACCTGGGGGATTTTCACACATTTGTCGTTGCAAAAGGCTTCCAGTTCTACAAGTTTCTTGGGCTGTCTTGCATGCACTGCTCTTTTGAGATCTATCCACAGGTTTTCAATGATGTTTAGGTCAGGGGACTGTGAGGGCCCGGGTAAAACCTTCAGCTTGTGCCTCTTGAGGTATTCCATTGGAGATTTTGAGGTGTGTTTTGGATCATCGTCTTATTGTAGGACCCATCTTCTTTTTAACTTCAACTTTTTTTTTACAGATGGTGTGATGTTTGCTTCCAGAGTTTGCTGGTATTTATTTGAATCCATGCTTCCCTCAACCAATGAAATGTGCCCTGTGCCACTGGCTGCAATACATCCTAAAGCATGATCGATCCACGCCCATGCTTCAGAGTTGGAGAGGTGTTCTTTTCCTGGAATTTGGCACCCTTTTTTCTCCAAACATACCTTTGCACATTGTGGCCAAAAAGTTCTATCTTGATTTCATCAGTCCACAGGACTTGTTACCAAAATGCATCAGGCTTGCTTAGATGTTCATTTGCAAACTTCAGATGCTGAATTTTGTGGCTAGGACACAGGAAAGGTTTTCTTCTGATGACTCTCTCATGAAGGTCATATTTGTTCAGGTGTCACTGCATAGTAGAACAGTGCACCACCACTCCAGGCTCTGCTAAATCTTTCTGAAGGTCTTCTGCAGTCAAACAGGGGTTTTTATTTGCCTTTCTAGCAATCCAATGAGCAGTTCTTTCAGAAAGTTTTCTTCATCTTCCAGACCTCACCTTGATCTCCACTGTTTCTGTTAACTGCCATTTCTTAATAACATTACAATCTGAGGAAACAGCTACCTGAAAACACTTTGCTACATTCTTGTAGCCTTCTCCTGCTTTGTGAATATCAATTATTTTATTTTTCAGAATGCTAGGGAGTTGCTTAGAGGAGCCTATGGCTGTTGAATGGTCGGGAGCTTTGGGGGCCCCTCGAGTGCAGGTGGGCGTGATTCCGCTCCACCGGGATTGCGAGAGGGGGCAGCAACCTGGTGCTTTGGTTTGGAAAGGGGAGGCGTTTGGCAACTGACCAAGAAATCTTCGGAGTCTGTGTCAGACTCGGCCCCTCTCCCAGCTCCTGGCTCTGTTTCTGCCTTTGCCTCCATGGATGGTGCATGAAGCACTGCTTGGGCCCTGGTACACGTTTTGCAACTTTCTTCCTGGGCCCAGTCATTGGCAGCTTTCCTGCTAGACCGTTCAGCTAGCTGGAGTTTATTGGCACACTCCTCTAGCGAATCATTGGTAAGCTTGAGTTCATTGCGCAGGGTCTGATTCATTGCGTCTAGCTGGTCGCAGCTAACACTCAGCTCCCTGTTCTCCCCCCGGAGAATTTCCAGCTCCAAATGGGTATGTTGGTGATGGAGCAGAAATAACTTGCCTACCGCCTCTTGGATGGTGATGACACCGGGTTGGGGATTCTGCGCGTATCATATCAAGCTGTTAATCTCTGTCTGACACTCATCCTGGGTTAATTGCCCAAGTTCTTCCCTCTCCTTAGGAGAGATTTTGAGAAGATCAGAGATGAAGTCAGAGAGGGGAATAGGATCCGGAGGAGGAAGGCTATCCTCCTCACCTCCTGACGTATGTGGGGTATTATGGTGGCTCATCCTGACTGCCTGGTTCAGGCACGGACCTACACCTGATGAGCTAGTGATGTGGGCACTATTTCTCAGTCTACCCCTTTTAATGTAAGCTAATGTCGTGGCTACGAGGCGACGACAGGCTGTGCTCAAACAGCGAAAATAAGAAAATACACAGGTGAGGATTCTAACCTGTGGCTCTTGTTTACTATCACTCTCTCTCTCAAAATATGCCAACTAACTATGGCAACCATATTCGTTTCTACCAATGGATACTGGTGATACAGTCACTTACTCCCTACTAACTGTGTTCACAGTATGACTGACACACAAGACTGTTAGTTAAACAACACTATCGCTACACTGCAATTAGCCCAAAATAACACTCTGGTATAGCCTTGGCAATTCCACTTGAGTAGCCCATTACTGAGTAGAGGCCTGGAATGCCTCAACACTAAATTTATCCGTTATTGCTACAGAAATCACTGAGGCCAAGAATACTAAGCCTCACACAAAGAATTTGAATAACATTCATGAAATCTTTCAATCTGGCTTTAGCCCTCTGTTAGGACTGGGGACTGTCTTGGCCTCTTGAGGCCGCTGTTATTGCTTTATCTTGTCATGTTTGTTTTGGCCTCTAGAGGCCGCCACTGCTTCTGTGTTTTGTGTTTGTTTTGATTGCCTGTTTCCATGTGCCTTTTACCCCCACCTGTTCTTTATTTCCTGCCCTGCCCAGTTTCTTAATTTCCCTGTGGATAAATACTTCCTCAGTTTGGTCCCTAGTCACGGAGTCTTTGTGCTGTTATGTTATCACTAGAGATCTCTGTTCCGTGTTCCTTGCCTTTGTCTTTGTGGTCTTTTTGTACTTCGCTTTCTTGTGGACTTTTTGGACTTTGTATTTACCATTTTGGATCTTCTGAGCATTTGGATTTTTGGCTTTTCTTTTCTTATTTTTGGCTTTTTGTTTTGACTTTGAACTTTTGGATTTTTTATTTTTTCCTGTATATCTTCTGAGCGTTTGGATTAAACTTTTGTTTTTTGCCTTGGATTTTTTGCATTGTAAATAAACTGTTTTTTTCTACTCTACTTTCGCCTCACTCCTCTGCAATTGAGTCGTTCCCCTGGTGGCCTAGTGGGGGTTTGCTGGATTATTACACCAGTGACCCGGGTTCGATTCCCAGCAAAACCCTAACAGAAAGACTCCGTCATGACTGACTCAGCAGAGGCTGCTTCAACTGTCTACCCAGCTAACCTTCAGAATTATGGCAGCTTTGACACGCTTAGGAGCGACCATGGACACTCATGGACGAACACTCGTAAGCCAACGTGAGGCCCTTGCTCGCCACGAGGTACTGCTTCAGCAAATTGGGAAAGCCCTGGCACAGTTGACTCCTTTGCCCACATCACTTCCCCCTGTTCCTGCTCCACCATCTGCTCCTGCTCCGCTGCCTACATCACCTTGTGAACCCTGCCTTCCTGCACCACAGAGGTATGGCGGCAAGCACGGGGAGTGCCGGGAGTTCCTTACCCAGTGCCAACTCACCTTTGAGCTCCAGCCTTCAACCTACACTACGGATCGCTGCAAGATTGCATATGTGATAACCTTGTTAGCTGATAAGGCATGAGCTTGGGCAACAGCCATCTGGCAGAGACAGGGACCCGAGTGCTCTGACTTCAAGCTGTTTACGGAGGAGATGCTTCGGGCCTTCGATCAAGCAGACATCAGTAAAGATGCAGCCAGGAAGCTCATGTCCATCCGGCAGGAGGGAAGCGTTGGAGACTAAGCCATCTCGTTCCAGACGCTCGCAGCAGTCAGTGGATGGAACGAGACTGCCCTGGTTTCAGCCTTCCACCATGGTCTGTCTGGCCTCTATCGGATGCCCAAGTGACCTCGAAACACTGATTTCACATGCCATTCGTCTTGACAACAGGATTAGAGAGTGCCGCCAAGTCCTGAGCCTCCCTGGCCTCACTGCCTCAACATGGAGCCCATCTACCTCCTCCAGTGACTGTCCGGAGCCCATGCAAGTGGGCCGTACTCATCTCTCCGCATCTGAGAGGGAGCGCAGAAGGAGCGACAAGTGCTGCATCTACTGTGGCAAGCCTGGCCATTTCCGAGCATCATGTCCCGAGCTCTCGGGAAAAGGACCGCCCCCTCCAGCCGAGGGAGAGTTGTGACGGGGCCTACCCTCTCTCCCGAACTCCCTGGCCAAGGAGTCTACATCCCGGTCTCCATCTCCTGGGGTGAGTCCGTCCACCCTTGCCAGGCCTTGTTAGACTCCGGGGCGGCAGGAAACTTTATGGATGTCCACTTCGCCCGAAGAATCAATGTCCCTACTGCACCTCTTGAAGTCCCGCTGTCTGTGTCTGCTCTGGATGGCCAAGCTTTAGGTGACGGAAGAGTCACCCAAGTTACTTCTCCAGTCTTTCTCCAGTCTCAAGGTCACAAAGAAGAAATTTCCCTGCACCTTATTCATTCGCCAGAGTTCCCAGTTATTCTAGGCCTTCCTTGGCTTACCCGCCACAACCCGCGCATAGACTGGGTAACAAGCCAGGTTGTGGAATGGGGTCCTGCATGCCATGCCTCTTGTCTGCTCTCTAGCTCTCCTGTGTCTCCTGCCGAGCCTCCTGATCTCACCGAGTTATCTCAAGTTCCCACAGAGTACTGGGATTTGAAAGAAGTGTTCAGCAAGAGTAGGGCCGCCGTTCTTCCTCCGCACTGTGCCTACGACTGTGCCATCGATTTGCTCCCTGGGACTACCCCTCCTCGGGGCAGACTGTTTTCCTTCTCTCAGCCAGAACGCAAGGCCATGGAGGAATACATTAAGGATGCCCTGGTCTCTGGGTTCATTCGACCCTCCACCTCACTTGCTGGCGCCGGCTTCTTCTTTGTCGGCAAAAAGGATGGAGGGCTCCGACCGTGTATTGACTACAGGGGCTTTAACAAGATCACTGTGCGCAACCGCTATCCCCTTCCGCTGATGTCCACAGCGTTCGACCTGCTCCAAGGTGCCACTGTCTTCACCAAGTTGGACTTACGGAATGCATACCACCTCATCCGTATCCGACAGGGAGACGAGTGGAAGACTGCCTTTAATACCCCGTCAGGGCACTATGAGTATCAAGTTATGCCCTTCGGACTCACCAACGCACCAGCAGTTTTTCAGGCCCTTATCAACGACGTCTTGAGGGACATGATTAACCAGTACGTTTTCATCTACCTTGACGACATCTTGATATTTTCCAAGACCTTACAGGAGCACTGCCACCATGTCCACCAAGTCCTCCAGAGACTACTACAGAACAATCTGTTTGCTAAGGCACAGAAATGCGAGTTTCATGTCCCCGAGGTCTCCTTCCTGGGTTTTATTGTATGGACGGGACAACTCCAAATGGACCCAGCCAAGACCCTGGCCGTCCGGGACTGGCCTACTCCCAAGTCCGTTAAAGAAGCTCAGCGGTTCTTAGGATTCGCTAACTTCTACCGCAAGTTTGTCAGGAACTTCAGTTCTGTAGCAGCACCCATATCGGATCTCACCAAAAAGACTGGTGGATCTTATGTCTGGTCTCCTCAGGCGGAAAAGGCGTTCAAGGACCTCAAGCACTGCTTTTGCACAGCACCCATTCTGGTCCTCCCAGACACTTCCCAACCGTTCATCGTGGAGGTGGATGCCTCGGACAGTGGTGTCGGCGCGGTTCTCTCTCAATGCTCGGAAGGAAAGTTGCACCCCTGCGCATACTTCTCCCACCGCCTGAGCCCTGCGGAGTCCCAGTATGATGTGGGGGATCAAGAACTGCTAGCGGTTAAACTGGCCCTTGAGGAGTGGAGTTACTGGCTGGAGGGAGCGCAACATCCATTCCTGGTTTGGACGGACCACAAGAACCTGGAGTACCTCCAGCAAGCCAAGAGACTGAACCCACGACAGGCTAAGTGGGCCTTGTTTTTCAGTCGATTCGACTTCACCCTATCGTACCGCCCCGGCTCTAAGAACACCAAACCTGATGCGCTTTCCAGGCTGTTCTCTGCCACCAACAGGGAGAGTGAAGTTGGGCCTATTATCCCTGTGTCCCGGATTGTGGCCCCTGTTCGCTGGGGTGTCGAGGAGGTTGTCCGACGAGCTCAACGCCAGGACCCCGGTCCTGGGACGGGGCCACCGGGCCTCTTGTACGTCCCTCATCAAGCCCGGGCCAAGGTTCTCCAGTGGGGTCACTCATCCCCTCTCACCGCCCACCTGGGAGCTCGGAGGATCTTGGACTTCCTGAAAAGACGCTTCTGGTGGCTGAGCATGGAGAAGGAAGTGAGGTCATTCGTCTTGTCCTGTGATGTGTGCACCAGAACCAAGAACCCACGACAGCGTCCCCAGGGCCTCCTGCATCCTCTGCCTATTCCCCGGCGTCCCTGGTCCCATGTGGCAATTGACTTCATCATGGGCCTTCCAGACTCTCAAGGTAACACTGTCATTTTGGTCATAGTCGACAGATTCTCTAAGGCCTGCCGCTTCATACCACTGTGCAAGCTCCCTTCTGCCCTTGAAACTGCTAAACTTATATTTACTCATGTCTTCCGAGTCTTTGGTCTCCCACAGGACATTGTCTCAGACCGGGGGCCCCAGTTCTCCTCCCAAGTGTGGCGCGGGTTCTGCAAGCTCATCGGGGCCACTGCCAGCCTCTCCTCTGGGTTCCACCCCCAGTCCAATGGCCAGACTGAGAGGCTCAACCAGGACCTGGAAACCACCCTGCGAGGCCTGGTGATGGATAACCCGACATCATGGAGCACCTGGCTGCCATGGGCGGAGTACACCCACAACACCCTGCAGTCATCGGCCACCAGGTTGTCACCATTCCAGTGCCAATTCGGGTTCCAGCCACCTCTGTTTCCGGACCAGGAGGAGGACGCTGGGGTGCCCTTGGTCAACCAGTATGTGAGACGGTGTCGCAAGACCTGGAACAAGGTCAGGAGGACCCTCATCCAGACTTCCAGGGCCAACCAGACTCAGGCCAACCGCCATAGAAAGCCTGCCCACGTTTTCCGCCCTGGGCAGCGGGTTTGGCTGTCCGCCAAGGACCTTTTGCTGCGGGTGGAGAACCGCAAGCTTGCTCCTCACTACATTGGCCCCTTCAAGGTTGTGCGCAGGGTGAACCCTGTCGACTACCGGCTCCAGTTGCCCCGGACTCTAAGGATCAACCCCACATTCCATGTTTCCCTGTTGCGGCCCGTACTGTCGTCCACGTATGCCCCTGCCCCTAGAAATCCCTCGCCCCCCCGCATCTTCCAGGGTCAGACTGTGTTCACTGTGTGCCGCCTGCACTGAGCGTTTGAATTATACTTTTGTTTTTTGCTTTGGATTTTTTGCATTGTAAATAAACTGTTTTTTTCTACTCTACTTCCGCCTCACTCTTCTGTAATTGAGTCATTCCCCTGGTGGCCTAGTGGGGGTTTGCTGGATTACTACATCAACGACCCGGGTTCGATTCCCAGCAAAACCCTAACAGCCTTCATATACCTCTTATATTGTGCCAGTGATTCATTTTGTTTATTGATTAAAAATAAGGCCATACATTTTATTCCTTTATATTTACATTTCTTCATGTGCAATGTTTGTAAGACAAGTTCCTGTTATCGCTTACTTTATAGCAGCTATAAACAGTCTGTCTTTTCCTCTCTATTGTCCATTTCCAAGTCCTTGTATGTTAATTGGCAATTATTAACCGAAGGCGAAGTGAATATTGGTGAATAATAACTGAGACGAAGTTGAGGTTATTATTCACTAATATTCACTGAGTCTGAGGCAGATAATTGTTTTAGTATAAATACACAGGTGATTATTTAAAAAAAATGTTTTAATTGTGTTTAAAAAATCTCATCTCATCTCATCTCATTATCTCTAGCCGCTTTATCCTTCTACAGCAGGGGTGTCAAACCTGATCCATAAAGGGCCATGTGGCTGCAGGTTTTCATTCCAGCCATGCAGCAGCACCCTGATTTGGCTTATTCAATCAACTGACACACCCACCCTTTAATCAAGGGTGGGTGTGGCTGCAAGTATTTGACTGTGTGAAGACAGTTCAGTTGATTGAATGAGCCAAGTCAGGTGTGCTGCTGCATGGCTGGAATGAAAACCTGCAGCCACACGGCCCTTTATGGATCAGGTTTGACACCCCTGTTCTACAGGGTCGCAGGCAAGCTGGAGCCTATCCCAGCTGACTACGGGCGAAAGGCGGGGTACACCCTGGACAAGTCACCAGGTCATCACAGGGCTGACACATAGACACAGACAAGCATTCACACTCACATTCACACCTACGGTCAAATTAGAGTCACCAGTTAACCTAACCTGCATGTCTTTGGACTGTGGGGGAAACCGGAGCACCCGGAGGAAACCCACGCGGACACGGGGAGAACATGCAAACTCCGCACAGAAAGGCCCTCGCCGGCCACGGGGCTCGATCATTTATTTCAATTTTCAAAAGCGGCATGCAAAGGCGCAGCGCAGACTTGTGTCAGTTATCTACGCTGACTCGCATAAAATACTTTGTTTTTAAATCAATAAAATAAATCACAATTCCACCTTACCTTTGAATAGTTTTAGACCAAACTTCGTCGCATCTTTAGTGCTTTTAGGAACAGCATTTTTCTTTCATCATGTGTAATTGGCTGCCATTTTGCCGAGTCATTCGAGGTGATTATTAAGAAATAGTCTGAATTTCTCGACCAATCAGCACGCTCGATTTCCTATAATCACTTCCGTATTTATATTAATTGTTGCTATAGAAGCAGTAATGTATGAGAACGGGTGTATTAATATGAGCCTATGATGTGCAGCTGGAACAAGAGCTGTGTTTTTATAGAAAATTAATTAACACCTTCTGACCTGTACGAATCAAGAATTCAGTCATACTGTGGTGTAATTAACAATTTTCCACGAAATCAAGTAGTACACGAGCTGATTGCTGACGAGGCCCGTAGCACCGAGTCAGCTATAATCCATGTACAACGAGATTGAGTGGAATAACTGTGTTTTATTCTATCCACATTCACTGGATTTTGAGAAACAGAGCATTTTTATTTTAATTTTTTGCAAATTCGATAAATAAAAACTTTATAGAAAACGTCCGACAAGATAATTTCCGCTTAGAATGTAAACAAACCGGCAAAATGACAGGAGCAATTTGTGAAAAATGTGATAATAATAATAATTCTTTAAAAATAAAAAAGATACATTCTTACCATCAAATACTTTCATTCCGTATTTTGTTGCTTGTTTTTTGTGTGTGTGTGTGTGTGTGTTTTTGGCGTTTTGTTTTCGAGTAGAGTTTTTATTTCGTCCTCGGTTGGTTCAGCAACACGCGCTGCCATTTTGTTTTTCTCTACTCGCAGTATATGAGCTGATATCCTAGTAGTAGAGTAGCCAATCAGAGCGCGCGATTGCTCATATCCAGTGAATGTGGATAGAATAATATTTGTTATTGATGAACTGCAAATCAACAATCTTTGACAATACTCTCTTATCCTGGACTCACAGTGAAAATCTGAAAGATTTGTTTTATTTATTTATTTATTTATTTATTTATTTATTATGAATGTAATCATTACGAAGAAAGGGAAGGAAAAAAGTTTTACTTCACTTCAGTCTGCATGACTGTTTTTTCTCCCTTCTTTTCAAGGAACTGATGGTGTTCCTGTTTATAATGTCGTTTGGAAAGACTGTTTTTTCCTTTACAGATAGCTAGTTCCTCATCTTTTTAAAATTCCCTTCAATAAAACACATCCTTCTCACTTTATCACAAGCCTTAACCTGAATCCTCTTTGTATGCGTGTTTATTCTGGGTGTTCCTCATCTTTCAGATACTTTCAGATCTGCTTCGTGGCAAGCAAACAAAAGCAGGATTCTGCTCATTCTGCTCTTACCTGTTTGATATGGGAGTTTTGCAAGGTCTGAAAAAACAGATAGTCACAGAACACTACCCATCTGCTACACTCATCATGGTCACTCACTGAGATCATGACTTAATGCTTGAGGCACCCAGACATCGAATACGATGATCCAGTTCAGAAATGAGATGCGTCATAAAAGCATAGTGTGTAGACATAATATAATGAATTGTGCTTTTCTTACAGAGCGTGTGAAAATACCCTGGTATCATGTGACACGGATTTAACGTCATAGTTTTGTCAGAAGCATAAACCTTAGACTTTTGTGAATGATGCAATTGTGGCTTGACATTGCTACTCATCAGGTGATCAGAGAGACAGTGTCAGATGTTTCGGGTGTATGGCTGGGTCAGTTTACAAATGTTAGATTGACAAGAATGCTGTTGCTTACGTTGTGTTTGAACAGCAATACTGTACACATTGCATGTGAAGGACGTTGGTCGGAGCACTTTATCTGAAGGGCTTTTACAGTGTTTCATAAGCATTGCATCAACTTTTTATCAAATAAAGCTGAAAGAATTAGCAGGTTTCTTTCAAACTTGTGAGGTGACATAAAAGTTGTTGTTTTTTTTACATAATATACTGAACAAGAAAAGTCTTTTTTTATTCAGACTTTATTTTTTAAACTTTGAAACATCTGTGAAATATCCATTCCATTTTTATTCATTTACAACCCCGATTCCAAAAAAGTTGGGGCAAAGTACAAATTGTAAATAAAAACGGAATGCAATGATGTGGAAGTTTCAAAATTCCATATTTTATTCAGAATAGAACATAGATGACATATCAAATGTTTAAACTGAGAATATGTATCATTTAAAGAGAAAAATTAGGTGATTTTAAATTTCATGACAACACATCTCAAAAAAGTTGGGACAAGGCCATGTTTACCACTGTGAGACATCCCCTTTTCTCTTTACAACAGTCTGTAAACGTCTGGGGACTGAGGAGACAAGTTGCTCAAGTTTAGGGAGAGGAATGTTAACCCATTCTGGTCTAATGTAGGATTCTGGTTGCTCAACTGTCTTAGGTCTTTTTTGTTGTATCTTCCGTTTTATGATGCGCCAAATGTTTTCTATGGGTGAAAGATCTGGACTGCAGACTGGCCAGTTCAGTACCCGGACCCTTCTTCTACGCAGCCATGATGCTGTAATTGATGCAGTATGTGATTTGGCATTGTCATGTTGGAAAATGCAAGGTCTTCCCTGAAAGAGACGTCGTCTGGATGGGAGCATATGTTGCTCTAGAACTTGGATATACCTTTCAGCATTGATGGTGTCTTTCCAGATGTGTAAGCTGCCCATGCCACACGCACTAATGCAACCCCATACCATCAGAGATGCAGGCTTCTGAACTGAGCACTGATAACAACTCGGGTCGTCCTTCTCCTCTTTAGTCCGAATGACACGGCGTCCCTGATTTCCATAAAGAACTTCACATTTTGATTCGTCTGACCACAGAACAGTTTTCCACTTTGCCACAGTCCATTTTAAATGAGCCTTGGCCCAGAGAAGACGTCTGCGCTTCTGGATCATGTTTAGATACAACTTCTTCTTTGAACTATAGGGTTTTAGCTGGCAACGGCGGATGGCACAGTGAATTGTGTTCACAGATGATGTTCTCTGGAAATATTCCTGAGCCCATTTTGTGATTTCCAATACAGAAGCATGCCTGTATGTGATGCAGTGCCGTCTAAGGGCCCGAAGATCACGGGCACCCAGTATGGTTTTCCGGCCTTGACCCTTACGCACAGAGATTCTTCCAGATTCTCTGAATCTTTTGATGATATTATGCACTGTAGATGATGATATGTTCAAACTCTTTGCAATTTTACACTGTCGAACTCCTTTCTGATATTGCTCCACTATTTGTCGGTGCAGAATTAGGGGGATTGGTGATCCTCTTCCCATCTTTACTTCTGAGAGCCGCTGCCACTCCAAGATGCTCTTTTTATACCCAGTCATGTTAATGACCTATTGCCAATTGACCTAATGAGTTGCAATTTGGTCCTCCAGCTGTTCCTTTTTTGTGCCTTTAACTTTTCCAGCCTCTTATTGCCCCTGTCCCAACTTTTTTGAGATGTGTTGCTGTCATGAAATTTCAAATGAGCCAATATTTGGCATGAAATTTCAAAATGTCTCACTTTCGACATTTGATATGTTGTCTATGTTCTATTGTGAATACAATATCAGTTTTTGAGATTTGTAGATTACTGCATTCCATTTTTATTTACAATTTGTACTTTGTCCCAACTTTTTTGGAATCTGGGTTGTAGCTGAAATATGAAAGTATACAGTACATTAGTGCTTGATTGATTCATACTTCAGTTTGATGGGATGAAGATCATTCTTTCTAATAACAATCCAAATTTCCTACCCAGACGTACAGGTTTATGGAGGTTTATGCAGAATATTAGGTATTTTTCATCTAAAATATGTGTTTGAGAACACATCTTTTGTGTCTTTCGAACAAACTTTAACTTGCAGAGACGCGATTTCTTTCGATATCTGCAGCTTCGTGACTCACTCGCTCACTCGTTCGCTCACGTTCAGTCAGCACTTTATCCTGGTCAGGTTTGTGGTGGATCTGAAGATTATTTTAGGAACACTAGGAGTGGGGAGGCATACATCCTGGATGGGATGTTAGTTTATTACAGAGCACCATGTGCACAAACATTCACACACCCATTCACACCTACCAATTATTACCAATCCACCAACCAGAAGGGTGTTTTTTTTTTTTTTGAGGACTCTGGAGAACCCAAAGGAAATGCACATGGACCCTGGAAGAACTTTGCACAAATATTTGCCACAACAGCTTCCCGATTCTTAACCTGCTGCCAGACATACAGTAACTAGGTTTTGACCTAAAACATCCTGGTACTTAGTGGAATTCTGTGGGTTTTGGGTCACACTGGACAGTAGCAGCTTGTCCATGGGCAGGCAGGGCAGTGCCCCACCATATACGTCACAGTTATTCCACAAAACCGAGTCGTACATGAGCTGATAACTGACGAGGCACGTAGCACCGAGTCAGCTATAATCCATGTATGATGAGATCGAGTGGAATAACTGTTTTATTCTATCCACATTCACTGGATTTTGAGAAACAGTTCATTTTTATTTTTTGCAAATTTGCTAAATAAAAACTTTATACAAAACATCCGACAAAATTATTTCCGCTTAGAATGTAAACAAACCGGAGAAGTGACGTTAGCAATTTGTGAAAAATGCTACGATAATAATTCTTGGAAAAAAAAAAGATATGTTCTTTCCATTGTCAGATACGAGGTAGGCGTATGTAAGTGCAGAAGCAGTTATAATAAACAGTGAGGTTTATTTACAGTGAACAAACACACACAGGCAAACGGTCCAATTCGGCAGGCTAAATCCAAAACTTAAAAGAAGCAAAGGGTTGGGCGAGGCGCAAACAGGATATCAGAGGCAAAGCGAGAACGAGAATGAGAAACAGGAACAACAATTAGGAAACCAGGAAATCAGAAATAAGGGTAGAAAGGCTCGGTAATGCATACTGACATAGTGTAATACTTCGCACTGATCGTGCATCAGAACAGACCTTAAATAGGTGCACATCAAAAGTCAAAGTCCTTCCCACACCATGTGGCGCATCGGGTGGCGCCTGTCTCCGTTTCCGTAGCCCTCGGCCTCTCGCCAATTACATACCTAGGGTTACTGTGGGGGGGGCGAGTCCTCTGGTAACCGTGAGAGTTTGACTTCCCATTCACATCTGTATTGCAGTGTGCCTTGCCAGACGGCAGTAGGTACCATTTTTATGATGGTCTTTGGTATGACCCAACTGTGAGTTGAACTCACAATTGAGAGGCGGACATGCTAACCACTAGGCCAACTCGCGGTCCAAATAGGTACACATATAGCTCTTTAATTAAGTTCATGTGCGCGTCGTTAACAGCGTGTGTGCTGGGGTCCGCTCGCCATGCGCGCAGCCCGGGGCACGCCTTCAGGTGTACGCACCACAGCGCGCAGGACTGACAACCATCAAATACTTCATTCAACATTTTGTTGCTTTTTTATTTTTTTATTTTTGGGGGTTTTGTTTTTATTTCATCCTCGGTTGATTCAGCACCACGCCCCACCATTTTGTTTTTCTTCTTCTTTAGGGTTTTTTGGTGGTTGTCAAACCAACTTAAAGGTGCATTACTGCCACCAACTGGGCTGGAGTGTGGAATAGGGGATCCATCCATCCATTATCTGTAGCCACTTATCCTGTCCTACAGGGTCGCAGGCAAGCTGGAGTCTATCCCAGCTGACTACGGGCGAAAGGCGGGGTACACCCTGGACAAGTCGCCAGGTCATCACAGGGCTGACACATAGACACAGACAACCATTCACACTCACATTCACACCTACGGTCAATTTAGAGTCACCAGTTAACCTAACCTGCATGTCTTTGGACTGTGGGGGAAACCGGAGCACCCGAAGGAAACCCACACGGACACGGGGAGAACATGCAAACTCCGCACAGAAAGGCCCTCGCCGGCCGCTGGGCTCGAACCCAGGATCTTCTTGCTGTGAGGCGACAGTGCTAACCACTACACCACCGTGCCGCCCGGAACAGGAGATATTGAGAGAGAAAAAAACGATATTCATTTAGCTATTTCTATTTCTTTTAAATTATCTTTTGATAACAAAGTGCATCTGACTTGATGTGCTCCACCATTTTGTTTTTCTCTCCTCACGGTATATGAGCTTATATCCTAGTAGTAGAGTAGCCAATCAGAGCGCACGATTGCTCTTACCCACTGAATGTGGATAGAATAAAGAATGTTAGTCAAACAATAAATTTGAGTAACTTTGACAATCTGCCTACTGGCATGTTTTTGTGTCGTGGCAGGAAACTCAGGCAAACACTCGGAAAACATGCAGAGAAACTCTACACAGACAGTAACTTGAGCTCAGGGTCAAACTGGGGGCCCTGGAGACACTACCTGCTGCATGACCGCGCCACCAGCTTAGAGACTTAGATTAATAAAAAGACCAGTATTAGACAGTCAGATATGGAAAAGTTAATACCAAAAGACCCAAAACAGAAGCAAATATCCGGCTTCTACAGAATCATGAAGGCCCAGACTGATTTTTTTAATTATTATTTTTTAAAATAAACTTTTCAGCATGATCATATACAGAAGAAGAACTGTGTCTAGTAATGAAAGTGTTATGAAGGTTGAATGGAGGTGCCCTTATGGAGGTGGCTTTTGTTTCTTTTGGGCTTGAGACGATATAAAAACTAATCGTGGTCTTTATGGCTGATTCAGACTGAAGGTTATATCCTGACTGCAAAGTATAACTGTCAACACTAAACGACCAAACATATGCACAGTTGATTTTACCACCTCAAGATTTTACTACATGGGAACACCCTGCCATCAGGCATGGCCTTTTAAGGTTAAATATTCACTGGCCTTTCCTTCACATTATCCTTGCGCCATTGAGTCAAATATTATTCTGCAAGTCAGGCAGGACACCCCGTGTTCCTCCTCCCTCTCCTGTCTTTTTTCCATAGTGGCAATGGAAAGTTGTGTGATCGTGTGACTCTGCTGCAAGTTACTTATTAATCCAGACTGAGAACCAGCTGAGACATCATCTCCCTCCTGCCATACACACACACGCAGATTAAAAGGGTTTGCTTTCCAGCACACTGACTTGCATTCGTAACATTTTTCAAGGTTTAATGGTGAACTTCAGCCCGAGGTTTAAAAATACACTTTCTCCATATTCCTCCAGTGGTATTTTACTGTATGTTGTTTGGTTGGTTGGTTGGTTGGTTGTGAAAAGCAGATTTTTCGTCAGCAGTATGTAAGTGTTGTCTCAGCTGCATTTCTAATATAGTTGCTTTCAAATATCCTCTAAATAGAATAACAGCACTGACCCTCTTCCTGTACTGTCTCGCAAGGTTGGAGCCAGATTTTAGAAGACAATGGGTACTCATCCATGAAAATATTTTTGAGCTTCTTTATATTCTTTGGTTTGTGGTGGAATGTTCTGGACCAAATTGTATTTCGAGTGGGTTCAGAAAGTATTCAGAACATTGCATTGTTATATACTGATGATCTCATTTAAAATACTGTAGATCTTCTCATCTCATCTCATTATCTCTAGCCGCTTAATCCTGTTCTACAGGGTCGCGGGCAAGCTGGAGCCTATCCCAGCTGACTACGGGCGAAAGGCGGGGTACACCCCGGACAAGTCGCCAGGTCATCACAGGGCTGACACATAGACACAGACAACCATTCACACTCACATTCACACCTACGGTCAATTTAGAGTCACCAGTTAACCTAACCTGCATGTCTTTGGACTGTGGGGGAAACCGGAGCACCCGGAGGAAACCCACGCGGACACGGGGAGAACATGCAAACTCTGCACAAAAAGGCCCTCGCCGGCCACGGGGCTCGAACCCGGACCTTCTTGCTGTGAGGCGACAGCGCTGTCCAGTACTCTAGATCTTATTTCCTTTTTTTTTTTTTTTTGCAAATGTAATCCATAATGGGAATGTGAAAATATGTTTTGAGAAGTTGATTTTTATGATTAGCTCACCGGCCGTCGGGAATGAACTATTGCTATCGTCCGTCGTCCATCTGTCTGTCTGTCGTCTGTCCACAATTCACAAAAAAATTGCTCCTCATTCTTGGTTTTGTGATTTCTCATTAACAGGTTGCGAATTAGGCCGATTAACAAACTTTCAGGAAAATTGCTGCTCCTTCCTGAGTTTTTAATGGATTTTGACTTTGATTGTTTTTTTGTTTGGAAGATTTGATCAGTGTGTAAAAAATTTACTCCCTGGTTTTGTTATTTTCTCATTAGCAAGTTGCTAATAAGGGGTGGCATGGTGGTGTAGTGGTTAGCACTGTCGCCTCACAGCAAGAAGGTTCTGGGTTCGAGCCGACAGGGGCCTTTCTGTGTGGAGTTTGCATGTTCTCCCCGTGTCCGCGTGGGTTTCCTCCGGGTGCTCCGGTTTCCCCCACAGTCCAAAGACATGCAGGTTAGGTTAACTGGTGACTCTAAATTGAGCGTAGGTGTGAATGTGAGTGTGAATGGTTGTCTGTGTCTATGTGTCAGCCCTGTGATGACCTGGCGACTTGTCCAGGGTGTACCCCGCCTTTCGCCCGTAGTCAGCTGGGATAGGCTCCAGCTTGCCTGCGACCCTGTAGAAGGATAAAGCGGCTAGAGATAATGAGATGAGATGAGGTTGCAAATTAGGCCGATTAACAAACTTTCAGGAAAATTGCTGCTCCTTCCTGAGTTTTTAATGGATTTTGACTTTGATTGTTTTTTTGTTTGGAAGATTTGATCAGCTGGGATAGGCTCCAGCTTGCCCCTGACCCTGTACAGGATAAGCGGTTATGGTTAATGGATGGATGGGTTCTATATAGACACCTACAACTCTGACAAATGTGAATTTTTATTTTGCGACAATGCTTAGTTATGAGATGCTCCAATCTTTTCAAGACCAATCAATGTACAGTCTGAGTTAAACCTTGGCTGTAATATATGCTGTGTTTCTATTAAAGGAAGTGAATCATAAAATATTAATTTACTTGTAATTAAGCACCTTGACATGTAATTCAAAGTAGCACTAAGTTGAGGTAGTGATTCTGAAAGGATATTGATTATTTTCAGATTTAAAAGTGGCTAAGATCATCAGCCCTGTGATGATCTGGTGACTTGTCCAGGGTGTACCCCGCCTCTCGCCCATAGTCAGCTAGGATAGTCTCCAGCTTGCTCGCAACCCTGCACAGGATAAGCATTTATGGATAATGGATGGAAGTTGCTAATAAGGCCGATTAACGAACTTTCAGGAAAATTGCTACTCCTTTCTGAGTTTTTAATGGATTTTGATTTTGATTGGTTTTTTTTTATCTAATCAGTGTTTTCAAACATTACTTTTTGGTTTTGTGATTTCTCATTAGCAGGTTGGTAATTAGGCCGATTAACAAACTTTCAGGAGAATCACTACTCCTTCCTGAGCTTTTAGCTCACTGGCTGTAGGCAATGAACTGTTGCCATCACGCGGCATCCGTTGCCCATCCACAATTCACAAAAATTGCTACTCCCCCCTGAGTTTTCACTGGATTTTGATTCTGATTGTTCTGTTCAGAAGATCTAATCAGTCTGCACAATAGTTACTCCCTGGTTTTATGATTGGTACCGCCGTGTGAGCTACTGCATTGCTAACACTGTGGGGGTTTTTTTATTTCTTAAATGTCAGAAGTATTCAGTCCCTTGAGTGAGATGTCTCAAGATCTTGACTGGAGTATCAAAGTCAAAGTCCCTCTCATCCCATGACCTGGTCTTCCCAGGCAGTCTCCCATCCAAGTACTAACCAGGGACGGATGCACTGGGTGGCGCTGTTCTCCATTTCTATAGCCCTCGTCCTCTCGCCTATTACAAAGCTAGGGTTACAGTAAGGGGTCAGTCCTCTGGTAACCAACCACGAGAGTTTGAGTCCCTACTCACATCTGTATTGATGCACATCTTGCCAGATGGCAGTAGGTACCATTTTCAGGAGAGTCTTTAGTACTACCCGACCACAAGTAGAACACGCAATCTCCTAGTCAAGAGGCGAACATGCTAACCACTAGGCCAGCTCATAGTTGACTGCAGAATATCTGTTACAAAATCAATTGATTGGACATGATTTAGAAAGGGAGGCAGCACGGTGGTGTAGTGGTTAGCACTGTTGCCTCACAGCAAGAAGGTTCTGGGTTCGAGCCCAGTGGCTGACGGGGGGGCTTTCTGTGTGGAGTTTGCATGTTCTCCCCGTGTCTGCATGGGTTTCCTCCGGATGCTCTGGTTTCCCCCACAGTCCAAAGACATGCAGGTTAGGTTAACTGGTGACTCTAAATTGACCATAGGTGTGAATGTGAGTGTGAATGGTTGTTTGTGTCTATGTGTCAGCCCTGCGATGACCTGGCAACTTCTCCAGGGTGTACCCTGCCTCTCGCCCATAGTCAGCTGGGATAGGCTCCGGCTTGCCTGTGACCCTGTACAGGATAAGTGGCTACAGATAATGGATGGATGGATGGATGGATGGATTTAGAAAGGCATACGCCAGTGTGTGTATAAGATGACGCAAAGCACAGACCAAAAACCAAGCTATGAACTCCCAGGAACTCTTTGTATGGGGAAGCCATGGCCTAATGGCTAGAGAAGCAGCTTTGAGACCAAAACGTTGCCAGTTTGATTCCCTGGACCAGCAGAAATGTCTGAAAGTGCTCTTGAGCAAGGCAAATGCTCCCCAGACTTTTTGAGTATGTTGTCTGTCACTCTGGATAAGAGCATCTGCTAAATGCCATGAATGTCAAGTCAAGTCAAGTTTATTTGTATAGCGCTTTTAACCATAAACATTGTCGCAAAGCAGCTTTACAGAATTGAGCGACTTAAAACATGAGCTGATTTTATCCCTAATCTATCCCCAATGAGCAAGCCTGCGGTGATGGTGGCAAGGAAAAACTCCCTCAGATGACATGAGGAAGAAACCTCGAGAGGAACCAGACTCAAAAGGGAACCCATCCTCATTTGGGCAACAACAGACAGCATGATGTCTGTTGAATGTAACGTAATGTTGACCTCTCCAACCAAATTGTGTCAAGAGTCAAGGCATAAATCTAGGCAAAGGATGTATCACCTTTTCTAAAGTGTTGCCTTTTCCCAGAAGCCCAGTGAGCTCTATCATTGCAAAATGGAAGATGTTTGGAACCACCAGAGCCCTTCCAAACTAGAAGGTAAGAAGCTGACCAAGAATCCAATGACCACTCTAACAGAGCTTCAGAATTACTCTACAGAGATGGGAAAAACTGTTGAAAGGACAACAGTCTCAGAAATACTCCATCAACCAGACCTTTCTGAAGCACATGTCTGAGTAAAAGGTATAGGGTAGGCACATAAAGGACACTAAAAGCATGAAGGAAAATATTGTCTGGTCTGCTGAGACAAAAATTAAACATTTTGGGCTGAACTCCATGAAAAAGCAGGTGCTTCTCATCACCTGGCTAATATCATTCCTACAGTGAAGCACAGTGTTGGCAGCATCATCCTATGCAGGTGCTTCTCGGAGGCAGGGATGGGGATATTGGTCAAAATCAAGGGAAGAATGAATGGACCCAAATACCAAGAGGTCCTTCATACAAACATGAACAAGCTGAAGAGTTCTAAATACTTTCTGAATCCACTCGATGTTTGTTAGACATCAGTGCTTCTTCCATACAAATAATAATGACTTTAGAGTAGGAACATAATAGTATCATTACATTATAGGCATTTAGCAGACACTCTTATTCAAAGTGACCTGCAACATACCCAGAGCAGCCTGGGGAGCAGATGGGGGTTTGGTACCTTGCTCAAGGGCACTTCAGCTGTTCCTGCTGGTCCAGGGAATGGAGCCGGCAACCTTTTGGTCCCAAAGCTGCTTCTCTAACCATTAGGCCATGACTTCCCCCATACTATATTCTGTAATATTATTATGATTTTATGGTTTGCTTGCTCTGCTCTGTCTGTGCGCCACGAAACACACCTGTTATGTTTACACTGTAAGAAGACAAAGTCTTTAATTGTTACATATACATTACAGCACAGTGAAGTTCTTCTCTTCACATATCCCAGCTTGTTAGGAAGCTGGGGTCAGAGCACAGGGTCAGCCCTGATACAGGGCCCCTGGAGCAGAGAGGGTTAAGGACCTTGCTTAATGGCCCAACAGTGGCAGCGTGCCAATGCTGGGGCCTGAACCCCCAACCTTCTAAGTTTTTGACCACAGTCCTCTGTCGTGTGCACTAGTTCTTCATAGCTTGTTACAGTCATTTTAGTTTAGTTTTAGTTGTATGAAGCCTTTAGTATATGTTGTGCTGTTCTGCAAGAATAAAGAACCAGAACTCATCAACCAAGCATTTATTACATCAAATGCTTTGTGTACAAAAAGGATACAGTCCTGTCCAATTCAGACCATGGTTTGATTTAGATTTATATGTATGAGATTTATATGTGGTCTTGCTGATTGTGGTTAACTCTTAACTTCTTGACAAAGACAAACAGGTTTAATATATCCTAGTATAGGATTTGGGGCAGCATGGTGGTGTAGTGGTTAGGACTGTCATCTCACAGCAAGAAGGTTCTGGGTTCAAGCCCAGTGGCTGAAAGGGGCCTTTCTGTGTGGAGTTTGCATGTTCTCCCCATGTCCGCGTGGGTTTCCTCCGGGTGCTCTGGTTTCCCCCACAGTCCAAAGACATGCAGGTTAAGCTAATTGGTGGTTCTAAATTGACCGTAGGTGTGAATGTGAGTGTGAAGGGTTGTGTGTCTCTATGTGTCAGCCCAGTGATGATTTGGTAACTTGTCCAGGGTGTACCCTGCCTCTAGCCCATAGTCAGCTAGGATAGGTTCCAGCTTGCCCACGACCCTGCACAGGATAAGCGGTTATGGATAATGGATGGATGGATAGTATAGAATTCCTGATGCTGGAATTCTTCAGAAGAGCCCTGATTGCGCAAAAAAAAAGCTCCAAAGTATTACATTAATGACATTTTGCAGACAATCTTATCCAGAGTGATGTACAACATACCCAGAGCAGCCTGGGGAGCAGGTGGGGGTTAGGTGCCTTGCTCAAGGGCACTTCAGCCATTCCTGCTGGTCCAGGGAATCAAACCAGCAACTTTTTGGTCCCAAAGCTGCTTCTCTGACCATTAGTTCATTGCTTTCCAGCATTACTTATGCATTTGTGTTCATGGCCAAAAAGTCTGAGTTTGTCTCACTTGACTACAAAACACAATTCCAGGTTTAGTTCTAATGAAGTTCATATGCTGCATTTTGTGGGCTTCTTTCATGCTATGCTTCCAAACAGCGTTGTGTTATGGAGGTGATGTCTCGATATTTATTTAAAAAATTCACAAACACCAAATTGTGCATTTCTGAAATGCCAATGGGAGCTCTTTGAGCTCTTCTTCGCCTCCCTTAGCACCCTCCTTACTGTGTTGGGGAGGACGGGTTACTAGGTGACTTGGCAATATGCGCAAATGTTTCAGACTTTAAAACTTTTTATCACAGCCCCTTACTGTTTATGCATTTTTTATATTCATTACCTGACATAAGCAGGTCAACAACTATCAATCTGGCTGGAAGTGTTGAAAGCTCTTTAGTTTTCCTCACTGGTAATGAAAGGCAAAGGGAAAGTATGTGTGGGAGCTCATTTTAAAACGTGAAGAAATAGGAAATATGTTCCTAGAGACTATGGGGAAATTTTTTTAACTTTTTAGTTTTGTTTAAAAAGCATATCACTTGTTTGCACTGATATTAAATATTCTTTACCAATACATTTGCCATATAAGATTTTGATAAAACCTTATTTTTTTAATGAGAATTATTTTTTGTTCGAGGAAAAAACAGGAATTCATCGTTTCTCCAGTTCTTTCATTAAGAATTTTTTTTTAAATTAATTGTTTGCAACAGTATTCTCCGAAAGGGTGCCAGTAATTCTGGTATCACTCTCTAAGGATTCGTTCTGCAAGTACCATCACTGTTTATGCCGAGATGTTTTAATTCATATTTATAAAATGAATACATTTAATAGTTTATGTAGAGTAGCATACAGAGTATGAAGAGGCGCTCCTTTTAAAGAGCCGCTCACATGGACACTAAATGAAATGGAGACATTGTGCGTTATCTTACTACACCAAAATGCTTTATTTCACACAAAATGTAGGACATTATAAAGTTAAAAAAATAATAATAATAAAATTAAAAACAAAACACTGTAACTAAACGAAGGCCTTTTCTTCATGGATGCTCTCATTTTCCTATGCGAAGATAAATAACGATTTCACATACAAATGCATAAATACATGACTTAAATAGTAGAACTAATAGTAATATTTACAAAGTATACATATACATGAGAGTGACGTTTCACCAAGTTTATACACACTTAACACATAGATGCACTTAACACATATCAAGTTTCATAAACCATAACTTAGTTACATCAGTTTAAGGTTCAAGTTAAGACATGAAAACAGATTCCTGCTATAAAGTGCTTCGTCTTTTGGTTAAAATACCAACGGACCTTTTTCGTAATACAGAGAAACATGCGAGTTTGACTGTGATTTTGGCCTAAACCTAACAGACATCACTGATAACCCTTCTCAAATTCCTGCAGATTCAGGGCAAAGGTCCTCAAAATACGCTGCTATGATAGGCACGCTGTTCTCACACAAACTCAGACGCACATGTGGAATGATCAACATCAGGCCGTGACGCAGCGATTACGCCAAACCTTGACATCACGACAAATCTTCTAGCTAGTTGTCTACATTAAATAAATAAACACTAAACATAACAAAAAAAAAAGTGAAAAAAAAGCAAAAACCCACGGATTAAAGAACATTCTTCACAGATCGGCTCTTTAAAAAGGCTACAGATTCAACAGGTTCTCAGCATTTTGAAAGCATTTTAATGATCAGTGATAACGAGACAGGAGTAAGATTGATTACAGCAGAGTGTGAGCAGTGTTTGTGTTCAGAGAGCCTTAAAACACATTCAGATTACACAAAGCTGTTAGAATTATCATATAGCCCTTACACTTAAATATTACAGGCAGATTGGTGATGCAAAAAAAAAAATTACAGTGTGATGCAAATCAAGAAACTTAAATAAATCTCAAGTATTGTCAGGTTTTAAGTAGATCGTCGGCTTTATGGAATGACCGCAGGACGAAGATAAAATTCACTTGAAGTTAAAATGTCAAGTTCGAACAGTAAATTAACACAATGTAAACACATTACATTTTCTAAATGGTGGATAAATAAGTTAATAAGCCGACTTGACAGAAGAGGAATAGATATGATATGTTAAAGAACTTTGTACAGTGTATAAAACGTGAAACGTGGTCTTGTTTGGATTGAATTTGTCAGCAGGATATGTCACGTCACTTTTGGCTTTTGAGATTACTTTGGTTATTTTAATGTGGACTTAACGTGGCTTTAAACAACAGGCCATTTTCAGGTCTGGTCTATTTATTCCTGAAAGGCACAGACAGTAATTTCAGGGCGAGCACTACGGCCACGGTTTGAGACACAATCATTATACGAAAATAAAAAGACCTTTAAAGTACATAACGAGCCTTTAGAGCGTGTCTGGAGTGTTTGTGTCATCGCAAATCTGGCGCACTGTCTCAAATTTTGGAAGAACTGTCGTCTTATAATTAGTACAACAAAAGAATAGAAATATTGTTTTCTTCATTTTAAGATATCCGGCTGACTCTGCCTGCCTTTTTAAAATATTTAGTTTTCAGTCATTATATTGTCGTTAAACGAGCAAATAATTCCAAGAATATCATTTTTCACTTTGAAAATCATAAATGACGTCAGCAAGGGCTTTTTGATTGGTCTGTCCAAATGCACATGTGCTTTAATTGCCTGTTAGGAAAAACTTGGGATACAGCCATCGTCTGTTTATGATGCTAAGCCCAGCAGGGTTCTCATCGTTAAGAAACAAAGGGATTATAGCCAGCTCATTAAACAGCGCTCGCACAAGGTTTTAGCGTCACTTCACAATTCATGAATGTGTTCACTAAAATCGGTCTAAGAAAAATAAAAAGCTGTGCCATAGCAGTGATAATCCGCTTCAACATTTCATTGGGTGTTACGGCCAACTCAGTACCTTGATGGCCACAACCAGTTGCCCGTGATTTATGCAGGAGAATGGAATCAAGATGAGGTGGAATCATCTTTTATCTTTTTTAAACAAAATGTCTTTTCTAAGGTTCTAAAGAGAGCAGCAAGAGACGTGAGGTTCTTGACATGGTGGGCTGGTGGTCTTTGACTCAAAGGAACAAGATCTCTTCTACTCACTATGGGGAATATTTCCCCAAGGTGCAACGGGGACAGTCACTGCTTTTTGGATTTGGAGATTTGAGAGAAGAGAGAAAAGTTCAGCGCCACCTTAATTTGACAGAAATTCCATCACGCTCCTGAATCAAGTCCATATCTGATATTAACAATCCTCATGAAATCTTCATGTTTGGAGATGATGAGAGGCCACTTAGCATCATAGACGAGATCCAAAAATCCAGAGTGGCACAGAAGGGATTAGAGGGATTATAATGTCTCTATAGAACTCTGTCCAATTTGAGGCCAAAGTCAAGGAAAGTCCTTGGATTGTTTTTTTTTTTGTTTGTTTGTTTTTTGTGAAAAAAGGGCAGCACAAAACTGCTTTAGCCATGTATATCGGTAACATCTACTCCTTTCTTTGCAAAAAAAAAAAAAGAAGGCACTTGAATTTATGCATCATGAAAGCGCAAAGCATGAGTGGAAAGGAAAAAGAGAAAATTTTATATTAATCTAAGACTATTAGCAAAAAATAGAGATCATATATATCTATATGCAAGTAGAGCTGTATTGTTGGTGTTTCGGGTTTGGGCTGTAGCCTCTCTGGAGATCATCCATAACTATGTGGGCTTTGTGGGTTTACTGGGGCTTTTTCTTCCCGTCCGGTCTGGCCGAACAGCTGGTGGAAGCGATGGTTGATCTTCTGTACCTGGCACGTGCTGAGGACACACCCAACACGCATCAACTGGGCATGCTGGTGATGACCTCGAGTGTGGGTACTGCGGCGATTTCTGGGGCTTCTTTGGTTTGACTCTGATCCTCGCTCAACAGAACTGACAAATGGGTTGAGATCACGTTTTGACTCCTGAGATGACGGAGGTGGGTTTTTATAGAGTAAGGCTCTCCATAAAGAGGTTCTGTCCAAAGCTACAGCTGGTGCATTAGTTGGCTCAGAGGATGAATCAGAATCTGGGAAAACAGTACTTCCTTCTTTCAGCTGATGCAAGATTGGCTGGAAGTCCAACCTGCAGAGCAGAGAAACAAGAAAATGTTGAATTTCAAGTTTGACATAATCTCAAGATGTATTGTTGAAGTTAATAAAACTATTGTTGGTTTTCCAATAAGGAAACAGAACAGATAAGTAATATTTAAGTACTATTTAGAAAATGTACAGTTCACTGCACTATGTAAAGTGATTAGTGTCTGTAAATATTGATTATCTGATAACATGCATCTTTATACAGTATAATAGCTACCACGTGTATGCTACAGAGAACCAACTATAAAAATAGCTCATGGGTGCTATGGCTACTGTACTATCCGTGCAGGGATAAACGCTGAAATTTATAACACCATCTGCTCACATCCATTACAGAAGGTTTGCACTGATTTCTACATTAGATCTTACTCTTGGAGATCAGCCGAACACACAGTTTAAATCTCCTTGTCATATTTACCAAATATTGTCTACCAATGACACAGGGTAATTCATGTTCACATGAAAATGACTAGCTTTCTGAATTAATGGAGCTCACTTCGGAAATTATGTTAAATGTAACTCAGAAGTGTTGTTTCGTGTCCTAAGTGTTAACGTTTCCCAAGCTAATAATCAGCTAATCAGCATTACGCACAAGGCATGGACATTCTGAGCACCAGATCTTACAGGCTTTATATGATTACAGAGCTCATGTGGTTTGCTTAGTTCCTCTTTGAGCTTGATCCAAAGAGTCTCCGGGCGTCATTGAAGCTTAAAATCTAATCCCGTTATCAACTTTATCCTTCTTTCCCCTTCACATGAAGCACTATTAACACTCATCAATGTTGGCTAAATCCCTAAAAGTCTTCCATGAGGCCACGATAGAACAGGAGGAAGATTCTTCCCCGAATGATGAGGAATGGCCTTAAGATTTATGGAGAAAAAAAAACCCCAACCATTTGAGTACTGCTATCAATACAATGACCTTTGCTGGTCATGGACTAGAACTTGGCAGCCGTTTCTGGTTTGCATCCAGAAGCTTGTTGGCCCTCAAGAAGTGTATGTTATGCAATTATACCAATTGTTTACTCCGATGAGAGAACTTCAGTGAGAAGTGCCTTCCCTACCAATTTGTCCTCAGCACTGTTCAAATATGTTGGAATAACTTCAACTGCAGCTGCAACACAGCTCCTGGCTTCTAATTAGCATTTTTCTCCTGCGTAAAATGTTCTCAACTTCCAGTTGCGTGATCTCAAGTTCTGGTCAATTTCTGCTTTATGCATCCATTCAGTGAAGAAAATTACCATCTACAACCAGAAACACAATCCAACTAGAACATTTATGAGTCTGTGAAAAGCTAGCTACACAAAAGAGGAACAGTACACCATCTTTCAAGTACAAAATTTCTAACATATATAATCATCTCTGATGTCCTCTTTTTGTTGGTTTCTTTTCACCAGCAGTTGTTTTGAAATGAATCATGATTGGACACACCTCCTTTTCACTATTGCCAATAGTTACTCAACAAGTTGCCCAGGAAAACTGCTTTCTAGTGGGCACAATGACTCATCAAAATAACTAACCCGATTGGAATAAGTGAGCGCATCTAGCCAGAAATTAACCCCCTTAACCTTTGAGACTCTTCATTAAAAGATGGACTATTTATGTCCACTTTAGCAATGGTCTTATGGAGTCGCTTATGGAGCGACTGAGGTAATGGTGGTTATTTTTTAAAAAGGCATGGCCACAAATTCACATACTGAGGTTTTGAGTTAAGGTTCTCAAGCGCTAACTCAGAGCCACAAGAGACTTGTAGACATTAACTACAGCAAGCTTTACCCCAATGATTTCCAGAACACGGAAATCGACCTACTATGGTGCAAAACCAAAACAATTCCTGGAACTATGGTCAAGGAACTAAAAGATGTCCGACTTCCTCCAGTGCAAAAATGTCTGTTTAGTTCCTCCATTCCTGAAATCTTGCTGGCTTCCTGAAAAAGGTTCCTGTGATGGAAATGTACCTTCTTGGTTTAAAACCAAAAGCTGGGTTTATTTACAGTATCTGAGCTGCTAATATTGTACTTTGTGGTCTTTGGTCTTTAACTGAAGATATAACCAAGACTCATCAAGCTAATGGCCTTCTCCAGTTACATTTAGACGCTTTCCTAGATAACTGTCCATTTCTATGCTACCTAAGAACCACATATGGGAATTTCACCTCAAAATCAACTTGAATCCAAAACTGAAGCTACTACGATATAGGAACAACCTGCCAGCAAACAACAGCATGATGAAATCAGCTGGGGTTCAAAGATGTACTTTAGAGTTTATACATTCTTCCCGTGCATTCTGAGAAAAAATGGTACTAAACAGTACCTTTCTTTGTTGTTGGGGTGGTACTTATAAACATAGACCTTTTCTGCCTCTAGTATGTATAGTTACCGAGAAAAGCTCATGAAGCATGAAAGTACCATAACAATGACAAGGAAAGGTTCAGTTTAGCATAATTGTTTTAGACTAACAGAGGTATCTTGGTTTGTACACTGCTTGGCAAAAATCTCTTTCCTGCCAAGTCTTGGACCTTGATCCATTTTTGGATTCCAGCTTGTCCAATTCACCAAAATAACCTAGACTAGACTTGGACACCCACGAGAGCAGCTGAAAAAGTAACAGAAAAACTTTTTCCACTTTCATAATTTTCCTTTCCTGCAGCTTTATAATCGAGAGGCCGACATGTGATACCTGGTTCCCCAAGGAGAACCAAGACTTAGGAGAGCCAGGTTAATCCATCTAAATATAGCAAGCCACTCACTTCTCCCAGTACAGTATCCTTATTGTTTGGATGGGAGAAGAAATAAATTGGTGAAAGGTGAATTGTTGCAAATTGAGACACAGGATTGAGGAACTTTGATGGATTATAATGCAGGGTTAGTGCTCTCGGAGTTTCCGTGATACAAATCAGCCACTCCTAAGTGATCAAAACCTGCGTACATCTGTCTCGTAGAAAGCAATTGTGACTTCCTTATTTAAATTCAGCCACAGTAGGGACACAAACCTGAGCAATATAGAGTCAAGAGCAAAAGTTTGCGTCCCCTTAGGTCAAAAGGAACATGACACACAACAAGACATTTATTACGGCGGGTTCCGCACGTGTTCACTAATTATCACAAGTAACAAAATGGTCAAAATACTGTATTAAAGGTAGACTGCCGTTCAGATTTTTCAAGTGTAGGTCATAAAAAGAATTTCCTCTAACACCCAATTATTTTTCTTCAGTGGATCAAAAGCTACTGAATTCGAATCGCAGACTTCCAATTTTAGTAGTTGGTTTTTTTTAAACAAAACAATTAATGAATTTAGAGCCGAATAGATTCTCAGCTACTTTTTCCTGCTTCACCATGACCCAATTCAAGACGCTATGTCATGCATGATCACGTGTTGGGATTTCCCTGTTTGCACAAAGCATTGTGGGATACAAATTTGAAACAGGAGAGAAAAATGGAGGATGTGAGTGTGTGAAATGTGAAACGTGAAAGACCGACTACAGTAACGGAAAGCGAGAAGAAAAGACGTTATGTTATATACGAAGGAAAGGAAACGCAGGACCAAACTAATAAATATCGGCGCTCAGCGAGCACCTCGGTGTGATCAGCTGTTCGTTTAGCGACAGAATGATGGAACTGTCAGTGCACGCTCAAAGGGAAACCTGCAGATGGCAGTAATGCAACACTGTGGATGCCAGCTGCCATAAAACCTAAAAGAAGAAGAAAAAGAAGACCGTAAACCTGCGCATGCGCACACGGACGACTTCTGTCGACTTGAAAGCGATTTCATGCACATTATTTGCCCGGGAATCCCTTCAAATTAAATAACTTCCCAGCCACAGCCAGAATGGCCTGTTTTTTTTTTTTTTTTTTGTGAGATATTACAGAAATAAACAGGTATCACAATGACCAAATTTCAGAGGGAACTAAATTTCACCGATTTTATGAAATTGAAAGGCCTTCTAGCTTTAAGATATTAACTAAACTAACTTGCCTTCTGTTTCATGTTTTCTGAAGAGCTTTTGGAACCTCTCAAAATATTTTTCCTTTGATTGTGCATTCTATTTCGGGTTGGGTTGTCATTTTGTCGCAGGATGTACCCATAGTTTATTTTTAAAATCTTGGAATTCTATGATTTGTCGATAAATTGTTAAATAGAGTTGCTAGGGAAGACCAACTTTCAGACTCCAATATATCTGTTACAAAGCAACGCTACTAATTTTACAGAATGGTCTCGTCTGGCCTTAATTAGTTGAAAAGCTGAACACTTGTTGGCTGAGAATCAATGTGAACTCATCATTACATCAGTGTAAAGGAATGTATAGAGAAGATTTAGCTTGACAATACAGACCAATATGTACGTTATGAATGTATATTAAGAAAATTTATCTTTAAGACCAACAAACGTAGACTGAAATGAAATAACAGAATTAATAAGACTCGAGATCATCTTGTTATCTCGGAGTTTCTCTGCTAAATGGAAACCTGTCCTCTGGGAGACAGCGGAGACTGGAATGTAAATCTTGGTCGCTAATCCACAGTGGAATTCTGTCTGACTACAGAATATTTCGTCCGCATGCTCGTCTGGGCCCGAAACTGGCTTCCGGAAAAGAAGTTCAGACACTGGAGTAATCAGTTTAAAACCAGATTTAGACTGTATAACAGAACCTATGGTCTGTTTTCAGTTCGGTCTTTGCACGCTAGTAATGAACCGAGTGCTCAGATTAGCAAAGCATACATGCTATCTAATCCTACTGAACAAACACTGAAAAAACATTCCAGTGTAAAATGTTCTGTCACAAGATAAACACTACCCTTGACCTCTTTTCGACTGATTTTGGACACAGTTTGACATTTACTCAAATAGCTACTAAATGAATTTGAGAATTTTTTTCCACATAGCACTCATGTACACACACACACACATATATATATATATATATATATATATATATATATATATATATATATATATATATATATATGTGTGTGTGTGTGGTGTATCCGCCCACAGACAGTCTCATGTCAATCACAGCCGGCAACGAGGTCAGTGGCCTGAATCCTGAACCACATCGGATGAGATTCAGACACGGCAGACTGGCTTTGCCGCAAACAGACCTATACCAGCTTCTGTAAATTAGACACTTCCCTGCTGTGCTTCTAAAATTCACTTTCAATTTTCTGCGTGCTTCCAGCTTCCGAATATTATATTGCCAACGAAAACCACATAATGTCGAGTCAGGCAAATATTTCCAGACTGTGTCATTTTTACAACTGTTTCAAAACATTTCCTGTGTCCGTTGTTCAAAGAAGATGACTAAAGGGCATGATGGAATTGTGCAAAAAAAAAAAAAAGTTGTTGTGTTTACACGAATGTTTAAAACAATATTACTTGTTACACTGTACAAGATTATCCCCATCAAATCTTAGCTGAATTGACTTGACTGTTTGATAGATAACGTATTCTTCGTGTCAGATTCGACAATGAAGATCCTCAGGCGATAGACCTGTGATTAAAGAAAATTACGTATCGCTTCTGATACAATCAATCAGCGCAATTTGGGCTTGTGGAGAAAATGGTGTCGTGTAATCAGAAACGTTCTTCAAAGTGATCTTAAAGTAATAAGTAATTAGCATGTTTCGTTTATGTTTTGTTATCATCACTATCATATATATGATATGGATAGCTATCATGTGAATGTAGCTACCATATGTGTAGCTATCCAGCCATTTTATGGTGGCTTTTAGACACATCGTAGCACTCTGGGATTTGAAGGAAAAAAAAAAAAGAAAATTATTATTATTATTCGGAGACTACCAGAACTTCGTCATCGCAGCTGCACTAAATCAGTATGCTATAATTACGCGTCCTGTGACCACTGCTCTCGACAGATGACTAAAGAATTATTTTACAATGTGCGATTTTCATCGGTCAATAAATCACAACCCAGTTAACCCAGTTTCCGGCAACCTAAATTTATTCTCATTTTGTAGTATAAAGAAAGTGAGAAACCAAAAGCTTACACAATGCTGCAATTTTACTATTGTTTTAGGCATAAAAACAATGAAAAGGGAAAAAACAGCTGGAAGAACAGAAACAGCTGGCCAAGGACGAAAGAAAATCATTCACGAAAGGCGGTTGGAGGACAATTCTGGGAAACGTCTTTTCCCACCTCACTTTGACCACATGGAAAGAACATTCAGTCTCTCTTGAACAGTACATGTTAGCTAAATCAGCTTCGCTGAAACGCACAGTTTTAATTCTGACCTTTTCACCGTCAGTCCGTCATACGAACTCCATGTTCAAGCTTCAGCAGGTTATTGTGCTTCACTGTGCACCTGTTCCAAGTAAACACTACATCTCTTGGTGGCCTTTAAGTTGAAAATTGTTGTCTGCCTCAAACCATTTGAGTCTACTGAATCTTGATCAATGGCATATGGGGTTTTTTTTATTTTCATTTAAATAGTATTAATAATTACTTTTTTTAAAAAAATAAATAATCCAATTTCCTGGAGACCACAGACACGTCATGTTCTTGCGTTTTGCTAGCAGATCAGACGATTTGACTCTAATGCCTTTAAAATCCCTCAACCATGGAATATAAGGTGTTTCCATGTAACATACTGATTATGCCCACTCAGAATGGAAAGAAAAGGGTGCTTACTCAGTCACAGTCCATGCCAAGCCACAAACATTCAAGTGGTATGTAATTTGCACAAGATGGATTAAACTTGCCCTTAAAAAGCAGCAAGTGGATCCAGGAACATGTCCAAAATATAACTCAGCCAGAAGAGGGCATACTGACACTGCACAATCCCTGCCGCTTTCTTCGATTGCTCAAAAGCTTGAACCAAAAATGCCAATGCCCATAACTGGTCATAAGTCATTTCCGTAAAAACAAACCCTATTTTAAATTTGATTGACCTCCAAGTTGGAAAAATGTTTCAAATGGCGCTTTGTCATCGTCGCTTACTTACTTTCCATACTATACTCAATTCAGTGCACAAGTTTGCACCGCTCGTGATTTCAGGGTCACAAAAAAATAAAATATACTACATTTTTACCATTTATAAATGAAATATGGGAGTATGCTGAAACAGAGGACTGGTTTAAAAACAAAGGAGCCAAGGGTCTGTTCTGAAAAAGGAACCATATGACGTATCTGTTGGAGTTATGAAGAAATGTCAAATAACTGCCAAGCAGTTACGGAGAGATATAACAGATACACTTTTTAAAAAAAAAACAACCATTGTACTAAACAGGATGGTTTCTTGTCACTCTTGTGGTAAAAAAAAAAACCTTGAATATTTATCCTTCACTTCAAAATGTTGAAGATTTAAATGGGCTGGAATTTGTTTTCCCAGTACAGCTGACAAGTAAAAGGGACAAAAAGGGTACACTTGAGGATAACAAGGGAAGGAAAGGTTTAGTAGCATTTTTCTAAGAAACAAATTGTTGAGGGGTATTATAACAGAGGATCCTGAAGTTGTACAGGAGGTGGGAGGCTGTTATGAAGGCAAGAGAAGGTTCGAGAATATTTTAGATATTTACAGTATGCACAGGCTACTTAAAACTGAATTGATCTTCTTGAGATTTTTTCCACTATTAATTACTACAATATATAAACATGTTGACACTCAACTGTACACCGTCAGAAATAGGGGTACAATCGGAGTCCATTTCTATCCCTCAAGGTACAATCTACACTCATGTACCTCTTAGGGCTCATTATTGGACCTTGTGCACCTTTTTAGGGCCACATGTCCCCAAGCAGTATATAAAGGGTACAAATAAGTACCTTAGAGGGAGGGTACTGCTTCAGTGACAAGCCATTGTACTCCTAAAGGTACAATAATATACTTTATTTTCTGAAAGTGTACTTTACACAGCCTGTATAACAAGTTTATACATGTTTGTGTGTGCATCACTAATAATGGAGACGTGGCTCATGTACAGTTGTCTTGTTCGTTGAGTGATGTGTGTGTGTGCTCTTGAGTTTGAAAATGTGTCGCGCAGGCACACGGCAGAATTGGCAAAGCATCCAACTGACAAAACCGGTCATTAACGGCTTGGAGGTATTTGAGTGTTTTCTCATATCAGCAATTGTTTGACCTTCAACAACTTTTGGAGTTGACGCAAGTGAATATCAACATCCTGCATGTATGAGGCTCTTTGTCTAGTTCACATTGCTCTGAGACACAGACAGAGAAGGAGAAGAAGGAGAAGGAGGACGACCTACTGTAAAAATGCATAATAATGTCTAAACTACGCAAGTTCTTCCTGTCTTTTGTGTTTACTTATCCTTCAGACACCCATCTCAGACACTTCCAGATAAACTATCCTACACCGCACCATTCCTTCTCGTTCGTGTGGTTCTCTAAAAAGGGATACTGCTCAGGGGCGTAGCTGGGGTCACACACTGACTGGCAGCCTGAGTACATACCCGTAGGTTTGTAAATGAAAAAAATACACTGAATACATTTGAGAAAATAACGCGGTCTTTGCATCATTCTTTCATCTCATGTTGCGAACTGTTGAGATGTCGGACAACGATTAGACCAAATCAGCTTTATCCGGCAGTGTATGGATAGCGGCTCGACATCTTACCCTAGTCAACCAATACAGCTTGACCATGATTTCTAGTGCGACCGTGTTGCGCTTGCGCAGAACTAGGTTTTTGCACCCAAACCACAGGAAGTCCATACAAGGTTATAGAAACCCTAATGAGGCCGAAGTGACAATGTAGTTTTTAAAAAAAAAGTTAGAAAAATTACAATGGGCGCTTTTCTAATATTCGTATTCGGCTATTGAAGCAACGTATGGTCCGACAAACGAGGGGTCACCCAGCTACGCCCCTGCTGCTTCTCAAAAAAGGTATACCTTTGGTATCTTCATCATGCATCTTTTACCTTAAAAGGTGCCTGGGTACACTACCGTTCAAAAGTTTGGGGTCACTTTGAAATGTCCTTGTTTTTGAAAGAAAAGCACTGTTCTTTTCAATGCAGATCACTTTAAACTAATCAGAAATCCACTCTATACATTGCTAATGTGGTAAATGACTATTCTAGCTGGTTTTTGGTGCAATATCTCCATAGGTGTATCGAGGCCCATTTCCAGCAACTATCACTCCAGTGTTCTAATGGTACAATGTGTTTGCTCATTGCCTCAGAAGGCTAATGGATGATTAGAAAACCCTTGTACAACCATGTTAGCACAGCTGAAAACAGTTGAGCTCTTTAGAGAAGCTATAAAACTGACCTTCCTTTGAGCAGATTGAGTTTCTGGAGCATCACATTTGTGGGGTCGATTAAATGCTCCGAAAAATGTCTCGACTATATTTTCTATTCATTTTACAACTTATGGTGGTAAATAAAAGTGTGACTTTTCATGGAAAACACAAAATTGTCTGGGTGACCCCAAACTTTTGAACGGTACACTCTAAAAAATAATGGGGCCAGTACCGGTTCTTCAGGGCGATGCCATAGAAGAACCTTTTTCAGGGCTTCAAAGAACCGTTCATGCAACAGTTCTTTAAAGAACCATTTAAACCATTTGTTTGAGCAGTGAAGACAGATTTGTGTAAACATAGCCTATGTGCATTGACCAGCAAATGGTAAGAGAATGCCAGGATCTGAAGAACCATTTCCAATGTGAAGAACCTTTCGTATAATGTAATGGATCATCACAGAGTTTTGACTCTCCATGGAACCATCCAGAGATTTGAAGAACCACTGAAGCACCTTTATTTTTTAGAGTGTAGTGTAGGTGCGAAAAGATAAAGGGAGCACAGCAGAGACACAAAGAAAGAAAGAAAGAAAGAAAGAAAGAAAGAAAGAAAGAAAACCCTTTCTTTTTGGTTTGAACTGGAAGTGTAGCCTTTCTGCATAGGTAAATCCTGGACATGTGCACTAATTACCGCCACTAAGTCACTTTTTAGTGCACTTTTATAAAGGCAGTAAGTCAATTAGAGACTTGGCGCAAGAGGTGCGCGCGTTCCCACCGGCACGTCTGCCTCTCTGACTGACCTTGTTCTCTCTCTCTCTCTCTCTCTCTCTCTCTCACACACACACACACACACACTCTCTCTCTCACACACACGCACACACACACCGGGGCCCTCAGTGAGGAAACGCTCTTCTATTCTAGCCTTGGATTCTTTCCAACAAGTTTGGACACGTTGCGCGCGCAACCAAAAGGCAGACAAAAGGCATAAAATTATCATAATCAAACACTAATAGTGCTTTATCTCTTTCCAGATGTGATATCTGTTGTCCACGAAGAGTAAACAATAATGCATTTTTTTTTTTTTTTTTTTTTTGGAAGTGGAAAATATACCTATAGGTCATTTCTTGTCAGTCGCGCGTGCGCGCGCACCGTCTCTAATTAATAAATAAATACAATTTACACCAAAAAAAAAACAACTTCAAATATTAAGTCTCTTTGAAGAGTGCATAGAAATGTACCCATGCTCTTAGGTTATACTCCTTTATATTTCATGAATGCACAAGTCATTTCTGTGTTGTAATAATAATAATAATAATAATAATGTGCAAATACCTGTTTCCCACTGGGAGCGCGTTAAGCTGGAGGAACAGGAGGCTGATGCAATACAGGCTGAGAGGGAGAAGTGAAGGCATCGTGGACGCAGATCTTTCTCACACCCCCCTGGGGAAGGACAAGGACACACCACCTGGACAAAATTGGAAGGGACTCCTTACTCCGAGATGTTCCTAAAAATAAAGATCCAGCCTGAAATGGCTTTGCTTTTGGGTATGCTAGCTCTGTCTCAGAGAGAGAGAGAGAGAGAGAGAGAGAGAGGTAGGGATTGACTGTGTGTGTGCTGGTTCATCCAAACCGTTCTGAGCAAACTTTATTCCATTTTAAATTGTATTATGCATCAGAAGTTGTCTAGAGAGTTTTTTTTTTTTTTTGGATTGCTTAGGTCTTTTACACACACACATTTATTCATTTCTGCAATCAAACAACTAACTGTTATCATTGCAGTCAATAAAACAGACCAAAACATTCCGATATATTATTTTTCATGCATTATAATAAAGCTGATTATAAATAAGTTATTATTATACTAAATACAGTCTATAATGTATTTAAATGACTCACCTTGATGTTAGAGAAGTTTCTTCTGTTGCTCCGAGCAGTATAAATAAGGCTGAGTGTTTGATGATGATGATTATGATTATTATTATTATTATTTGCCCACGCTGTGAGTGAAGCCTGAACTCTTCTGAAGTGGCCCTGACATTGGTGCTTTTAAATAGCCAGTGGGCGTGGCTTAGCCGGGAAACGCGTGCCAGTTCAAAAGGTGCATCACGTGCTCAAGTTTGGTGATGGACTTGAAGTTCCGCTCCCGCCCGCAAATCCCGCAAAGAATTCTGATCTTCAGTCCCGCAAATCCCGCCCGCAAATCCCGCATGATGCAGCCGTTCGCGTTATTTCTCACGAAAGTTCTTGTCATTGGCTTGGAGGAATTAAACATGGGGCGGCACGGTGGTGTAGTGGTTAGCGCTGTCGCCTCACAGCAAGAAGGTCCGGGTTCGAGCCCCGTGGCCGGCGAGGGCCTTTCTGTGTGGAGTTTGCATGTTCTCCCCGTGTCCGCGTGGGTTTCCTCCGGGTGCTCCGGTTTCCCCCACAGTCCAAAGACATGCAGGTTAGGTTAACTGGTGACTCTAAATTGAGCGTAGGTGTGAATGTGAGTGTGAATGGTTGTCTGTGTCTATGTGTCAGCCCTGTGATGACCTGGCGACTTGTCCAGGGTGTACCCCGCCTTTCGCCCGTAGTCAGCTGGGATAGGCTCCAGCTTGCCTGCGACCCTGTAGAAGGATAAAGCGGCTACAGATAATGAGATGAGATGAGATGAGAATTAAACATGCTGAGCTTAGCTGAGCTCTCCACTGACCGATCCTTCACCTGGCGCACGGAGCGAGGGTGCGCGTTGCCAGGCGGCATGCGCAGCTGAGGCTTTACAGAGATACCCATTGTGAGCTTCACTAGAGGAGCTCTGCTCTTCTGCCATGATCGGAGATCTCAAACACGGAAGAGCGGAAAGGAATCGGAAACGTACGCGAGATTAGACCACATCCGCAAATTTCTCATCTCTCATCTCATCTCATTATCTCTAGCCGCTTTATCCTTCTACAGGGTCGCAGGCAAGCTGGAGCCTATCCCAGCTGACTACGTGCGAAAGGCGGGGTACACCCTGGACAAGTCGCCAGGTCATCACAGGGCTGACACATAGACACAGACAACCATTCACACTCACATTCACACCTACGCTCAATTTAGAGTCACCAGTTAACCTAACCTGCATGTCTTTGGGGGAAACTGTAGGGGAAACCGGAGCACCCGGAGGAAACCCACGCGGAGAGCATGCAAACTCCACACAGAAAGGCCCTCGCCGGTCACGGGGCTCGAACCCGGACCTTCTTGCTGTGAGGCGACAGCGCTAACCACTACACCACCGTGCCGCCCCGCCAAATAAAATATCCAGCACAAATTATATATGATAGACATAAATTAATAATTTATAAGTTTTATTTTAAACACGTTTTTAGTTAGCGGGACTGCAGCTTATCACCTCTCCCGCCCGCTCCCGCATTGTGCACTCCCCTTCCCGCCCGCAATGAGCTTTCAAAATTTGTCCCGCGCCGCACTGCTTTGCGTCAGGTCCCACGGGACTGCAGGGCTCTAACTTGAAGTCAGTAACAGAGTCAGTATTCTGTAACACACACACACACACACACAGGCACAATAGTGAACTATGAGTCAAGTCATGATGTTATTCAAATAGCACACTTCCCAGAAAGAAACACATCTCATCTCATCTCATTATCTCTAGCCGCTTTATCCTGTTCTACAGGGTCGCAGGCGAGCTGGAGCCTATCCCAGCTGACTACGTGCGAAAGGCGGAGTACACACTGGACAAGTCACCAGGTCATCACAGGGCTGACACATAGACACAGACAACCATTCACACTCACATTCACACCTACGGTCAATTTAGAGTCACCAGTTAACCTAACCTGCATGTCTTTGGACTGTGGGGGAAACCGGAGCACCCGGAAGAAATCCACGCGGACACGGGGAGAACATGCAAACTTCGCACAGAAAGGCCTTCGCCGACCACGGGGCTCGAACCCGGACCTTCTTGCTGTGAGGCGACAGCACTAACCACTACACCACCGTGCCGCCATGTCCAAATATAGGAGACTTTATTATTGTTGTTGTTGGTTTTTTTTTTGTCATCTCATCTCATCTCATTATCTGTAGCTGCTTTATCCTGTTCTACAGGGTCGCAGGCAAGCTGGAGCCTATCCCAGCTGACTACGGGTGAAAGGCGGGGTACACCCTGGACAAGTCGCCAGGTCATCACAGGGCTGACACATAGACACAGACAACCATTCACACTCACATTCACACCTACGGTCAATTTAGAGTCACCAGTTAACCTAACCTGCATGTCTTTGGACTGTGGGGGAAACCGGAGCACCCGGAGGAAACCCACGCGGACACGGGGAGAACATGCAAACTCCGCACAGAAAGGCCCTCGCCGGCCCTGGGGCTCGAACCCAGGACCTTCTTGCTGTGAGGCGACAGCGCTAACCACTACACCACCGTGCCGCCCGTTTTTTTTTTGTCTTTTTTGTTTTTCACCTAGAAGGTTAATAACCAGTTTAGCCCACGCTAATCTTCCACTAGGTTTTCAATCTATCCAGGTTTGGGACTGGGACTAATAATGCACTGTCTTGTCCAACCCCAGTGGCTGGGTATTTTTACTTAACCTGCATTTTTACTTTAAAAAAAATGCACAGACATGGGGAGAACATGTCAACTCGACACTCATCGGCCATGAGATTTGAACCCGGAACCTCCTTGCTAACTACTGCATCACCATGAATGTACACTGGTACAGTAAATGCATCCGTCCATTATCTGTAGCCACTTATCCTGTCCTACAGGGTTGCTGGAGCCTATCCCAGCTGACTATGGGCAAGAGGCAGGGTACACCCTGGACAAGTCAGACACATAGAGACAAACAATCATTTACACTCACGGTCAATTTAGAGACACCAATTAGCCGAACCTGCACGCCTTTGGACTGTGGAGGAAACCGGAGCACCCGGAGACAGGAAGAACATGCAAACTCCATACAGAAAGGCCCTCGTCGGCCACTGGGCTCGAACCCAGGACCTTCTTGCTGTGAGGCGACAGTGCGAACCAGTACACCACCGTGCCGCCCGCTGTAAATGTAAATTTTCTTATTTCTTTCTTTGTTGAATCTCCCAGAATGTTGCCCAGTTCATGTACTTTAAAATGGGTGGCACGGTGATATAGTGGTTAGCACTGTCGCCTCACAGCAAGAAGGTTCTGGGTTCGAGCCCAGTGGCCGACAGGGCCCTTTCTGTGTGGAGTTTGGATGTTCTCCCCGTGTCTGCATGGGTTTCCTCCAGGTGCTCCAGTTTCCTCCACAGTACAAAGACATGTGGTTAGGTTAATATGGGGGTGGCCTTGGACTGAAGTGCCTTTGAGCAAGGCACTGAACCCCCAACTGCTCCCCGGGCGCTGTAGCATAGCTGCCCACTGCTCTGGGTATGTGTGTGTGCTCATTGCTCATTTGTGTGTGTACATGTGTGTGTGTTGACGGTTTCAGATGGGTTAACTGCAGAGAGGAATTTCACTGTGCTTGAGTGTACATGTGTCAAATAAAGGCTTCTTCTTAATTTTATTTTCTTTGATAAAGAAACTTGATTAATTCATTGATTTTCAGGAGCCACTTCTTCTTCTTCTTCTTCTTCTTCTCCATGTCCTCCTCCTTTTTGCTTCTTTCTTCATCAGGATGGATCCATAACCAAGCAACGCTGGTAAAAAGTGGGAGAATTCACCCTGGATGGGATGCCAGTCCATCACCGCTTACCACACCCATCCACCCATCCATACCTAGGAGCAATTTGGACTACCTAATCCATCTACCGGGCTGCATGGTGGTGTAGTGGTTAGCACTGTCGCCTCACAACAAGAAGGTTCTGGGTTTGAGCCTGGCGGCTGATGAGGGCCTTTCTGTGCGGAGTTTGCATGTTCTCCCCGTGTCCACATGGGTTTCCTCCGGGTGCTCCGGTTTCCCCCACAGTCCAAAGACATGCAGGTTAGGTTAATTGGTGGTTCTAAATTGACCGTAGGTGTGAATGTGAGTATGAATGGCTGTTTGTCTCTGTGTCAGCCCTGTGATGATCTGGCGACTTGTCCAGGGTGTACCCCGCCTTTCGCCCGTAGTCAGCTGGGATAGGCTCCAGCTTGCCCGCGACACTGTAGAACAGGATAAGCGGTTACGGATAATGGGTGGATGGATAATCCATCTACCTGAATGTTTTTGGAGAATACGAGCAAACCAGAGAACCTGAAGCAAACCCACATACCCTGAAGAAGAAAGGGATTACTGATATATTATCATGCTAGTTAACATTTAAGAGATTTGCCATAAGGCTGTTAATTATAGTTAGCGAATGTTTTTTCCACATTCCTTAGTTCCTTAGTGAAAGTGACAGGAATTTTCCATCGGAAACTAAACTCAGCATGTGACACTGTACGAGACTGACATCATTTTCTTTGCTGAATCTTTCCTGTATTTTCATCCTCGAAGAATTTCAGTTGGAAACTTTGTCTTGAGTTGAGAAATTGAAGCTGTACGTCAACGTCTTCCGGATTATTTATTCAAATGAGTAGTTGAAGTCTTTCTTGAGAAAAAAGTGATATCTGTGTGCTTTTCTTCATATATTACTTCCCCAAAAGGCATCTGCTACCGTAAATGTCCCAAATCTAATAATGAGGCAATTATTTCGTTGATTTTATCATCCATAGGCATAAATAGTTACGTCACACATATATCTAAGAATGCAACAAAAGTCTACTGAAATTCTGTAGAAATGCATTGAACTCATGAGTAGGTGTTGTGCAAGGATAAGGATCTGAGTGGGTTTCAGCTTCTCCAGAACATACAGCAGGAAAAGACAAGACAAGACCAAACAAGACACACCTATACTCATCACCATAATCCAAAATATAATTCATAATAATCAAGATAGGTTCTGTAGTTAAAAGGACAAATAATAAAAGTATTGCTTCCGAAGCTATTTCTGCTAGTTTAATGGTTTAAAGGAACCTATGTACACTGTTTAAAGTTGTTATACTGTATGGAAAAAGGTCGAGAATTGATATTTAATATTGCAACACCCTCAACAGATTCTTTAAGATTAAAACGTGAGTGGGATTTGTGGTGCAGCAGGTAGCATTGTCATCTCATGGGTCCAGGGTTTGATCCTGAGCTCTGGTTACTGTCTGTGTGATGGTTGACACATTCTCCTTATTCCTATGTAGGTTTGCTCCTGGTTATCTGGTTTCCTCTTACCTCCTAAAAGACATGCCAGGACATAAATTGCTGACTAAGTTGCCCTGAGGTGTGAATGAGTGTGTGAATGTGTGTGCAGTGTCCTGTGATGTTCCGACATCTGATCCAGGGTGTATTCCCATCTCACGCCCATTGTTGCTGGGACAGGTTCTGGATCCACCACCACCCTGACCAGGACAAAGCGGTTATTGAAGATGGCTGTCTGAAATATACCACGTATCATCAAATTGGATAACACATGAACAGTCTCATCTCATCTCATTATCTCTCATTATCTCGGCTAGAGATAATGACACACGAACAGTCATGTTAGGAAAACACTATATTTATTAGTCATACTATTTCTTTTTCCTGAAAAAATAGAGAGGCCCGTACATACAGGACACTTTTTCCATGGAATAAAAACATGTATTCTGTTCCCTTCTAGTGGGTTTATTGATAGCATGCAATATTGTTATCATATCGCTTATCCTCTGTGTATTACGTCCCGCTACCCAATGGAGAATGAGCATGCAATATTGTTACAATATTGCACGTTGTCAAGACAACACGACGTCACACGTCAGAGACATAAAACTTCCGCATTAGCAAGCGACAGTGGCAATTTGTAAACAAACATGGCTGCCAGGGTTCTCATCTCATCTCATTATCTCTAGCCGCTTTATCCTGTTCTACAGGGTCGCAGGCAAGCTGGAGCCTATCCCAGCTGACTACGGGCGAAAGGCGGGGTACACCCTGGACAAGTCGCCAGGTCATCACAGGGCTGACACATAGACACAGACAACCATTCACACTCACATTCACACCTACGGTCAATTTAGAGTCACCAGTTAACCTAACCTGCATGTCTTTGGACTGTGGGGGAAACCGGAGCACCCGGAGGAAACCCACGTGGACACGAGGAGAACATGCAAACTCTGCACAGAAAGGCCCTCGCCGGCCACGGGGCTTGAACCCGGACCTTCTTGCTGTGAGGCGACAGCGCTAACCACTACACCACCGTGCCATCCATAATAATAATAATAATATTTGGCTTGACTACGCTAGCGTTGTCCTTTGCCAACACTATGCCAGGTGGAAGCTAACTGGACTGCTGCCCTAACAGCACTGAGTCACGGGTAAGCTAGCGCTGGCCTTTGCTAATGCTACTGCTACGCTGGGTGGAAGCTAACTGGACTACCACGCTAACAGCACCGAGTCGTGGGTAAGCTAACGTCAGCCTTCAAGAATGCTGATATGAACAGTACGTATGTATAATAATAATAATATTGGCTGTTTTTTTTCATGGTCTATCAGATATATTCCATTCAGCTACTCGTCTTCGACTCGTTCAATATCATGCAAGCTGAATGGAATGTATCTGATAGACCACGAAAAAAAGCCAGCCAATATTGCTTAATTATTATGCATACAGGACACTTTTTCGATGAAATAAAAGCAAATGTTCTATTCCCTTCTAGCGGGTTTCATTCATTTGGTTTGATAGCATGCAATATCGGTAGCATATTGTTTATCCTACATGTATTACCCACTCTACCCGCTGGAGAATGAGCATTGAATATGGTTTACGATATTGCATGGTTGTCCATGCTAGTGAGCAATTGTGATGATTTGTAAACAAACATGGCCACCAGGTTTGCTTCATGAAAAAACAGAAGATTTTAAGAGAATTTTGGCTGCTAGGTAGCACCGCTGTGTGTAGTCGTCGATATTGAGTTTAAAATTAACTATGTAAATTACAGATGGAAATTAATACTTAAGTCTGAGTGAAAAATACTGTAGCGAGCGTGCAGTATGGAAGAAGAGTCTGGAGACAGAAATCTTAGTTTCTCGGTCGTTAGCCCGTGCTAGTAGCTCTCGGTAGCACTGGCTTGACCTCTTTAACACTACTGATGAATGCTACACCGGCTGGAAGGTGACTTCACTGCCATGTTAACAGCACCGAGTCACGGGTAAGCTAGCGTTGGCTTTCGAGAATGCTGATACGAAGAGAGTGTGTATGTATAATAATAATAATCATATTGGCTGTTTTTTTGTGGTATATCAGATATATTCCATTCAACTACTTGTCCAGTATCATGCTAGCTGAATGGAATATATCTGATATACCACAAAAAAAGCCATCCATCCATTATCTGTAGCTGCTTATGCTCTTCTACAGGGTTGCAGGCAAGCTGGAGCCTATCCCAGCTGACTACGGGCAAGAGGCAGGGTACACCCTGGACAAGTCGCCAGGTCATCACAGGGCTGACACATAGACACAGACAACCATTCACACTCACATTCACACCTACGGTCAATTTAGAGTCACCAGTTAACCTAACCTGCATGTCTTTGGGCTGTGGAGGAAACTGGAGCACCCAGAGGAAACCCACGCAGAGGCGATAGTGCTAACCATTGTGCCACCCAAAAGCCAGCCATCTCATCTCATCTCATTATCTCTAGCCGCTTTATCCTTCTACAGGGTCGCAGGCAAGCTGGAGCCTATCCCAGCTGACCACGGGCGAAAGGCGGGGTACACCCTGGACAAGTCGCCAGGTCATCACAGGGCTGACAGATAGACACAGACAACCATTCACACTCACATTCACACCTAGGGTCAATTTAGAGTCACCAGTTAACCTAACCTGCATGTCTTTGGACTGTGGGGGAAACCGGAGCACCCGGAGGAAACCCACGCGGACACGGGGAGAACATGCAAACTCCACACAGAAAGGCCCTCGCCGGCCCCGGGGCTCGAACCCAGGACCTTCTTGCTGTGAGGCGACAGTGCTAACCACTACACCACCATGCCGCCCAAAAGCCAGCCAATATTATTTAATTATTGATATTGTATAATGACCTGTTTTTAATAATTATCAAGAAAAAAAAGGTTGAATTTATCCGCCCTATTTTGAATTTAAACACCTTAATTTTATCAACAATTTCCTCACCATCTGCACAGTGTTTCCCATGGAGATTTTACTTGGGCGGGCCACCCAGGAATATTAATGCCCTCTAAAGTATATTTACCGACACACATAATGTACTGTAGCACTAAAAGGAGCTGTACTGTGCTGAATGATTGGCCAAGTAGCCAACCACATGAACGGACTGCTTTCACACTATAGATGTACGTCACCAAACTTTCCATGACAACATGGAAAGTTTGAGTCCAGTCAGCACATTCAGCTTTGTAATAGTGCTTTTTTTTTGCTCGTCCATTTAACTGATTACTAAAAGAACATTAACGCTCCGTGTACATTTGGTCATTCTGTTTTTGTGTACGTAACAGAAATTAATTGGCCATTTTTGTTTTTTTGTGGGTTTTTTTTCGTCCTTTCCAAGTCAGAAATGAAACAGTCCATATTTCTAAAGCCTGTGATTGTTGCTGATAGATAACGTGCAATTTAGTGAGCGATTAACATGCAAGATTTACTATAGTAGCGGCACGAGCAGAGCAGATTTCAATGCAGGCCCTTTCAGCCGGCTTCCACCACAAGTATATTTAAGACCTGTGAGAAACACTGCTCATTTTCTCACTCCACGGTGTTTCTGTTGTTGTGTTGTATGTTGATGATGCAATTGAACAATACACCTGCTAAATAAACAATTGGCTGTTTGCGTGTCACTGGTACCATGCTCCATTATCAAGGGAAATGATTGGCTGTTTATGAGTCAGTCAGGGAGCACGCCTGGGGTTTGTTTGTGCAACCAAGCTTTGCGTTTTTGTTATGCGCTTTTCTGGCGGTTTGCATTTGTTACATTTCAGTGAAACTATCGTCCACTCTATCGAACAATCATGCAGGTACGAATCAAGAGCGTCAGTTAATGTTCACTTCTTCAAACATCAGAACGGGAAAAATTGTGATCCCAAAGTGTAACTTTCACTGTGGCGTGGGTGTTGGTTTGAGCCAGATGGACTGGTTTATTTGAGTATTTCAGAAACTGCTGATCTCCTGCGGTTTTCACACACAACAGTCTCTAGAGACTAAATGGTGTGAAAAACAAAAAACATCGAGTGAGTGAGCGACAGTTCTGTGGGTGGAAACAAACGCCTTGTTGACAAGAGAGGTCAGAGGAAAATGGCCAGGGGTGGGTTTCCCAAAAGCCTCTTAATGCTAAGAGCATCTTAACTAGGAGAGAGTGTGTTCATTGTGCTGCTCGCGCAACCATTTAACGATTATCTTTGTGCTGTGATGTTTTTGGGAAACTCAGGCCAGATTGGTTCGAGCTGCCAGGAAGGATATAGCAACTCATAGCCACTCTTTACAAACGTGGTGAGCAGAAAAGCATCTCAGCATGCAACAGCAGAAGACCACATTGGGTTCCAGTCCTGCCAGCCAAGAACAGTGATCTTAGAATCAAAAACAAGTTCCTATTAAAGTGACCAGTGAGTGTAGATGGATGATACATATCACTATTAGTTTTATCACCCTTATCAAAAAGAAGTATACTTAAGTAAAGTTAAAGTATATTTCCTTAAGTATACTTTTGTGTACCGAGTATACTGATATCAATGTACTTACAGTATACTTGTAAGTAAACTAATCTAATACTTCTTGGGACTAAATCGGCCCACTTTTAGTTTATATAAAGTATACTTTAAGTCTAAGAGAAGTAAACTCTGAGTATACAACTAGTATTTTTTATTTTGTACTGCAAGTATACCACAAGTAAATTTATATATTAATAGTTTACTAGTTCTATACTTGTAGTCCACTCTTTAGTTTACAAAAGCATACTTCGTAGTGTACTGGAAATATACTATTAGTTACTGGTTATATATATCTAGTCCACTTTTTAGTTTTGAAGTATACTGCAATTCCCCTTCTAGGTATACTATTAGTTTTCTAGCCCGAACCCTTACCTCATGCACACTACCAGTAGACAACTTAAGTGTTTTGTACCTTAAGTTACAATGAAGTTATAAAGGTAAGAATTCACAAAATAACAACAGACACTCAGGATTAAGAACATATTCATCTCATCTCATTATCTCTAGCCGCTTTATCCTGTTCTACAGGGTCGCAGGCAAGCTGGAGCCTATCCCAGCTGACTACGGGCGAAAGGCGGGGTACACCCTGGACAAGTCGCCAGGTCATCACAGGGCTGACACATAGACACAGACAACCATTCACACTCACATTCATACCTACGGTCAATTTAGAGTCACCAGTTAACCTAACCTGCATGTCTTTGGACTGTGGGGGAAACCGGAGCACCCGGAGGAAACCCACGCGGACACGGGGAGAACATGCAAACTCCACACAGAAAGGCCCTCGCCGGCCCCGGGGCTCGAACCCAGGACCTTCTTGCTGTGAGGCGACAGCGCTAACCACTACACCACCGTGCCGCCCTGAACATATTCATTTTCTTTAAAAATCAAAATTTACTACAGGGCAAGTACACTTAAACATAAGGCAAAAAATATTTTAGTACTTTATTACACTTTTGTTAAGTGTATCTTGATCAAAAGTTGAAGTATAAGCTTAATATACTTAGACTTTTCTATATACTTTTCAGTATAAGCCAAGTATACTTGTGTATAACTTTATTACGTATATCTCTGATAAGTAAATAAAAAGTAAACTGAAAGCATACGCTCTTATTTTTAGTTTAAAAGAAGTTTACTAGAAGCACACTTCTTTTTTGTAAGGGCACCCAGGCCGATCCATTAGCATAGAAAAATTTTAACAAGGCACGTAAAAGGAAAGAAATATCCTCGGATTTGTCACTATTTCTGCATCACAAAACTCTTGTAGTTGTTCAGTTACTTTGGCGTTTCTTTAACGTCCTTTATTTAAATCTATTCAACAGCTTTGAGTGCAGGGTTTTACTCTAACTGCCTGTTTACAGTTTTGCATGTTCTCTCTGAGACCATGTGGTTTTGAACCATGCTTATTTGAAGCATGATGATGAGTGGTTTGGATAATCTGAATTGCCCCTAGGTGTAGAAAATGTGGGTGATGTCCTGTGATTAACTTGTCCTACCTTGTACCTGATGTTTCCCACGATAGGCTCCAGATCCGTCTGGATAAATCAATAAATCAATCAGTCCTGGTTTTACAACTGATTTCATTTTAATGCTACAGCTAGTCTCATCTACATCTCAGTGGTTCATAAAGGTCATGGGGTCATGGTGTTTATGGTGTCTTGTTGGACACAACAGTGCTTCACTTGACTTCACATGATAACTGAATTCAACAGCTGTGTAATTTCTGTGTAAATCTCGAGCACATCCAGGGAGCGTTTATTGACCCGGTTTCAGACGTTGACCAAGCATCAATACCTTGTTTGATTATTACTGCCTCACACCTCATGTCTAACAGTGTCTTTGAACCTGGATATAAATTTCACATTTCCAGACACGCTGTCAGATATGTTTAGAGGCCCTGACGACCAGATTAATGATGCTTGGTGGCCATCTAAAATGACTTAATTGAGTTGATGGAAGAGTTGAACTTCCTAAACAGGTCAGTGAGCACTCTCTGACCTATTTATATTTACATAAACACAGTCATGTGATATCAAAACTGCGGGTCAGTCCCAATGAGTAATCAGACCTTCTGATCTCTCAACCATTGTTTGTTTGAGCTTTCCGATTAGCGCGCATGAGTAACTACAGTTCCTGTAAAGAGACATCCTACAAGTTTGCTGTTGTGCTGCAAAACTTTTGGAAAAACTCAAACAAACATGTGGCATTCATCCATATCAGTTCAAGTATTAAATAAGTCCATGGTAGTCCTGCTGTTGTGATTACTAAGATAACCGATATATATATATATATATATATATATATATATATATATATATATATATATATATATATATATATATATATATATATATATTTAACAATTATTCCACGAAGTCAAGTCGTACATGAGTTGATAGCCAACGAGGCGCATAGCACCGAGTTGGCTATAAGCCATGTATGACGAGATCGACTGGAATAGTTGTTTTATTCTATCCACATTCACTGGATTTTCAGAAACAGAACATTTTTATTTTTTGCAAATTTGATAAATAAAGACTTTATACAAAACGTCCGACAAAATCATTTCCGCTTATCAGACACATGACAAATTGCATACATGCGTACTAAAATATTCAAATTTGACAAGATTTACATCAACAGTCGAGGAATGAAAACACATTTTAGCGAAAAAAAATTCAGCTTCAAACTTTTCAAGTAGAGTTTTTATTTCGTCCTCAGTTCGTTCAGCAAAACGCGCCGCAATTTTGTTTGCTCCCTGTGTCCGAAATCGCTCACTCATTCACTACTCCCTACTCCCTACTGTATAGAGGGAATTACTCTATAGAGGACTATATAGTGAGCTCATTGGTAAAATGAAAAAACACTTTCGGACACTAGTCCGTCACGCTGGTATTTACGTCATTACTGTCGCACAATTAAAACGTGCCAGATCAGTCGGCTGGTGGGTTTTCAAAATAATTAACACATGCGTGTATTTTTGTGATAAATCCATATTATACTGAGCGTATTTCCGACATTAATCAATACAAAGTACCTGCAGCTTTCAGGTTTTTTTGAAAATCAAGGCTGAATACTTTCTTTTTTCTTTGCCGCTGCCTTTTATTAAATCAAATTTGAGACTTTTAATTTGATTTCTGGGCGGCACGGTGGTGTAGTGGTTAGCGCTGCCGCCTCACAGCAAGAAGGTCCTGGGTTCGAGCCCCGGGGCCGGCGAGGGCCTTTCTGTGTGGAGTTTGCATGTTCTCCCCGTGTCCGCGTGGGTTTCCTCCGGGTGCTCCGGTTTCCCCCACAGTCCAAAGACATGCAGGTTAGGTTAACTGGTGACTCTAAATTGACCGTAGGTGTGAATGTGAGTGTGAATGGTTGTCTGTGTCTATGTGTCAGCCCTGTGATGACCTGGCGACTTGTCCAGGGTGTACCCCGCCTTTCGCCCGTAGTCAGCTGGGATAGGCTCCAGCTTGCCTGCGACCCTGTAGAAGGATAAAGCGGCTAGAGATAATGAGATGAGATGAATTTGATTTCTTTCAGCGTGACTGCAATGCATGATGGGATATATTGCTTTGGTTAGTGACCATCGTTGCACACTACTTTTCGTGATGCATTGTGGGATACTTTGAGTGCACTATATAGGGTGTAAATAATCCTCAATAAGGTTTCGGACAGCACTACAAAATGGCGTCCTCACTATATAGTGCCCTAAAAAGTGAGACACAGGGCCTGTATATGAGCTGATATCATAGTAGTAGAGTAGCCAATCAGAGCACGCGATTGCTCATATCCAGCGAATGTGGTAATTTTATATACAGTCCTGTGCAAAAGTCTTAGTCACATGTAAAGAAATGCTGTCAACCAAAAATGGCTTAAAAATAATGAAATGAAATGTTTCAACATTTAAAAAATGCTATAAGCAGTCTCTAAAGTATAAAGTCCTTCCCGTGCCATATGGCGCATCAGTAAGCCATAATAAATGAAACAAAGTCGATATTTGGTGCGAGACGACCCTTTGCTTTACAACTCCGATTCCAAAAAAGTTGGGACAAAGTACAAATTGTAAATAAAAACGGAATGCAATAATTTACAAATCTCAAAAACTGATATTGTATTCATAATAGAACATAGACAACATATCAAATGTCGAAAGTGAGACATTTTGAAATTTCATGCCAAATATTGGCTCATTTGAAATTTCATGACAGCAACACATCTCAAAAAAGTTGGGACAGGGGCAATAAGAGGCTGGAAAAGTTAAAGGTACAAAAAAGGAACAGCTGGAGGACCAAATTGCAACTCATTAGGTCAATTGGCAATAGGTCATTAACATGACTGGGTATAAAAAGAGCATCTTGGAGTGGCAGCGGTTCTCAGAAGTAAAGATGGGAAGAGGATCACCAATCCCCCTAATTCTGCGCCAACAAATAGTTGAGCAATATCAGAAAGGAGTTCGACAGTGTAAAATTGCAAAGAGTTTGAACAGATCATCATCTACAGTGCATAATATCATCAAAAGGTTCAGAGAATCTGGAAGAATTTCTGTGCGTAAGGGTCAAGGCCGGAAAACCATACTGGGTGCCCGTGATCTTCGGGCCCTTAGACGGCACTGCATCACATACAGGCATGCTTCTGTTTTGGAAATCACAAAATGGACTCAGGAATATTTCCAGAGAACATTATCTGTGAACACAATTCACCATGCCATCCGCTGTTGCCAGCTAAAACTCTATAGTTCAAAGAAGAAGTTGTATCTAAACATGATCCAGAAGCGCAGACGTCTTCTCTGGGCCAAGGCTCATTTAAAATGGACTGTGGCAAAGTGGAAAACTGTTCTGTGGTCAGACGAATCAAAATTTGAAGTTCTTTATGGAAATCAGGGACGCCGTGTCATTCGGACTAAAGAGGAGAAGGACGACCCAAGTTGTTATCAGCACTCAGTTCAGAAGCCTGCATCTCTGATGGTATGGGGTTGCATTAGTGCGTGTGGCATGGGCAGCTTACACATCTGGAAAGGCACCATCAATGCTGAAAGGTATATCCAAGTTCTAGAGCAACATATGCTCCCATCCAGACGACGTCTCTTTCAGGGAAGACCTTGCATTTTCCAACATGACAATGCCAAACCATACACTGCATCAATTACAGCATCATGGCTGCGTAGAAGAAGGGTCCGGGTACTGAACTGGCCAGCCTGCAGTCCAGATCTTTCACCCATAGAAAACATTTGGCGCATCATAAAACGGAAGATACGACAAAAAAGACCTAAGACAGTTGAGCAACTAGAATCCTACATTAGACAAGAATGGGTTAACATTCCTATCCCTAAACTTGAGCAACTTGTCTCCTCAGTCCCCAGACGTTTACAGCTGTTGTAAAGAGAAAAGGGGATGTCTCACAGTGGGAAACATGGCCTTGTCCCAACTTTTTTGAGATGTGTTGTTGTCATGAAATTTAAAATCACCTAATTTTTCTCTTTAAATGATACATTTTCTCAGTTTAAACATTTGATATGTCATCTATGTTCTATTCTGAATAAAATCTGGAATTTTGAAACTTCCACATCATTTCATTCCGTTTTTATTTACAATTTGTACTTTGTCCCAACTTTTTTGGAATCGGGGTTGTAAAAAAAATAGTAGTCTCAGGTCTAATGACTGCAGTTTTATGCGGAAATGAGCTGTAGGTTTTACTGAGCATCTTGCAGAACCAGCCACGGTTCTTCTGGACACTTTGACTGTCACACTCGTGTCTTCATTTTGCACCAAAACCCAGCAGCCTTCATTATGTTTTCTTTGTTAATCTGAAAAGTGCTTTTTTATGTAATATGCTGCTCAGATGCAAACACTTACTGACTCGATAATGTAGACGCTATAAAATAGAAACCTATAACAAAGTTTGTATGAAAAAAATAGGGAGGCTAAGACTTTTGCACAGTACTATATACCGGTACATATATACGTATACATGTATAAGACGTACTCAAGCTTTTTCCAGTTGCTTGTACAGACAATAATTCTTAAAATGTGGAACAGGTACGTTGATCACAGCACTGCTGAATTCTCAAATCTGATTGGTCAGAAGGTGATGATTCATTTTCTTTAACAGAGGCTCTGACAATAGTTAAAACCCCAAGTTTATATTTAGCACTCGTTATAATATGTTATCATTTTATAAGAACTTACTCAGGGACTTGTGGTGATATCTGCAAGAAGACGTTTATTTAATATTTTTGGAAGCACTTTGGGAAATTCTGTGGAACAGACATTCTTTAGGACGAAAACATCAGGTTATTCAATGTTTGTGATGTTATTCGAAAAAAATGATCAACTTCACGATGGTTACAGTGTAACCGGAGTGTTTCCGAGATAGACTCCAATGTCACCATGACAAGGATAAAGCAGGTGACTGAGTGATTATATCTCATCTCATTCTCATTATCTCTAGCCGCTTTATCCTTCTACAGGGTCGCAGGCAAGCTGGAGCCTATCCCAGCTGACTACGGGCGAAAGGCGGGGTACACCCTGGACAAGTCGCCAGGTCATCACAGGGCTTGAGTGATTATATGTATAATATAATATCAATCAACGCTGTCATCATAAGGGGGTCAGTGGATTTTTTTTTTCCACTGAAAGGTTTCATTAGGGTGCAGAAACTTTGAGAACCCCGATTACTGTAACAGATCCACTACCGTTCAAAAGTTTTGGGTCACCCAGACAATTTTGTGTTTTCCATGAAAAGTCACACTTTTATTTACCACCATAAGTTGTAAAATGAATAGAAAATATAGTCAAGGCATTTTTCTGGCCATTTTGAGCATTTAATCGACCCCACAAATGTGATGCTCCAGAAACTCAATCTGCTCAAAGGAAGGTCAGTTTTATAGCTTCTCTAAAGAGCTCAACTGTTTTCAGCTGTGCTAACATGATTGTACAAGGGTTTTCTAATCATCCATTAGCCTTCTGAGGCAATGAGCAAACACATTGTACCATTAGAACACTGGAGTGAGAGTTGCTGGAAATGGGCCTCTATACACCTATGGAGATATTGCACCAAAAACCAGACATTTGCAGCTAGAATAGTCATTTACCACATTAGCAATGTATAGAGTGGATTTCTGATTAGTTTAAAGTGATCTGCATTGAAAAGAACAGTGCTTTTCTTTCAAAAATAAGGACATTTCAAAGTGACCCCAAACTTTTGAACGGTAGTGTACACCAGGAAGATTGTGCATAGTGATGGGATCCAAGTTGAATATTCAGTTATAAAGGTAAAGGATGGACAACAAGCTATGAAACAATATCTAATCAGGTACCTAACCATCACACCCATATGTTGTTCTTCCACAACCTGTTGCCATAAAGATATACAATTGTCTAGAATGTCTCTGCATGCTGTAGCATGACAACTTCCCTTTACTGGAACTTAAAAGCCCGAATCTGTTCCAACATGACAGTGCCCCTGTGCACAAAGCAAGGACCATGAAAACGTAGTATGTACGCCAAGGTTGGAGTGAAAGAACTCGGTGCCCTGCACAGAGACCTGACTTCAACCCCACTGAACACCTCTGAGATGAAATGGAACACTGACTGCACCCCAGGCTTCCTCACCCAACACCAGTACCTGATCTCGCTAATGCTCTTATGGCTGAATGAACACAAATCCCTATTGTCTCGCTCCAAAATCTAGTGGAAAGCCTTCCCAGTGGAACAGAGGGTATTATAAGAGCAAAGGGGGAATAAATCTCGACTGGGATGTTCAAGAAGCACATGCAGGTACGATGTTCAGATGTTAATCAACCTTTGGCCATTAAGTGTATATTCAGAAATGGAGCGCGAACTTGTGAATGGATATATTTTACTGTTAAGATGTTCACACACACTCACACACTCAGAACTATCAACAATGTTAACATTATTAGCAGTACTATACAATAGAGTGTTTGGTTTCCTAGAGTGCATAATGTTTACCATATATCTAGTGTCTGGTGTCTCATGTTGCCCAATGTTCATTGTAGCACTGTGATTCTGGGGGAACAATAGTTCGTTCTTATTACCTCTGTGTGTGAAGAAATGACAATAAAAGCCAATTTGACTTGACTCTATTTGACTATTTTTGCTATTTGTGATAATAAAGGACAATTTGTGAACCCAAACTAAGTATCTTCTCCATTTTGTCCTGTGTACTCAAATGTACGAGGGCACTTCAAAAAGTCCTCAGCTTCACGCAGAAACAACTCCCAACTGTATACTATAAAGCCTTATACGGTATGACCATCCACGAAAGCTCAAATGAAAGAAGGAATCAAATAAAAAAGGAGAGGAAAGAAAGATTCGAGCTGGTGTGCTGTTGCTCCAGGACAATGCGCCCATCCACACAGTACAGGTGGCAGTGGCAGAAGCAGCCAAATATGGCTTTGAACTGTTGCCCCGTGCACCTTAGTCACCCGACCTGGCACCGTCTGACTTCTAGCTATTTCTCAAACTGAAATCCCACTCGCATGGCCACCATTTTCAGAGTGATGGAGGAAGCTGTGGCTTGATGGTTAGAGAAGCAGCTTTGGGACCAAAAGGTTGCTGGTTCGATTCCCTGGACCAGCAGGAATGGTTGAATTGCCCTTGAGCAAGGCACCTGCTCCCCAGGCTGCTCTGGGTACGTTGTATGTTGCTCTGGATAAGAGTGTCTGCCAAATACCTGTGATGATCCATGCTGTTGATGAGTATCTGGAGGCTCAAGATGTAACCTTCTTCCGCAAAGGGATAGTGAAGCTTGAACATTGGTGGACCAAGTGCATTGAAGTTAAAGGAGACTATGTTGAAAAATAATACAGGGACACTCCTGTGATGTTTTCTGGGTGAGGCCGGGAACTTTTTGAAGGTCCCATCCTTGCATTCAAATATACAATTTCAACCTGTATGTAGAGTTACCTACTGCTGGACAGTCGACTCAAACAAAGAACAATAAATTAACTTTCTTTGATAACAATCGAAGAAAGAAAACAAACCCGTGGCTGGATTCTTTTCAAATTATCCACGTGAATGAGTGCAATTAGCAGCCCAGGTAATCTAGATCTCATTCAAATCAAAGCATACGGTATCACCTGTTGTTGTGTAAAAGGTTATCAGTAAACCCTTTAATCATGTTTGCACGTGATGTCTTGCCACTTTTCTTTCTAAGAAGCTTGGGGGAGGGGATTTCACATATTTGAGCTCGCTTGCTTCCAAAACAACAACAACAACAACAACAACAACAACGTGTTATATAAGATATTTGAAAGTACTACATTTAAAGTGCTAGACTGTATATACATGTACATATGCACGTATATACGGTGTGTCTGACTTGTACCTTAGGCCTCAGAAGAACTCAACACACTGGAATAAGTGTTAACGAGTGCCAGGTTCAGACTAATTAACTTGCATAATGTACGAAGGGACAAGTGTTCTGATCGTCAAATAGGAAACAGTGCACTGATATAAAGCACCGTCAAGGTGAACCTGGAAAATTAATTCAAACTTATAATGATTATGAAACAGTCTGATCAGCAACGACTTGGCCTAATGTTTGCACTATGTGAGAATGTGTTGAGAAATGAATTACTGTGCATCCAAAATGTCACCACCACTTAATAAGTGGAAAATAACTGTTAATTGAGTGCTGGTAAAGAGAGACCCAGTTTCACTTTCACACTTCCACAGCCATGTTCATACTAGTGGTCGTGTTTTATAGTGCAGAAGCTATGAAACGTTTGACTCTTGTGTGCTGCCATCTAGTGAAGCTCAAAACATCAATCCTCTAGAGTGTCCTTATGAGTTCGTGTGTAGGATGTACCAAAGGACGTACCAACCAAACAACAAACTGGATGCTCCCATGTGGGATAAAACTTAGATTATGATCAGAAGGGAAAAAACATAATTTCTCAACTGTTTATAAAAGATAAAACCAGCTCGATGAATGAGGGTCAATCTTTGACTTCCTTCTTACTGGAAGAATGCAGAAGCAAATTCCCGTCAAACATTAATTCATCTCTTCTTGAACTCAAGCGCACAAGGTTGTGATTCTGTCCTGACAAAGACATCAAGAACATTTTTTCAGATAAATTTAAGACTGTTTCCTTTAACACAGCAACCAGGAAGGAATTAACACACTTTAAGGAAAGATGCTACAGGGAAATAATCAACAATGGTGTGGTGTCATGCGGCACAACCCCACCTGTGTGGAGATGCTTTTTGGAGTTCCTTTGACCAACGGAGCCAAAGTTGATTATTTTCCTATAACCGCATGCCCTGAAGTGTTTTATTCTGCTTATACGACACCAATTTCCCAAAACTTGAAGAACAACACGTCATACTTTTGTCACGGTGGTGCAGTGGTTAGCACTGTCGCCTCACAGCAAGAAGGTTCTGGGTTCGAGCCTTTCTGGGTGGAGTTTGCATGCTCTCCCTGTGTCTGCGTGGTGCTCCGGTTTCCCCCACAATCCAAAGACATGCGGTTACATTACATTACAGGCATTTATTTAGCAGACACTCTTCTTTAGAGCGATGTATAAAATACCCAGAGCAGGCTGGGGTTAGGTGCCTTGCTCAAGGGCACTTCAGCCATTCCTGCTGGTCCAGGAAAACTAAATTCTACCAAAATCTGAACTGAAGCTCTAACTTCAGCTTTTCTGTCATGGGAAAGTCTTGAAGATGGAGATAAGTGATAAGACAAATTCACTCGTTTCATGGAGGTTCCACAACATTAAATATGAAGAAGAAGAAGAAGAAGAAGAAGAAGAAGTTTGTCATATTTGTCACAAGTACTCAGGCACAGCAAAATTCATCCTCTGCATTTAACCCATCTGAAGCAGTGAACACACTCATGCACACACAAATGAGCAATGAGCGCACACACACACACACACACCCAGAGCAGTGGGCAGCTATGCTATAGTGCCTGGAGAGCAGGTGGGGGTTAGGTGCCTTGCTCAAGAGCACACCAACCCAACCTTCAGGCCATGGCTGCCCCATTTTAACCTAACCAGGAGAGCCATGGCCAATGGTTAGAGAAGTAGCTTTGGGACCAAAAGGTGGCCGGTTTGATTCCCTGGTGCCCTTGAGCAAGGCACCTAACCCCAAACTGCTCCCGGGGTGTTGTAGCATAGCTGCCCATTGCTGTGTGTGTGCTCATTTGTGTGTGCATGAGTGTGTTCACTGCTTCAGATGGGTTAAATGCAGAGGAGGAATTTTGCTGTGCCAGAGTACATGTGACAAATATGATAATCTTATTCTTCACACTTAACGTTGTGGAACCTCCATGAAAGGAGTGGATTCATCTAATCACTTATCTCCATCTTTAAGACTTTCCCATGACGGAAAACCTGAAGTTAGTGCTTCGGTTTAGATTTTGGTAGAATTTTGTCTTTTAGTAGTTACAAAGTGAACTCCTAAGACATTAGAATTATTTTGTTTACCTTTTGAGCCAATGAACTCTTGGGCTCACACACACGCCTCCCAGAATCTCAGTTTATCTATATAGTCTCACTTTCCTTCCGTTGTAGTCTACAGTATCTGGTGAAAGTTATAAAACTTATCACACTAAATAATCTATTGATGGGTGTTGAGCCAAACAGTTTGTTTTATAACGTTACTGGTCTCATGACCTGTCAGTGAGATATGCAGCAATTTTCAACCCATTCATGTTCAGCTGGTTTTTTTCCATCTTGGCAAACACCTCAGGATTATTCAATTTACTTCTGTTCACATGCGTAACCTTTGTGTTGTGTTTTTTTTTTAAGACATTTGGTTCCACCCACATCCCAAAAATATGCCAGGAGTTGAATTTGTGATTGAAATTACCGGTTGGTATGAATGGGTGTGTGAATGGGTGTGTATTCCTGCTTCGCGCCTAGTTTTCCTGAGATCAAGAATTCTTACAACCTTGGAATGGATGAATGAGGAATGAATGGATGAAGAGTGTATTCCTAGGATGTATGAAATATTGTTCAATGTCATGTAATAATACAATAATAGTTTTGACCTGTTTTGCTATCTAACACATTTTTTTTTACAATGACGTACCCTCAGGTTCGTTTATTTGGCTTTTATTCAAGTTCTCCATGCTCGCAGGTTTCTTCAAAAGGGTTCATGTTACCACAGGATAGATATAAGCCCTTTCAGAAATCAACCACAGACCTGTGTGTGTGTGTGTGTGTGTGTGTGTGTGTGTGTGCGTGTGTGTGTGTGTGTGAATGCAATTTGGCTGGATAGTTGGTTCTGGGTGTGACCGTCTGGGCACAATGACTGTGTTTCCAAAACTTACGAGGAATGAATGGATCTGGGAATATAAGACTCTGTATAAAAGCAGATCAGATGAACAGTTGGCATAAAAGATGAATGAGGATGAATTTTGTATATCGGGACTCATCAGTAACCTGTGCGACTGGCATTACAGTGCTTCTTCCTTCAGCTAGCCATGACACCATGAAGACAAGGCCATTTGTGTGTGTGTGTGTGTGTGTGTGTGTGTGCATTTGGCTTCCTTTCAAGAGGTGTATAAGCATGGAAAGTTTACCAGGCTCCATTCACTTGAACATGATTCATTCTCTTGAAAGATTTATGTTTCCTTGTCATCTCGTCAAGTCAAACGTTTTTGACAGCAAACATTATTCTTGTAAACCACTATGGTATGTGATTATAATATGAATGTGAGACAACCTCAGGCAAGATGTGATGCTTCATACAGTATTTGCTGTCAAAACACAAAGTATCATTGTCCATGCAGCTTATATTTACAATACACAAAGTATTCGTCAAGCAATATTGCCTAGTAAATGGGAGGGGAAAGCAGGTGAAGCAAGTTCAGTGTGAAACCCGAACCTTTAGCTTTCATTTAAAAGGCTGAGGAAAGAGTAAAGCACTGCAGATTAAACTAAATGAAAGTAAAGTACTGCAGATTGAACGATAGTCTCTATATGGGCCTTAAAAAAAGAGAAAGAGAGAGAGAGTCATGATGCCGAGCTGAAATGATGGACAAACGCCAGCATGAGTAGGACTGTCGAAGAAAATGTGACGGCTCTGAAAACTTTTGATGTATATCGATCATCACTTGTGGTAAGGTAGGAAGGTGTCATGATGAAGATGAGCAAAGATTTTCACTCAGCAAGCAGCCCTCTTCCTGTCTATTGGTGTGTTGACAGGATGTCATGTGACTTTTGTATCCGGACAGAGAGCACCATGCTTTATGCTCCCAATATGCACACACACGCACGCACTTACTTCCTCACATTAGTAAGCAGACAAAAAACATCTACCTTAACAGCTGCCTACCGAGCAACCCACAGCTCATCCTGTCACAGTATAGCTATCAAAGAATTAGGCTTTTTTTTAACGTATACGTAGAAACCCCCACCCACCCACCCACACACACACACACACACACACACATACACGTTGCCAAGGAACTACCCAACCCAACACACCCCTAAATTTCTGAGTGTGCACTGTGTGTCAATTAATTGGTTTATTCCATTCTGGAAGCCTTATCCCATGATTTTTCAACCGGTGCACCTTGGGAGCTACTCTATGCTGACGACCTGGTGATCGCTGCTGAATCCCTTGATGAGCTCACTGATAAGTTTCTTCTGTGGAAAAGTGGCTTGGAGTCCAGAGGACTGAGAGTCAATATGAAGAAAACAAAGGTGATGATATCTGGCCCTAACCTTAACACCTTGAGGGACTCCGGTAAATATCCCTTTGGCGTCTGCAGGAAAGGTGTTGGCCGTAATTCCATCTTCTGTAATGATTGCAAGCACTGGGTACACAAGAAATGCACAAACATACGTGGTGGGCTATCTGCTGTTCCCAATTTCAGATGTGACCATTGCCTTGGTCTCGCACGTCCCATTGTTGGCAAGCAATGTAATCAGGTGGCTATTGGCAGTCATGAGCCTGACACTGTTGACTCTTTTTGTTACCTTGGTGACAACCTATGTGCTGGCGGTGGCTGTGAGCTTGCCACTATAATGCGAACTAGGTCAGCCTGGAAGAAATTCAGAGAGCTCCTGCCCCTCCTGTCATCTAGGAGTGTATTTTGGAGCATTCGTGGCAGAGTCTACAACTCCTATGTTCGTAGCGCAATGCTATATGCCTGTGAGTGCTGGCCGATTAAAAAGGAGGATCTCAGGTGCCTGGAGCATAATGAAAGAGCTATGCTGTGTTGGATGTGCCATATTAAGCCGGGTGTTAACATCAATACTGAAGACCTTCGCCAGAAGTTGGGCCTGGCTGATCTCTTCTCGGAGATCAGATACAGGCGCATTCGATGGTTTGGCCACGTCCATCGCAGCTCCCAAACCATCAAAGACATCACAAACCTGCAAGTGGCTGGGAAACGGAAGAAGGGTTGACCGAGAAAGTCATGGAAGGAGTTAGTGGTTGCCGATTTGAAGGACTGGGGCCTTTTGGCCAGTGACGCTCTAGATAGAGACTATTGGAGGAGGAGGCTACAAACTCACATGCACCATCTGACGCACTAGTAGTGTTTCAAACAGACGTAAAAAGGATAAGTAAGTAAGTTTCCATACCTATTCATTATTTATAATAAAACCTGTAACTCAGGACCTTGGTGAACAAATTAGACAAACTTACACTGTTTCAAAGACTCCTGCCTTGTTACAAAAAAAAGAACGAAAAGAGACATTGCATTGGTGTTACTTTATATATTACAGTCTCTTTTGATCTATGATATGTCAAGACGCTGGACTTTGTCAAGTCAAGCAAGTCAAGTCAAGTCACATCAAGCGAAAGCAAATCAAGCCAAATCAAATCTAATTAAGTCATGTCATGTCAAGTCAAGCAAGTGAATAAAGTGAAATCAAGTAACGTCATATCTAAGAAAAGCAAGTCGAATGAAGTCACACCAAGTCACTCAAGTTAAAGCAAATCAATTCAAGTCAACTGAAGTGAAGTCACATTAAGTTAAAGCAAGTCTTGACACCAAGACAATCAAGTTAAAGTTAAAGCAAATCAGTTCAAGTCAAATCAAAACAACTGAAGGGAAGTCAAGTAAAGTCAACAGAAGTTACAGGAAGTCAAGTCAAGTCAAATCAAATCAACTGAAGTCAAATCAAGTGACGGGAAGTCAAGTAAAGTCAAAGGAAGTTACAGGAAGTCATGTCAAATCAAGTCAAAGCAAATCAAGTCATGTCATGTCAAGTCAAGCAAGTGAATTAAGTTAAATCAAGTAACGTCCTATCTCGTCAAGAAACGCAAGTCAAATGAAGTCACACCAAGTCACTCAAGTTACAGCAAATCAATTCAAGTCAAATCAAGTCAACTGAAGGGCAGTCAAGTAAAGTCAAGAGAAGTTACAGGAAGTCAAGTCAAATCAAATCAACTGAAGTCAAATCAGCTGAAGGGAAGTTACAGGAAGTCAAGTCAAATCAAATCAAGTCAAGTGAGGTCAAGTCAAGTTAAATCTGGTCAACTGAAGTGAAGTCAAGCAAATAAAAAAAAAAATCCAAGTCAAGTCAATTTTCATTTATTTATTTATTTATTTATTTATTTTACATTGCTTGAGAAACATAGTATGACATGCAATATAACAGCATAGCACACAGGACTAAATGAAGTGCAAATACATGACAGTGTGAAACAAAGATAAAATATACAATAAATCTAGAGAACAATAAGCAAAACAGGGCACACTAACCAGACATGACAATAAGATAATACTAGATGGATGACATAGTGTCACACAACTGAAAGGAACTGAACATAGTTTGCATTTGTGTCGTCACAGCAACATATGACTCAAAAAGCATGCAAATTTTGTGTAAACTGTAGGCTATCCACCAGGAGGTCATTTAACTGGAAAAGCCATGGCAGTGATGCACGAGGAAAACTTCTCGATTAGAAGTAGGATGGAAAAAAGCCCCCAAATAAGTACGATTTGGAAGATTGTGGGAAGATGTTAAGTTTTGGTGGGTGGTATAGTGGAGCAGCAGGTTCAGGTTGCCTCACAGCTCCAGGTTTCTTTTTGGGTTCTCTGGTTTCTTCCCACCTCCCAAAACATGCCAGTAGGTGGATTGATGAGTCTGAAATCAAATGCCTTTGTAAGAATTCAGTCACTGAATTGCACAAATGGGGAAACCATTGGCTAAAGGTTAGTGAAGTAGCTTTAGGACCAAAATGTTACCGGTTTGATTCCCTGGACCAGCAGGATTGGCTGACGTGCCCTTGAGCAAGGCTGTGGGTATCTCAGGGTCCTGCTGTACGTTGCTCTGGATAAGCGTGTCCGCTAAATGCCTGTGCTGTAACTGGATGATTCTTATCAACATCTATGAAACCTCTCATTCATTATGATGAACGTCCAACAACTGCATTTCAATGAAGATTCTTCATTTATGTTTTGAAATATTTTGCGTTTCTCTATTATCTCGCTTATTTTATCAAACAAACCTGTGCACAGAACTGCGTATGAATAGACTCCTCTTGTACTCTTTCCTAAAAGCTTGCAGGTGCAGGAATAAGACCTGGCACGGCACCAGTAAAAGCTCCTGAGGGCAACTGGATATGGCGACAGTCAAGCTGTATACAAGACTTCATTACTGCAAATACTTTTTTCCCAAGGTAATGCTGGAAACCTGATCACAGTGTGTGCATTGTTGAAATGAGAAAGCATGTCCCAGGTTTATCCTTTCTTTCTCATTCTGTCTGATTAATTTCCTCATCTTTAATTAAACTTTTTGGACCACTGCACATCGCAGTTCTTCTTCTGTATCCCTCGTGAAATCGGACGTGTCTCTCAATCGCATGCATTTCTTGTCCAGTCACTTTTTACACTGTCTGTAGCACAATCAGTGTTTGCTGACTATGGGATCACTTGGGCTATTAGATTATGGTTGATTGCTGTCCCAGTCTCTGTGCTACTGGAATGACAAACAAAACAAACAGCAAGAAGTTAGTGAAAGTAAATGCCTCCAAATACACATAGTCATTTATAGCAATGCATGGTGATTGGGGAATGTTTACATTCCTGGCGCGATAAGTACACTGGGTTAAAGGACCTTCTACACAGGAAGTGCTGGAATTCGTTCAGAAATATTTGACAGGCAAGGACGCAAGCCTCTGATTCGAAGGATATCCGGAGGGGAGTTTCAGCCTTTTCCTCTCATGCAGGACCAAGACTCTGACACCTATGTAAAGCATTTGTGGTGTTGCTTTGCCTATGTTTCCAGAGAACGACACCAAGCATGGCACGAGTTCCTGCAGTTGCTTGGTGCACTGGTGTGTATGTGTGTATATGTCTGTGCGGGGTTGATGACATATCACAACATCTACAAAGTCTATGTCACCTGAGGTTATTTGTTCGTTTATAGAAGGACCACCTAATTGTGGGGTCCAAAGGTCTGATACCACACTGAAAATCTGGGATTTTTATTTTCATCTAAACTTGGAAATTAACAGAAGGTTTTAGAATTTTGAAATATTTAAAACAAAGAAAATAAATATTAAAGATCTTGAATATTTAATATTCTGCACTATTTCTAGGTCCCTATGTAAACGTATGCAAATGTATGATACTGAACAGGTTACCGGTAACTGCTTTCTACAAAAGATCAGATTTCCTTCTTGTTTAATCTCTTCTACTGAAGCGTGTGTTCAGATATCATGCCAATTGATTTGATCTAAAACGGATCACCGGGTTTTGCACAAACTTGTAGAGTTCATGCCAGTTCAAGTGCACACTGTCATTAAAGCAAAAAAAGGGAACGTACCAAATACTAAAAAACTCAGAAATTCATGTAAATACTTCTTAGATTCTACTTTTCAAGTTCTGATCTCATCATCTCTAGCCGCTTTTATCCTGTTCTACAGGGTCGCGGGCAAGCTGGAGCCTATCCCAGCTGACTACGGGCGAAAGGCGGGGTACGCCCTGGACAAGTCGCCAGGTCATCACAGGGCTGACACATAGACATAGACAACCATTCACACTCACGGTCAATTTAGAGTCACCAGTTAACCTAACCTGCCTGTCTTTGGACTGTGGGGGAAACCGGAGCACCCAGAGGAAACTCACGCGGACACGGGGAGAACATGCAAACTCCGCACAGAAAGGCCCTCGCCGGCCACGGGGCTCGAACCTGGACCTTCTTGCTGTGAGGCGACAGCGCTAACCACTACACCACCATGCTGCCCCTTTTCAAGTTGTTAATGATGATATAATTTGTAATCAAACATCTTGTACTGAAGCTAGGGTAGGTAATTTTGGAGGGTAACCAGGAAGGGTAAGATAGATTTTGAAAGTATCTAACCGAAAAATCCCACCCTCCCTTCAGCCCTCCCTCCAAAGCCACTCCTCCAAAACACATTTTTTTTTTATTTTGAACATGTATAAAAAAAATGTATGTAACTATTTGTACATACAAAAGAAAGAAAACGAGAAAGTGACAAAAAAATAAATAAATAAAATAACATAACGAGCTAAGACATTACAATACACCGCACATTGTTCGAAAAAGGAGTGGGAAGAAGTACAATGAATACGAGTGTAGTCACTGTCATATCCAACTACAAAGACAACATATCAAATGTTGAAACTGATACATTTTATTGTTTTGCAAATAATATATGCTCATTTTGAATTTGATATGAACAACATATTTCAAAAAAGTTAGGACAGGGGCATGTTTACCACTGTGTTGCATCATCTCTATTTTTAACAACACTCTGTAAACGTTTGGGAACTGAGGAGACCAGTTGCTGTAGTTTTGAAAGAGAAATGTTGTCCCGCTCTTGCCTGATATACAATTTCAGTTGTGCAACAGTTCAGGGTCTCCTTTGTCGTATTTTGCGATTCATAATGTCCCAAATGTTTTAAATGGGAGATAGGTCTGGACTGCAGGCAGGCCAGTTTAGCACCTAGACTCTTTTACGACAGAACCATGCAGTTTTAATACTGTATCTTGCTGAAAGAAGGAAGGCCTTCCCTGAAAAAAGATTTTGTCTGGATGACAGCATATTGCTCTGAAATGTAGATATATCATTCAGCATTAATGATGCCTTCCCAGATATGCACGCTACCCATGTCATGTGCACTAATGCACCCTCATACCGTCACAGATGCTGGCTTTTGAACTGTGCACTGATAACAAGCCGGATGGTCCAGTTTGTCTCAGTCCATCGTAAAAGAGCTCAGGCCCAGAGAAGGTGGTGGCGTTTCTGGATATTGTTTATATCTGGTTTTAACTTGCATTTGTGCCTGCAGTAATGAACTGTTTGCACAGACGATGGTTTTCTGAAGTGTTCCTGAGCCCATACACTGATTTCCACTACAGGCATGTGTCTGCTTTTAATGTAGTGTGTCCTGAGGGCCTGAAGATCACAGGCATCCAGTGTCAGTTTTCAGCCTTGTCTCTTGCATTTCTCCAGATTCTCTGAATCTTTTCATGATATTATGTACCGATGTGGGTGGCACGGTGGTGTAGTGGTTAGCGCTGTTGCCTCACAGCAAGAAGGTCCTGGGTTCGAGCCCCGGGGCCGGCGAGGGCCTTTTTGTGTGGAGTTTGCATGTTCTCCCCGTGTCCGCGTGGGTTTCCTCTGGGTGCTCCGGTTTCCCCCACAGTTTCCCCCAAAGACATGCAGGTTAGGTTAACTGGGGACTCTAAATTGACCGTAGGTGTGAATGGTTGTCTGTGTCTATGTGTCAGCCCTGTGATGACCTGGTGACTTGTCCAGGGTGTACCCCGCCTTTCGCCCGTAGTCAGCTGGGATAGGCTCCAGCTTGCCTGCGACCCTGTAGAAGGATAAAGCAGCTAGAGATAATGAGATGAGATGTGTGCACTGTATGGTGAAGCTTTAAATCTCATTGTACTTGTATAATGACAATAAAGGCTTTCTATTCTATTCTATTCTATTCTATTCTACCATAGACAGCCTTGCAATGACCTGGCGACTTGTCCAGGGTGTACCCTGCCTCTCACCCATAGCCAGCTGGGATAGGCTCCAGCTTGCCTGCGACCCTGTACAGGATAAGCAGCTACAGATAATGGATAAATGGATGGATGGATGTACCTGTACCATAGATGATGTGATCCCCAAATTCTTTGCAATTTTACACTGAGGAACGTTATTCTTAAATTGTTGCACCGTTTGCCTTTCACAGAGCGGTGAACCCCTCCCCATCTTTACTTCTGAGAGACTCCACTCCTCTGGGATGTTCTTTTTATATCCAATCATGTTATTGACCTGTTACTAATTTTTTTTTAAGGATATTTTTTTGGGCCTTTTTCACCTTTATTGGATAGGACAGTGTAGAGACAGGAAATGAGCGGGAGAGAGAGACAGGGAGAGATCAGGAAATGACCTCGGGTTGGAATCGAACCCGAGTCCCCGGATTTATGGTATGGCGCCTTATTCACCTGCAAGAAGGTCCGGGTTCGAGCCCCGTGGCGGCAAGGGCCTTTCTGTGTGGAGTTTGCATGTTCTCCCCATGTCTGTATGGGTTTCCTCCGGGTGCTCCGGTTTCCCCCACAGTCCAAAGACATGCAGGTTAGGTTAAGTGGTAGCTCTAAATTGACCGTAGGTGTGAATGTGAGTGTGAATGGTTGTCTGTGTCTATGTGTCAGCCCTGTGATGACCTGGCGACTTGTCCAGGGTGTAACCTGCCTTTCGCCCGTAGTCAGCTGGGATAGGCTCCAGCTTGCCTACAAGCCTGTAGAACAGGATAAAAGTGGCTAGAGATAATGAGATGAGATGAGATGAGGTTTTGTTCAGCTTGCGCAACTTTTTCAGTCTTTTGTTGCCCTGTCCCAACTTTTCTGAAACGTGTTGCTGACATCAAATTCAAAATGCACATATATTTTTCAAAAAGCAAAAATTTCTCAATTTCAACATTTGATATGTTGTCTTTATACTATTTTCAATGAAATATAGGATTTCCATGAGTTGCAAATCTTCTTTTTTTTATTTGTTTTACACAGTGTCCCAACTTTTTTGGAATTGGGGTTGTATCTTATGCCTTGGCGGCACGGTGGTGTAGTGGTTAGCGCTGTCGCCTCACAGCAAGAAGGTCCTGGGCTCGAGCCCCGTGGCCGGCGAGGGCCTTTCTGTGTGGAGTTTGCATGTTCTCCCCGTGTCCGCGTGGGTTTCCTCTGGGTGCTCCGGTTTCCCCCACAGTCCAAAGACATGCAGGTTAGGTTAACTGGTGACTCTAAATTGACCGTAGGTGTGAATGTGAGTGTAAATGGTTGTCTGTGTCTATGTGTCAGCCCTGTGATGACCTGGTGACTTGTCCAGGGTGTACCCCGCCTTTCGCCCGTAGTCAGCTGGGATAGGCTCCAGCTTGCCTGCGACCCTGTAGAAGGATAAAGCGGCTAGAGATAATGAGATGAGATGAGATCTTATGCCTCATTTACATGTACCGTAAGAAAACACCTACCTTTGTCATAATGAATGTTATTGTTAGTATTCACAACTTTTGGCTAGCTTGCTAGCTTTAGCAATATGGCTACAATATGTCTGCTGGCTAAAACAGAAAGGTGTCAGCGTTAACTTTTTCAGCAGTTTGTGCTACAGTAGCTCTTCTGTGGGATTGGACCATATGGGCTAACCTTCGTCCCCCATGTCAGTCAGTGAGTCTTCGACACCCATGACCCTGTCACCGGTTCACCGGTTGTCCTTCCTTGGACCACTTTTGGTAGGTACTAACCACTGCATACCAGGAACACCCCACAAGATGTATCATTTTGGAGATGCTCAGACCCAGGCATCTAGTCATCACAATTTGGCCCTTGTCAAACCCTGTGTCCGAAATCACTCACTCGTTCACTACTCCCTACTCACTATATAGGGAATTACTATATAGAGGACTATATAGTGAGCTCATGAAAAAACACTTTCGGACACTACTTCATCACACCTTTATTTACGTCATTACTGTGGTACAATTAAAACATGCCAGATCGCTAGCCGTGCTTCCTGCCATGATGGTGTAATGTTTAGTACATTAAAAACAGTTAAACAAAATTCAAAAATACTCAGCATAATCATCAAAAGTAAAAAGAAAATTTACTTACATTTATACATTATATTCTCTCATTGCTGCACTGGTTGCTCCTCTCTGTCATCTGCCTTTTTTTTTTCAGCATGACTGCAATGCATAATGGTATATATTGCTTGGTTAGTGACCATCGGTTGTACACTACTTTTTGTGATGCATTGTGGGATACTTTGCGTGCACTATATCCATCCATCCATCCATCCATCCATCCATTTTGACATATCACAACAGTGACGTGGCCGCTCTGACAGCTTCAGCCATCAGAGTCTCTAGGGAACATTACAGTAGTGGTTTCCCGTTGCCTTCTACCAGATTATTATAGAGATTTTCTCCTCTCAACCATTCACACCCACATTCACACCTATGGACAATTTAGAGCCACCAATTAGCCTAACCTGTATGTCTTTGGACTGTGGGACAAACTGGAGCACCCGGAGGAAACCCACTTTTTGAGTATCTGTACTTTACTTGAGTATTATTTTTTTTGGAAACTTATGACTTTAACTTCACTACATTTGAAAGACAAATATTGTACTTTTCACTCCACTACATTTCTATCAAGGTCCTCGTTACTCGTTACTATGAAGCAGCTTTGAAAGTGGATGATTTTTTCTTTTCTTTTCTAAAACGTGATTGGTTTTTTCGCAGGTGACACTGAGACGGCCTATCAGTAATCACTAGGGTCACGTCACGTCCATAGACTGCATAAAATAAAGTTCAATGATTTCTCAACAGCATTATTTAACACGATCAGTTGATGGCAGAATGGAAGGAGGCGGTTCTTCTGGGGAATGCACGCACCCATGGCCCATGAACCCATGTTTCAGTTTTCTGAAAGGAATAAAGATTCGTTTCGTTTTAAATGTTTGCCGAAAACAAACCACATCACGGCCTACAAAAACTCCCCCTCCAACCTGTGGAAGCATCTCATCTCATTATCTCTAGCCGCTTTATCCTTCTACAGGGTCGCAGGCAAGCTGGAGCCTATCCCAGCTGACTACGGGCGAAAGGCGGGGTACACCCTGGACAAGTCGCCAGGTCATCACAGGGCTGACACATAGACACAGACAACCATTCACACCTACAGTCAATTTAGAGTCACCAGTTAACCTAACCTGCATGTCTTTGGACTGTGGGGGAAACCAGAGCACCCGGAGGAAACCCACGCAGATACGGGAGAACATGCAAACTCCGCACAGAAAGGCCCTCACCGGCCACGGGGCTCGAACCCAGGACCTTCTTGCTATGAGGCGACAGCGCTAACCACTACACCACCGTGCCGCCCCTTTTCAAGTTGTTAATGATGATATAATTTGTATTTGTAACATCTTGACAGGTGCCACTGTAATGAGTGATAGATGTTATTCACTTTGTTTTAATTTTATGGCTGATCGGTGTATATGGGTCTGTCTCAGAAACTGGGTACTGTGGGGGTCCCCCACTAAATATACTCACAGTCAATAAACTATACGGTTTTGAATGGTGATGTTGGTTTTAATATGAAATACAATGATGAAAGAAATAATACAGATAAAACTAAATCTTTGATGTGAATACTCTATTCGGAATTTGGCAAAAATTCTGCAAATTTGTGGAAAAATGGCGGCTTGATCTGGGACATGATAAATGGTCGACTACATCGCATTCCCTTAAAAAGGTTGTAGTCCACTGAAAAGTCTACAGTTATCACTAATTGTATTTTAACTTGTAACTTTATACACCTAAGGATTGGTGCGCTCACAGAATAATCATAACCAGAATAAAACATCATGCAAAATATTTGATCACCGTTGTAACTCCATTTTCTGCAGACCCAAAACTAGTATGATCGTGTGTTTTGATCTAAACGGAAAGCCTCAGGGTCGAGGTCACTACCTCACCAAAAGTAGTAACTTAAAATCACTACGCCGTATAAACATTTAGTTATAAATCTGCGATTTTGTTTTTTAAAACGAAAGCTGAAAGTTCGGGGTAGAATATGTTTCTTACAGAATATGTTACAATGGTAGCTGGTCTTGTATGAATTTCTGAGCTATAAAATGAGTTGTGGTCTATTTTTTACCGTAGCGTGTTATTTGTGTGCGGGGAAGGACACACATTAACAATTTGCATGTGTAGAATGGAATTTTCCACTCCAACAGTTAGAAGTTGATCGTGCTTCCATTTGCGGTCTTTCTGTTACGCGAGTGATCTGTTCGGACGTTATCGCTGAAAAGGTGAGTTTTGACAGTTTTATTTTGTTTTAGTCTTGCAGTATAAGGCAATAGAATGTTTCTTTTTCATCTTACTTTCATATTTCGTAGTGTTTGCGTATTTTTGGCCAATATTTTGCAACCATGGTCAATTTAGATTGAACTTTTGATAGAATCTACGGCCAGTCATTTTGCCCCACCCCCGCCTCGTGCTCCGTCCGGTGCGGTAGCGATGTCCCGTTGCTTGCGCGCCGCAGCAGAGACCCGCGCGACCTTCAGCCGGTACAGTCGCTGTTCTTTTACCACCGCCGTTATTCTCATCTTTCCGGTGTATTCTTGATTTTTCCATTGTGTCCTATTTCGCCGTATCAAATACCCAAAATGTATCATATTATTCATATTTAAGTGAATAATCAATTCAGTCATGGGCGGCACGGTGGTGTAGTGGTTAGCGCTGTCACCTCACAGCAAGAAGGTCCAGGTTCGAGCCCCGTGGCCGGCGAGGGCCTTTCTGTGCGGAGTTTGCATGTTCTCCCCGTGTCCACGTGGGTTTCCTCCGGGTGCTCCGGTTTCCCCCACAGTCCAAAGACATGCAGGTTAGGTTAATTGGTGACTCTAAATTGAGCGTAGGTGTGAATGTGAGTGTGAATGGTTGTCTGTGTCTATGTGTCAGCCCTGTGATGACCTGGCGACTTGTCCAGGGTGTACCCCGCCTTTCGCCCGTAGTCAGCTGGGATAGGCTCCAGCTTGCCTGCGACCCTGTAGAACAGGATAAAGCGGCTACAGATAATGAGATGAGATGAGAATCAATTCAGTCATCATAACTTGCCATTTTTAACCCAAGCAATCAAAAAGAGGAAATTTATTCAATATTTTCACTCATCTGTGAAGGAGGGGCTTTAGTTCAAGTTCAAGTTCAAGTCAGCTTTATTGTCAGTTTCTTCATATGCACAGGTCATACAAGGAAATTGAAATTACATTTCTCTCTATCCCATGTAAAGACATAGACAAACATAGGACTGACATTAACAAGACAAACATTAAAGCGCAAGACCGGACCAATAACAGTGTAACAAGCAATAAGTAATAATAAAGTAATGATTTAAAAAAAAGGGGGGGGGGGAATTGAAACATTTAACATTTAGAAAAAAATAATCTAGGCTAAAGACAGGAAGATAAGAACAACAGAACAAGACTAGTATACAACTTTAATTCTTCATGCTGTAGTTATCTCATTATCTCTAGCTGCTTTATCCTGTTCTACAGGGTCGCAGGCAAGCTGGAGCCTATCCCAGCTGACTACGGGCGAAAGGCGGGGTACACCCTGGACAAGTCACCAGGTCCTCACAGGGCTGACACATAGACACAGACAACCATTCACACCTACGGTCAATTTAGAGTCACCAGTTAACCTAACCTGCATGTCTTTGGACTGTGGGGGAAACCGGAGCACCCGGAGGAAACCCATGCTGACACAGGGAGAACATGCAAACTCCGCACAGAAAGGTCCTCACCGGCCACGGGGCTCGAACCCGGACCTTCTTGCTGTGAGGCGGCAGCGCTAACCACTACACCACCGTGCCGCCCTGCTGTAGTTATTTTATATGTAAATCAATTTTACAAAAGCATTTGAATTGTAATCAAAAAAATTTCCACAGTGGAGGCCAGATAAAGCAAGATACTATCTTCATTCTTATTAAACATGACAAAAGAAACATTGAGTGTTAGGGAAATGCAAAAAAAAAAAAAGTAAAATTAGAAATTTTATTTTTTGACCATAATGTCCCAAATGAGAGACCAGCTTCTGAGACGGACCCATATATGTGTTTCATATGTTTATGGCAGGAGGCACGGTGGTGTAGTGGTTAGCGCTGTCGCCTAACAGCAAGAAGGTTCTGGGTTCGAGCCCAGCGACCGACGAGGGCCTTTCTGTGTGGAGTTTGCATGTTTTCCCCGTGTCCGCGTGGGTTTCCTCCGGGTGCTCTGGTTTCCCCCAAAGACATGCAGGTTAGGTTAACTGGTGACTCTAAATTGACCGTAAATTATCCTGTTCTACAGGGTCGCAGGCGAGCTGGAGCCTATCCCAGCTGACTACGGGTGAAAAGCGGGGTACACCCTGGACAAGTCGCCAGGTCATCACAGGGCTGACACACAGACACAGACAACCATTCACACCTACGGTCAATTTAGAGTCACCAGTTAACCTAACCTGCATGTCTTTGGGGGAAACCAGAACACCCGGAGGAAACCCACGGGGAGAACATGCAAACTCCGCACAGAAAGGCCCTCGTCGGCCGCTGGGCTCGAACCCAGAACCTTCTTGCTGTGAGGTGACAGCGCTAACCACTACACCACCATAATAATAATATATAGAATAATATAGAATATTCTATAGAAAATAGAATAATACAGTATAGAATATATATATATATATTATTCTATATAGAATAATAATAATCTGCTCGTTCATTCTTGTCATGCTTCCTGTGAGCGTGTTAGTGCGCATGCGCAGGTGGGGCTGCTGTCAGGGCACGGCTGAGCTCGAGTATGGCGGCGAGCTGCTGCTGGAAGGATGCTGCTGCCGCCCAGCCTGCTGTCCGTGCCGCGTTCAGAATGTGAAGGGAAAATCTACCGCGCACGGAAAGTGGACAACAAGAAGGGCCTGTAGCCGCGGAACCGAGCATGGCCAGGCTTGCGGATTATTTCGTCGTGGTCGGCTACGATCTCGATAAGAGAGGTGAGAGAGAGAGAGAGAGACTCTGAGTCTGACTGTTTTTCCTTTCCTCTATGCTAGACTGGTCCGTTGCTATGCTAACTATGTAGCTGTGGCCGAGTGCCAAAAAGCCCTTTACTCCCTGTACAAGCGCGCTATATAGGGAGCGTCTTAATGACGTGTTTAGTGCACTAGGTTTAAAATGCGGAGGGATTTGGGATTGTTGTTAGCTAATAGCTTCTGCTCTGGAGCAGGAGGTGCGGATGGACGGAGCGGCCCGGGACAGAGCTGCGGCCCGCGCTTGCTGATTCATTCTCCGGCGGCTTGTTTAACTCTAGTCCGGGGATGTATAAGGCCTCATGGGGCTTTGAGAGAGATTGCCTTGTTAAAACGACTTTTTAAGCTTTTAAGAATGTTTGAGACGGCTGTGAGACTTGTCTAATACAGGTTTATCAACCTGCTTTTGTGTAAAATTTATAGAAATAAATAAATAAATAAATAAATATAGAAATAAAATAAGTAAGGTTTAAATGATATGCTTGTTTTGGTTTTACACTGATCTGACAGGATACTAATTTCTAAGTTCACAGCTTTGGAGAGAAAGTGCTGAATTGTAGTGAGAAATTTGCACTATTTCCCTCCCCCCCCCCCCATGCATTTGATTGATTGATTGATTAATCAGTCAATCAATCAATTTAGATGAAACATTCCTGCAGCCCATCCATCTTCCTCTTTCTGAAGCATCTCTGTTATTTTCTTCCTGTTTTTGTTGTTGTTCAGAGGATGATTGGACCGTTCAGCAATAAATAATTCACAAGCCCTCATTCGGACATGTAAATGGAAACTGTTTCCACTTCTATCCAGGTTTGTGCCTGCAGCGACTCGAAGCCCCTGTGATCTGTCGTTTTCTCTTCACGCTCCTGTCTGAAAGTATATGGCTGAAGCATGTGGCAGGATGTTACACGGCCTTGCCTTCCTGTTTCGAGTCGACAGACTTGTTTCCACACAGACCACACTACATCATTTGCACAGCAGACTTTTTTGGGGGCGTAGATCAACAACCAAGGTGTCACGAAACAACAAAACGGTGCCGATTTTCACTTTAGTTCACTCAAGGGACGTTCCTAGAATAGCAGCTGCGGCGTAGGGAAATCAGGCCCTCCGTAATCAAAGCAGACATCTGACATGCTGTAAGGCATCGTTTTGTTTGGCTTTGCTTTTTTATTTTTACATGCTGGTGTTACTAAAACCACAAAGGCTGTGCATCAGCATTGAGCGTCTTGCGCTGATTCTGCTGTTGCAGAGAAAATAGTCGTTCAGCGATCAAAACAGTAACTGTGTCTGGTACGGTATGTAGGAATAAGAGTGACTGACTGATGAGAGATGGTGCGCTCATGTTTGTCACTCCGGTCACCGTTTTTTGATGTCTGAGCCCTGGGTATCGTTCGTCAGATGATACTGATCTCACATTGATGTCGTTTCTGTCTCTTCAAGAATTTATTGGAGTGTGTTAAGGCAATTTGTGTCAGTGTGTATGTTTCAGAAAAGTGTTTGCTTTATCATCAGGGGGTCACGAGATCAAACCCCGAAGATGTCGCAGCCATCCGCGGCCGGGAGCCTAATGGAGCAAAATTGGCTGTGCTCTCAAGGACGGTGGGCTGGTTGTCTCTCTACTTTGTCAGTTACAGAAACATGCGACATTAGCCAATCATGGGCATCTCTGAGCTCATGCATGTGGAAGTAGGCGGAGAGCGTTTTCCTCTAAGTGTGTTACGCTGCCACCGAATCAGCGTTCGAATATGTCAGATCTAAGCCAATACTGACCTTATGTTCAGCATATATATTGGCTGTTACATGACTGCATGAAGATATGAAGTTTATCTTCGAGTGGTGAACATACTCATGACTGAGTCAAAATATTTTCAAGATGAGAAGATAAACTTTATCTTTGCACCACCGTGTAATGGTCTTCATGTTATATGGACACATCCAAAAAAAATGCGCAAGTTAATCAGAAGAATTTTAATTTTGAACCAGTTTGCCATTTTGACAACGCTCGTCCTTTTAGAAGGAAAACACTGGGAGTGACATCATCTGAGTGAAATATCGGGAATTGTTATACAACCCCAATTCCAAAAAAGTTGGGACAAAGTACAAATTGTAAATAAAAACGGAATGCAATAATTTACAAACCTCAAAAACTGATATTGTATTCACAATAGAACATAGACAACATATCAAATGTCGAAAGTGAGACATTTTGAAATTTCATGCCAAATATTGGCTCATTTGAAATTTCATGACAGCAACACATCTCAAAAAAGTTGGGACGGGGCAATAAGAGGCTGGAAAAGTTAAAGGTACAAAAAAGGAAGAGCTGGAGGACCAAATTGCAACTCATTAGGTCAATTGGCAATAGGTCATTAACATGACTGGGTATAAAAAGAGCATCTTGGAGTGGCAGCAGCTCTCAGAAGTAAAGATGGGAAGAGGATCACCAATCCCCCTAATTCTGCACCGACAAATAGTGGAGCAATATCAGAAAGGAGTTCGACAGTGTAAAATTGCAAAGAGTTTGAACATATCATCATCTACAGTGCATAATATCATCAAAAGATTCAGAGAATCTGGAAGAATCTCTGTGCGTAAGGGTCAAGGCCGGAAAACCATACTGGGTGCCCGTGATCTTCGGGCCCTTAGCCGGCACTGCATCACATACAGGCATGCTTCTGGATTGGAAATCACAAAATGGGCTCAGGAATATTTCCAGAGAACATTATCTGTGAACACAATTCACCGTGCCATCCGCCGTTGCCAGCTAAAACTCTATAGTTCGAAGAAGAAGCCGTATCTAAACATGATCCAGAAGCGCAGACGTCTTCTCTGGGCCAAGGCTCATTTAAAATGGACTGTGGCAAAGTGGAAAACTGTTCTGTGGTCAGATGAATCAAAATTTGAAGTGCTTTATGGAAATCAGGGACGCCGTGTCATTCGGACTAAAGAGGAGAAGGACGACCAAAGTTGTTATCAGCGCTCAGTTCAGAAGCCTGCATCTCTGATGGTACGGGGTTGCATTAGTGCATGTGGCATGGGCAGCTTACACATCTGGAAAGACACCATCAATGCTGAAAGGTATATCCAGGTTCTAGAGCAACATATGCTCCCATCCAGACGACGTCTCTTTCAGGGAAGACCTTGCATTTTCCAACATGACAATGCCAAACCACATACTGCATCAATTACAGCATCATGGCTGCGTAGAAGAAGGGTCCGGGTACTGAACTGGCCAGCCTGCAGTCCAGATCTTTCACCCATAGAAAACATTTGGCGCATCATAAAACGGAAGATACGACAAAAAAGACCTAAGACAGTTGAGCAACTAGAATCCTACATTAGACAAGAATGGGTTAACATTCCTATCCCTAAACTTGAGCAACTTGTCTCCTCAGTCCCCAGACGTTTACAGACTGTTGTAAAGAGAAAAGGGGATGTCTCACAGTGGTAAACATGGCCTTGTCCCAACTTTTTTGAGATGTGTTGTTGTCATGAAATTTAAAATCACCTAATTTTTCTCTTTAAATGATACATTTTCTCAGTTTAAACATTTGATATGTCATCTATGTTCTATTCTGAATAAAATATGGAATTTTGAAACTTCCACATTCCGCATTCCGTTTTTATTTACAACTTGTACTTTGTCCCAACTTTTTTGGAATCGGGGTTGTACATACGGGATGCTTTTTCGATGGAATAAAAACGCGTGTTTTATTCCATTCTAGCAGGTTTCATTCATTTGGTTCGAAAGCATGCAATATTGTTAGCATATCGCTTATCCTGCGTGTATTATGTCGCTCTACCCAATGGAGAACGAGCGTTGAATATGGTTTTCGATATTACATGGTTGTCAAGACAACATGACGTCACACGCTGGAGACGTATAACTTCTTCCGCGCTAGCGAGCGATCGGGACAATTTTTAAACAAACGTGGATGTCAGGTTTGTTTAATTTAAATACAGAAGATTTTGAGAGAATTTCGAAAGAGAAAGACGTGTTGAACACCCGAAAGGAATGTGTACAGTATGTTTAATATAATATTGGCTGGCTTTTTTTCATGACGTATCAGATATATTCCATTCAGCTACTCGTCTTCGACTCGTTCAGCATCATGCTAGCCGAATGGAATATATCTGATAGACCACTCGACATCAGCCAGTATTATTTAAATATGTCACTCAGATCTGTGATGTATTTCGTATGAAAAATGCAAGTTTTCCAACACGAGATTTGGTTTTCTTTTTATTATATCGATACATTCACAAACAAAAAGTTGAGGGGATTCCCGAGCAAATAATGTGCATGAAATCGCTCGGTTTGCGCAGTCAAGCAGACAGAGTAAGGCCCAATCCCAATTCTAATTTCTACCCCTCCCCCTTCCCCTCCCCCTTCCCCTTGGCCCTTCCTCTTGAAACTGAGCTACAAGGGATAGGGCTTGAAATTCAACCCCTACGTATTGGGATAGCCCTTCAACGATCGCATACGTCATCGCGTACCTCCGTCAGCGTTTACGTTAGCAAAACGCGACCAAATGCGTCATTGGCTGCGACCAGCCGCTACAGTCAGAGCCAGAACCAGAAATCTCTGCTGGCAGGGTGTGATTTGTTAACTAACACCACTGAATGGGATATCTTTGGCGCTTCGTGCACCACATCCGACAGAATGAGGTGTCAGAACACTCATGTAAACAATAAAAGCGAGAATAACAGAACAAAACGTACGCAGTCAAGCAACCGAAAACAATACTCACTCCCAAAGCTTTTTAGCAGCAGCTTGGATTTCAGAAATTGCTGCTCATTCTCAGCTCGAAAGCGAATCAAGCGGCGTGTTTCCTCTGGATAATAACTTAAAACACGTAAATAATGGAGAAAATACATTTATGACAATCTTTCGCCGCGGGAACCGCCATCTTTCTGAAATCCGCATGAAATCTTGCTGAAATCCGCATGGCATTGTGGGAAATCACTCAAACCCCTTCGTTCAGAGTCAGCTCCAGGAAAATCTCCGTTTGGAGGGGTACAGAAGCCCTACCCCTTCCCCTACCCCTCCGCGTTAACTGGGATTGGGATACCCCTTCACGTGAACGCGCAAAATGGAGGGGAAGGGCCAAGGGGTTGGTCCAAGGGGTGAAATGGGATTCGGCAGAAGTCCATGTGTGTGTACGCATGTGTAGGTTTCCCTTTGAGCGTGCACTGACCGTTCCATCATTCTGTCGCTAAACGAACAGCTGATCACACCGAGGTGCTCGCCGAGCGCCGATATTTATTAGTTCGGTCCTGCGTTTCCTCTCCTTTGTGTCTAACATAACGTCTTTTTCTTCTCGCTTTCCGTTACCGTTACCAAAACTCACTTTCCGTTTCACGTCTCCTGTTTCAAATTTGTATCCCATAATACCTTGCGTGAATGCGGAAAGCAGACCACGTGATGCATGACATCGTATCTTGAATTGGGTCATGGTGAAGCAGGAAAAAATAGCGGAGAATTTAGGGCCATGTGGCTCTAAATTCATTAATTGTTCGATTAAAAAAATAATAATTAAAGTTGGAAGTCTGCGATTCGAATTCAGTCGCTTTTGGTCCACTAAACAAAAATAATTGCGTGTCGGGGAAAATTCTTTTTTTATGACCTCCACTTGAAAAATCTGAAAGGCAGTCTAGCTTTAATAATTTGGAGATGAAGATGAAATTTAGAACTAACTTTTGGAAACACTTTTCTGGTGTTTAGATATATATATTTTTTAATAAATGGAATATAAATTTTAATCATAATAATATGTTTGTCTCACTATATTGTATATTACTTATTTTATTAGTTCTATATATTTTATGCATTTTATAATGTAGTTATAGATTATTAGCATAAGTTTATGCACATCTCCAATGGAAACCAGCGTCAGCTGAGTGGATCTTGCGTTTAATAAAGCTACGGATCCATCTCGAAACATGAACATAATAGAACAAGCACATTTAATTTAAAAACAAACAAACCTGCGATCTGAAATGTTTAAAACAACACAAAACCCAACATTTCTTTCTGACCAATCGGGTTAGAGAATTCATTTTTACGATATGTCTCATGACGTATATTCAGGTCGCCTAACAAACTGTCCGGAAAAAACATCTGGAATACATGTTTGCGTTTATAGCTTGTGAGGGGGAGCGAAGATGTTTTCAAAAGATATATCACAATTGCACCTTAATGCACCGCGATACAGGTGTTGTATCGTCACGTCTTTCCTTAAGCGTCATCGTTAAATGTTTCTTCATCTCTTTACTCGCCTGCATGACATCACAGGCTAGGTGATGTATGGAGGTGATGACGACTCGAAGAGCGAAACCATGCTCTTGGCTTGTTTCTCGGAATAGTCGCCGTGTTAGGAATTACTCGGCGTCTAACCCGAGAACGTGTCCACATCTGTGCTGCGATGAGCATAACCGGTTGTCGTCAGCGTCTCAGCTGACTGCCAGAATGGTATCGCGATAACGCATCAGATTTCTACTATTTCTATTTCTCACGGCTGGTCTACGCTCGGCGAGAACGCGTGGTCAGGGTGTAAAAGTTGTGAAACTGCAGTGTTGTTTGAGCCTCCATTCTCCAGTGCAGAATCGGATCCTCCGACTGAGGGTCTCGCAAACAGGAAGTGAGTGAGAGAGAGAGAGAGAGAGAGGGCGAGCTCTGGGGAAGGGAGAGTTAAGCAAGCCTCGACATTGTCTATATAACTCCCGGGCTGTTTCGGGTGGGGACCCAAAAATACCGCGAGCCGAGCTTGGAAGTGATGATGAAAAGCCTTTTGGGGTTTTGTTGCGCTCTTGCCCCACCCTGACCCTCTCCTCCTCCTCCTCCTCCTCCTCCTCTTTCTTCCTTCATAAAGGCTCTGAACAGTCGAGGGCTGAATAATGATAAGGACAATGGCTTTTTCGTCCAGAGCTTTTATTCTTCCCCAGACCACTCCTACTGTTCCTTACAAACACCAGTGCGGTTTTTGTGTTTCACGTAGACCTTCGCTGAGCCGGAATAATAATAATAATAATAATAATTTACTACAACGTTGTTGACTGCTTGGTGGTGCGGCGAACTTCAGCCCATCTCCCAGTCCACACTTCCTCAGACTTTCTTTCTTTCAGCAGCGAGTGAATGGACGAGAGAGCTGTGTGGCATGATTATGGGGTCCGTGCTGCGTTGCCATGGTACTCGAGTCTCTGTAACGGCACCCGGTCTGGCCTGCAGCGGATGGATGAGGCTTTTAGCATCTGCCAGCCGTCTGCTCGATGAATGCTCCTTATTCATCCGGGAATACAGGGCACTGGACGATGGCCTTGTTCTGAGAACGGATGGTGCTCTGTCGCTCGCTCGCTCGCTCTCTCTTTCTCTCTCTCTCTCGCTACACAAACACGCAGATAATGTCTAGTGATGAATGTCTTCATAAAGCTTATTTAAAGTTAAAGGCTCGCCCAGATCCGTTTAAGCACCTCGGCACTAATTGTCGTGTCGGTTGCAGGTTTGATGGTCGGTTGCAGTGCCGCAGGTGGCGTCAATCCTTTCATGGTCTTCCCTGGAATTTAGACTATGTGCTCTCCCCCCCCCCCCCCAGAGCCCTCAGGGGACACACTGAGGCAGTCCAGTTCTCACCCCTGCATCACATTATGGGGCATTCTGTGTTCAAATGCTCTTAGCACCACCCCCTTTCATTCCTAAGCTGCTACATCACACACACACACGATTTATACATTCAGAACCAATGTTGGATGTCCGAGACGACTGATATTATATGATGATATAATTTCACCAGTCATCAATCCTCGATACGATAAAACTCCACAGGTTCACATTCTGGTTACGGATCACGAGCCCGACTCTCAGGATCTCCTGTCGGCAAACAGGATCAAAACAAACCTGGCAGACAAAAGCGAATGGAAAAACACGACCCGAATAAAAGCATATGGTTGGTTTTGCTGTAACTCCACAAGGCTGGCTGTCCATCTCTTTTGTTCCATCAACGTTTCTGTTTCGCCGTCATGCTTTTGATGACTTCTGTGCATGGGAATAACGTGCATTAAGCTTCACAGGCTTTCATGCCTAGTTTTCCTGCCTTCTATTTTATCTTGCACCAGAAATGTATTTGGGGCGGCACGGCGGTGTAGTGGTTAGTGCTGTCGCCTCACAGCAAGAAGGTCCGGGTTCGAGCCCCGGGGCCGGCGAGGGCCTTTCTGTATGGAGTTTGCATGTTCTCCCCGTGTCTGCGTGGGTTTCCTCCGGGTGCTCCGGTTTCCCCCAAAGACATGCAGGTTAGGTTAACTGGTGACTCTAAATTGAGCGTAGGTGTGAATGTGAGTGTGAATGGTTGTCTGTGTCTATGTGTCAGCCCTGTGATGACCTGGCGACTTGTCCAGGGTGTACCCTGCCTTTCGCCCGTAGTCAGCTGGGATAGGCTCCAGCTTGCCTGCGACCCTGTAGAACAGGATAAAGCGGCTACAGATAATGAGATGAGATGAGAAATGTATTTGATTTAAGTTGCCGTATTTCGGCTACAATAAGCCAGGAGAGAAAGACTGGCAAAAAACCCCCCAAACAATTCAGTTCAGTGTAAAAGGACATGGATTGCACCTAAAAGGGAATCCGGTTCTGATTCCGGTCGACTTTTACCCTGTAGATTTGCGAGCTTCGGAAGGAAACCAGCAATTCGATGCCAGCCATTCTTTAAGGAAAATAAATAAATAAGCAGTTTGTAATTCTTAAGCACTGGTTGCGTCTTTATTTCTGTCCATCTGCATGAGGTTATAAATGTTCCGGGTCAGATCTTCAGTTCGAGCTGAGTGAGAGCCAGTGCGGCTGTGAAGGTGTGCTGACTGGATAGTAAAGAGCAAGAAATGCCGGGGGGGGAGAAATTCTTCGCAATTTTCAACATGAAGGTGGAATGTAAACATTGCAGATTTACGACGCTACGCTGTTAAACAGTGTTGTAGCAGAGTCACTAAACCTCGAGTCCAAGTCCAGTCTCGAGTCCCCAGTGTTCAAGTCCAAGTCGTTTAAAAAAAATGTCGAGTCGGAGAACAAAACTCCAACCGCACCATTTGACGGTGGCTGTTTTAGCACCATTACCTAACATGGCGTATGAACAGGTGAACGTGCTTCTCTTTGTCAGGGAGTGTGAAGTATTCTGTCAGGGATGGTTGGGAGACGGATGTAAGTGCAGAAGGTGTGTTTATTAATACAAGTGAAGATGGTAAACAATCCAGAACGGCAGACAAAACGATGAAACGGGCGATAGGTCGAGCGAGACACAAACAGGCTATCGTAGACTCGGCAGGATCAAAGACGAGAAACAGGAAATCAGGGATCAGGAACCCAAACAAGGAAATAAGGCTCGGTAATGTCTCAGCAGTGCAACTCAATACTTCGCAAAGTAAGTGTTTGTTTTTTTACGGTTTTTATATAGGCGCAGTGATTAGGCCTTAATCCTGTGCGGGTATGAGTTATTTACGGCACGCGCGAGAGTCCGCTTGGCACGCGCGCTGTCCGGAGTGCGTCCGAGAGTCTGTCTGATGCGTGCATCACGGCACGCAGGTGTGACAGTCTTGCGCGAAATTAGTACAAAATTAACGTCGATATAAATATCTTATGGCAAATTTATTATGGCATGTTACAAAAAATAAAGAAAAAAAATCAGTCTCCTCGTCTCCAATTTGTGAGTCCGAATGCAATTAATGCACGAGTCCAAGTCGGGTCACAAGTCCTTAAAATTAGGGCACGAGTCGGACTCAAGTACTACAAGCCTGCTGTTGAACATGAGAATTTCAGTATGGGCTCGCAGGATCATGGATTGTTTTTGTTTTTGCGCTCATCTCTACAACTTTCTAAATGAAATAATTGAAGTGACGGGTGATTTTTATTAAAAACGAAAACTGATTTTATTTATGCATTGATGCTGTACCTGTGTGGCTAAGTGAGAGCACGTTATATTCGGGCAACTCTGAGCAAGTGAACGCTGCTGAAGTTCCAGTACAGTACTCGCGTAGGTGTGTGTCAGATGTTGTCATCTACAGGCGATATGAGTGCAATTAAACACGTTCCTTACATCCTGCTGGTGTTTATATTATATTTGTTTCCCCCTGTTCATTAACAACATCGACACAAAATCTATAGTTGCAGAGAATCTTCCTCCTGCTGTGCTAAACATTCTGTGGCAGGAAGTGACACGTAATCTTTGACAAGGGCCAGTTGTGATGGCTAGATGACTGGGTAAGAGCCTCCAAAATGATGCATCTTGTGGGGGTGTTCCTGGTGGTCCAAGGAAGGACGGGGAGTGAACCAGCGACAGGGTCACGGGTACCCAAGGCTCAGTGATGTACAGATTGCTGAAAATGTTCATGCTGGATATGATAGAAAGGTGTCCAGATCCTCAGTGCATCTCGGTTTGCTGTGTATGGGGTTGCGTAACTGCAGACCGGTCAGTGCACCCATGCTGACCCCTGCCCACCACTGAAGGTGCCTACAGTGGGTACATGAGCATCAGAACTGGCCCATGAAGGTGGTCTGGTCTGATGAATCATATTTTCTTTCACAGCATGTGGTCGGCTAGGTGCGTGTGCATTGTTTACCCGGGGCACAGATGGCACCAGGATGCACTCCAGGAAAAAGGCAAGCTGGCAGAGGCAGTGTGATACTCTGGGTAATGTTCTATTGGGAAACCTTGGGTCTTAGCATTCACGTGGATTTTACTTTGACATATAACACCTAGCTAAATATTGCTGCAGACCAAGTACAGCTCTTCATGGCCACGGTATTCCCTCGAGGAGGTGACCTCTTTCAGCAGGATAATGCTCCCTGCTACACTACAGACTGGTTCAGGAATGGTTTAAGGAACATGACAAAGAATTCAAGGTGTTGAAATTCCCCAGATCTCAATCTCACTGAGCATCTGTGGGATGTGCTGGACAAACAAGTCCAATCCATAGAGGCCCCACCTCGCAACTGACAGGACTTAAAGGATCTGCTGGTAATGTCTTGGTGCAGATATTACAGCACACCTTCAGAGGTTTGGTGGAGCCCATGTGTCAACGGGTCTTAGCTGTTTTGGTGGCATCAAGCAGGACCTGCGCAGCAGTAAGCAGGTGGATTTAATGTTATGGCTGATGTTTAGTGCAGCCTTGGCTCTGTTGTGAGTAACAAATATCTGACATGTGACTGACTGACTGTCTGTCTGCATGAATGACTGACTGTCTGCTTGACTGACTATCTATGCAATTGTCTGCCTGCTTGACTGACTGACTCTGCCTGCTTGTCTGCCTGCTTGACTGACTGACTCTGCCTGCTTGTCTGCCTGCTTGACTGACTGACTCTGCCTGCTTGTCTGCCTGCCTGCCTGCTTGTCTGCCTGCCTGCCTGCTTGCTTGCCTGCCTGCCTGCTTGCTTGTCTGTCTGCCTGCCTGCTTGCTTGCTTGTCTGCCTGCTTGTCTGTCTGCCTGCCTGCTTGTCTGTCTGCCTGCCTGCCTGCCTGCCTGCCTGCCTGTCTGCCTGCCTGTCTGCCTGCTTGTCTGCCTGCCTGCTTGTCTGTCTGCCTGCCTGCCTGTCTGCCTGCTTGTCTGCCTGCCTGCTTGTCTGTCTGCCTGCCTGCCTGTCTGCCTGCCTGCCTGCCTGCTTGTCTGCCTGCCTGCCTGCCTGCTTGTCTGTATACCTGCCTGCCTGTCTGCCTGCTTGTCTGCCTGCCTGCTTGTCTGCTTGTCTGTCTGTCTGCCTGTCTGCTTGTCTGTCTGCCTGCCTGTCTGCTTGTCTGCCTGCCTGCCTGCTTGTCTGTCTGCCTGCCTGTCTGCTTGTCTGTCTGCCTGCTTGTCTGTCTGCCTGCCTGCCTGCTTGTCTGTGTGTCTGTCTCTGCCTGCCTGCTTGCTTGTTTGTCTGTCTGACTGACTGACTGACTGACTCTGACTGACTGACTTGACTGACTGTCTGTCTGACTGACTGACTGACTGACTCTGTCTGTCTGCCTGAGTGACTGACTCTGTCTGCCTGACTCTGTCTGTGTGTCTGACTGACTCTGTCTGCCTGACTGTCTGTCTGTGTGTCTGTCTGACTGACTGACTCTGTCTGTCTGCCTGCCTGCTTGACTGTCTGTCTGTCTGACTGACTGACTGACTGACTGGCTGGCTGAATGAGTGCCTGAGTGAGTGACTCAGCTACTGACTGAGTGTCTGATTGTCCAGTTGTCTGATTGACGAACTGACTCTCCGATTATCTGCCTGAGTATGTGATTTAACGTCTGTCTGTCTGTCTGTCTAAGTGACACTGCCTGCTTGAGTAAGTGATTGCGTTTCTGATAGTCTGACTGAATGTCCAACAGTGCTGTCTAATGCTGTTTAGTGGATAATCACTAATATAGTTCTGCATTCTACAACCCCAAATCGGAAAAGGTTGGGACGGTCTGTTGAAATTAAAACTATAAACACTGATTTTTGCACATCTTTGACCTCTATTGTACTAAAAAAACAATATAACAGCACATTATTTGATATTTCACTTCGTAATTTTTTTTATATATAAACACTTTTCAATTTTGATTCTTTTAACACATTTCAAAAGAAGTTGGGACGGTAAAGCATTTACCACTTTATAATGTTGCCATTCCTTCTAATAACTCTTAGCCCATGTTTACATTAGACCATATCAGCGGATCATCAGATTAACGTTTTTAAAACGATTAGTGTGCACACAGCAACACCAATACACGATTCGCCTGCACACAGCAACGCCAATACACGATTCGCCTGCACACAGCAACGCCAATACACGGATACGCTCGGCTCCGCAGGCATCCTGCGCTCCAAATCACTCCGCCCTGAACAGCGAGTGCTCTCTGGAGGGTGCGCACTCCGGCCCTGCGCAGCTCACACAGCGCGCGAGTGAAGTGCACGAGCAGTGATTCGGGACTGAGCCGCTGTGTGTGTGATCCCAGCGCATATCACTTACCACTTGCAAGTGGAAGGATGGCAAGCCTAAAGACAATCATAACTACACAATGGGCAGTATTTGCATCAGTATTTGCAGTATTTTCATACTTTTATACTCTTTAATGAAAGGTGATACAAGGCGGAAGTCCGCGCCGTTTTTCAGCAGTCGCGTCACATGACCAACGCCAGCGAATCAGGAAGGTGGATGTCACAGTGACGTTGTCCAATAACGACGCCAGCTAGAGCTCAGCACAGCGTATCCGCGTATCTCAATGTTTACACAGCACCGGAGCCGACACGATCTGGATTGAATACGTGGACGCTGGCGGATTCCCGTTTCCCGGCGTTTCCAGGCGGTTTAATGTAAACGGACAGTGCATCCGCGAAGAAAACGAGACAGATACGGTCTAATGTAAACTTGGCCTATGTGTCAGCCCTGTGATGACCTGGCGACTTGTCCAGGGTGTAGCCCGCCTTTCGCCCGTAGTCAGCTGGGATAGGCTCCAGCTTGCCTGCGACCCTGTAGAACAGGATAAAGCGGCTAGAGATAATGAGATGAGATGAGGTCTGAATCTGATAACGTAGCTCACACACGACACCCTGTAAAAGTCGATGTGCAGAATGTTATAGCCCGTGTGTGTGTGTGTGTGTTAGGGCTGTGCCGATAGACTATGCCATCGTCCATCGACGATGGTGGTCATCCATCACGATGGAGAGCCACCATCGTGATACCACGCCCCCTCCTGTCATAAACATGCATATACGGTATCATCTGGGCCTATTTAACCTAAAAAGTTAGTTTTTTGTTAGTTTAGTTAGTTAGTTTTGTTTAATATATAAATATATTATAACACGTATATAAAATTATATAAATCATTATAAAGTAATATCCTATTACCGCTTGTTCACGTAGGCTATGGTGCAGGGACGTGCTAGTGAACATAACGTGGTTACACAAATACAGTATGCTACTAATAATAAATTTTGACTTCATTTTTTAGCCTACACTATACTTTTAATGTAAAATTTGTCATGTTGTTCAAACAAATAGCCACTATTAACGACTTCAGTCGGGAAATATTGCACCTTATCAAACGGCAGTGAAGCGCAGACTTCGGCAGAAGTCAAATAACTTTAATCTGGTAAATAGGCCTACTTTCAGACACAAAATGGTCCACTCTAAGCCATAATGTCAAACCAAAGGGAAGAATGAAGGTGATTCTGATAAATGTAAAGACAGTAAAAAAAAAAAAACAATATTAAATCATGATTTTAAAAGCTGGTGCAATAATTCAAACACTAATAAATTGGAAAAATTAGCGCGTTCAAGTGCGCACTAAAGGCCGAAACGCATCTTCAATTGATATGGTGTAAATAAACAATGAGTAATAGCTTAAGTGTAGTTTCTTCTCATAGTTTGAATACTAGTCTTTCATTGTTAGAGCAGATTAATATCTTGCCGTGATCAGTGAGTGCTCGGGGAGGTTCGTTTCCACCTGCGCTTTGCGCAGCTCATTTCTCCGAAGCCAGCTGTGCGCAAACGCAGTGTTGACTGCTCGACAAACTCCAAACGCTCGGTCTGTACTGGCCCTCTGTTGCGCAAGCCAGTTGGTTATGGCCAGGTTCAAATTGTGCCCAAAACAACTTAACCACGGCCATTTCAATTGCCTGATGGCTGTGACAATATTCGCCCCGTTGTTATGCAGGCGATCTTTTTCTCCTCTATTTTCCATTCGGCAAGTGTCTCGCGCAATGCGTCTTCTAAATTGTCCGCTGAATGTGTCTCTGGCATGAAACTCGTCTGCAGGCATTTGGACTGCATTGCCCACTCTCGGTCCACATAATGTACGGTAGCTGACATATAGGGCATCATGTTGCAGCTGGACCACATATCCGTTGTCAAGGCCAAATATTCCACATCACCTAGCGCTTTTTTTTCCTTTACGTGCCAAAGCCTCGGATGAGTATCTAATACTTTTAATAATAATATATTTAATAACGTGGTATTAAAATCCCCCCCCCGCCCACGATATCATCGTCCATCACGATGTTTGCACTGTAAACATCGTCGATGCCAATTAAGGGGACATCGCACAGCCCTAGTGTGTGTGTGTTTACTCATCCGCTGCGAAAGTTTTAAGAAAGAAACACTGACTGACTGGAAAAATACCCACAATCCTGGATCATTCAATAACATCTTACTGATGACTAATCCACTGAAAACGTTGTGAGATGAAATGAGCTGTTATGGTGATGATGATGATGATGATTAAGTGCTGACTAGTTTTCTGGCTGTGTTTAATTGAAGCCTATCCTGTGGGAAAATGTGAGGAAAATAAACACACACCTTCACTTCTCTGACCTGTTAGAGAGGAAAGGGCCAGGGAATTTTTTGGACTTTTCCCTAAACTCTAGTAAACGGACGTATTGGGTGTTGATTGCTTTTCTATTGTTTTTCCATTTCCTGAAGCTCACTACAGGACTCGAGATCGGGTCTACGTGTCTCAAATGCACGAGTACGTTGCACAGAAACTCCTCAGGAGATAATTCGGTAATGAACGTTTTCCTTGATTGTGTTTTCCGAGCACGGTCTGAGCGCCGAGGCTGTGCTCTTTGAGCTCGTGAGCGTGCCGATGGTTCGGGACAAGGAGCAGAGAGGTTGCACTTGCATTGGCTAGAAGTGCAACAGGCGAGATAAAATGCACGCAAGCCTGCATACCACTTGTATAAAGCAGCAGCAAAGCATTCTGATAAGATAACGAAGGTCACCTCTGATGTGTTTCTGTAATTCAAATCTACAGTCGGCTCCAAAAGTAATGGCTCCCCTTCAAGAAATTAAGTAAAATGAATAAGAACTCGTATGCCTTTGGCTCGAATTGGTTTGAATGCGAGGAAGGCGACAAACGGAGAACATACAAGAAAAAGGAGCGAGATGCAGAAAACACCTTCGCTATCCAGCGACGTAGGGCATTTACAGGGCGAGCAGAGGGAGAAATAACAACAGTAACGACACATTAGCAACGCCGTACAGAAATAACGGTTTATGGCACAGACCCTTTTGGTTCTCGCTCATCTAGCTGCTACAATGACTGCTTAGACTGCAACAATAATACCTAACACACATTTAAGTATCCGTCGTAAAGACGTGAAACTCGTCGAGTGACGAGTGTGTTCATTGATAAGCTAACACAATCTAAAAGTAGACATACCATCACACTGCCCTGGCGCTGTGTACAGTTTACCTTCTATGGTTTGTGCACTCACTATTTGCCATTACTTTCTCCAACTGTTGTTAGAGATTACAGGGAGCGGCCTGGATTTAAGAGACAAATACATGTTCCTCTTGTTTTGAACACTTAGCCCATGTTTACATTAGACCGTATCAGCGGATCATCAGATTAACGTTTTTAAAAGCGATTCGCCTGCACACAGCAACACCAATACACGGATATGCTCAGCTCCGCAGGCATCCTGCGCTCCAAATCACTCCGCCCTGAACAGCGAGTGCCCTCTGGAGGGTGCGCACTCCGGCCCTGCGCAGCTCACAGAGCGCGCGAGTGAAGTGCACGAGCCACGATTCGGGACTGAGCCGCTGTGTGTGTGATCCCAGCGCAGATCACTTACCACTCGCAAGTGGAAGGATGGCAAGCCTAAAGACAATTGTTTTTTTTTTTTTTTTTTTGTTACATAGTCAAGAGAGGTGTCGGATCACTGTATCCAGTGTAAATAGCTGCCGGAGCCAACGCCCGAGGTTCCGGAGCGCGCTCCAGCTTGCTCCCCCTCAAATTAAGCGCTGTTTGTAGGACACTGCCTCTGATCTGTCCTACAGTCTACCAACAGCAAAGGAACACAACGCTAGCTAATGTCATTAGCTAATAGCTACGACAGAAGAACAAAGAGGTTACAATGGGTTATTTTAGCCTATTTGGTTACACACTCGCCGCCACAGAATGTTAACAGCAATGTAATGCCTTTTCTGGCTAATTTTATTCGTCTTACCTCCAACAAAGTGGTCACTGCACAAGCGTTGGTATGCCGAGGGCTGCCAATCTTTCCTGTTAATGGCCGCTATCCATCTTCTCCGTCGGGATCCGATAAAATGATAACCCTTGCCTTGTTTGTTGATGGTTACTACATCCAGGTGCACAACAATATAGTGGCATGATGGAAGTCTTGCTGAAAATAAACACTTTCTTTGCTGCCGTTCCTCAATGCTGGCTGTGGTAAACTACTGGTAGTACATGTCCAAAATGGCGGCCGCGTTTGTCGTGACGTCACGTGAAAAGGGTCCATACCAGTAGGATAGTGGTATAACTGTATCGATACAAAGTATACCGGTACAGTTTAGTGCATCTGTCCACATATAGCGAGAAATGTTTGCGGTTTTCTTTCACGGTAGTTGAAATGCGCGTGCGAGAAATGTTTCCGTGGTTACCGAGTAACTTCCTTCCAAGAATATAATGGCATCCGTTATTTCGAGATCTTGAGAAAACAAAACAATTATTTCACGATCTCAGCTGGATCACTGTATCTCCGTCGGTAGAGACGAAGCCGGGCCAGTCTTCTGCGGAGGTGCCGCGGACTAATTTTGAAATTATCCCTTATTAAAAGACTTAATGCAATCTCTCCCCGTGTCAACCCCTGATCGAAATATTGCCTTATTAGGTGATCGATTATTCCAGACATTCTAATGACCAAAGTTGCGTCTATACAGAATGAGAAACAGCCCCAAAGTCAGCATATCACAAGTCTCTTGGCGTACCTGAATGAACCATTTCTCAGCTGTTCACTCGAGATCATGAAATAATTGTTTTGTTTTCTCGAGATCTCGAATTAGTTGTGTTGTTTTCTCGAGATCCTGAATTATGTCGTTATCTCGGGATAACAAGGTGAATAAAAAAAAGGATTATATGAAGGGCCTCTCTCGGCTTCCGTACGGATGAAACGACGTGTGTGTGTGCTTTTTGTTGTCAATGTACAGTCTGTATTTCTGATGGTCATTTATTCAGTCGAATCGTATAAAACGCGCGAGGCAGTTGAGAAAGAAACGAAGAAAACGAATCTCCGTTCTTCACTATTTTATTCAGCGAAGACATCGATTGAGGTGTGTGACTTTGCGCATGCGCATTATATTTGTATCGATACAGAGCCGCTTCATCTGTCCAAACTACAGCGAAGCGCTACAGTACCGGTACGAAACCCATACATTTGTGGGTTTCGTACCGATACAGTTATACCGCTACAGTACCACTATAGTTGCTAGTGTGGACAGGTGTTGCGGTACGAAAGTAGTTTCGTATCGGTACAAAATCCCTAGTGTGGCCAGGGTATATGTGTCAGCCCTGCGATGATCTGGCGACTTGTCCAGGGTGTACCCCACCCCTCGCCCATAGTCAGCTGGGATAGGCTCCGGCTTGCCCGCGACCCTACACAGGATAAACGGTTACGGATAATGGATGGGGCAGCACTGTCACCTCACAGCAAGAAGGTTCCAGGTTCAAACCTCATGGTAAACGGAGTTTAAAAACTTCTGTCAAATCAAATATGTAGATCATGACGATCCGCTGTGGCGACTCCTAACAAGCAGCTGAAAGAATAAGAGTTATTAATCAATTTCTTGGATATGAAGTTGATTGTTAATGTGAGATGCTGTTATTTAAATCTTTCTTTATAAGTCATTCATGAATATGAAGAAATGAATAGTTAAAAATACAAAGGGAAAAGTTTTAAGAAAGTATGCACTTGTTGAAAGAAAAAAATTGCCCCGAGTCTCTATTGGAGTCTGTATTTTGATGAAACGATGTCCACAAACGTACATCCATAATTAAAACAGAAATACTTGTGGCGAATAAAGGAGTTTGAAATGTTCTGCATGAACGACTTGTCTAAGATCTCCAATCAGTCTTGTTCACCAGTACATTAAAGTGCATATCCTGGACCAAATTCGTTTATTTATTTATTTATTTATTTATTTATTTATTTATTTAATATATATGAAAGTATGTCGCTTTACACACTCATCCAGAAGGGTAATTTTGCGCAAGGCCATCTGTCTACAGCAGAAAAAAAATAAAATAACAAGACACGTCTGGAAAAATCCCAAAGGAGTCTGGAGCCAGATTCGTGACGTCACCTGCGGAAGCGCCAGCAGGCTGCGAGAGCTTGCACGGTTTCAGTGCACAGCCTGTATAGACCAAGTTTAGCAGCTAGCGATTTTGCATTGAAATATGGAATTGTCACCCGAGCGCAATATGGGAAACGATGAGCACTAATCCCATCACGATTGGTGTTGCTACACCCTCCTACGATACATCTGTTAACCATTTTAATAATTACGCGATAACGTTGAAGAAATGTGCAGAAAACCACCAGGTCGTTTTCTCATAAACAAACCAGCGCTGACGTAGGATTCAGAGCGAGGCGTCCCGCACGCGACGTCACGAAAATCAATGACTACGTTTACATGCACGTCCAAATCGAGCTGCTGTTGGTAATCGAGCAAAGGGTCCCAGCAGGGGTGCCAGAGAAATCCAATCCTACATGCACAAGTGAAATCGGGCTATTGTGCAAGGTGCATTGTGCACCCGAGCCACACGTGGCGCTACACGCCCCATCGTGTTGGTACACTTCCGGTTGTCGTCATGAAGAAGAGCTATAGTGTTGCCAGATACTGCTGACGTATCCCAGCCCAAAACATGTTCAAATCCGCTAAAATGCACTTAAAACACCCAATCTGGCAACAGTAGTAGTTCCGTGTTCAAGCTGTTAGGCTTGCTCTAACAGACTGTATCGCTACAAACTGTTTTGTAAGACAACTTATTTTGCACAATAATATTTTTCTAAAGTCCATTTTTTGCTTACAATTTAACTTATGTTTTAATAAACACACAAAAAGTTCAGTTGTTTTGTTTTTATTGACATTCTTCAGATGTTGGACATATATACACACACAAATACAATGACTTGTTTATGTACACAATTCACAGCTATGCAACAGCTGTACAGATGTATTTGGTGATACAGTAAGTGAGCTAAATTTTAACAGTGCAAACAATGCCACAAAAAGAAAAGATTCATGCCGTTGTCATGCTGACCGAGGCTGTTGTGTTTCCCGCTTGTGGTCTCGTCACTCGTCACTTCCGGAAGTAGCTCGACAACTAGCTCGATAGGGTTTACATGCACAAAGTAGCTCGGCAGAAATCGCATAAACTAGGTCGTGTAGCTCGATTCCGAGAAATCAAGTTCGGTTCAATTTCAGCCGAATTAAGGTGTATACATGGCATTTTGAACTTCGATTTCAGTCGAGCAACGGCAGAAATTCGATTCTCTCTATGTGCATGTAAAGGTAGTGAATGTTTCCCAGGAAATCCAAATGCCGAATTTTTTCAGAGGCGGACCAATTCGCCTCAAGGGCAATTCCATGTAAATGTCAACCTCACCATGCAAAAATAAAGCAACATGTAATACATCAAAACCACTCCCAGAGATATCACCTAGGCCTGTATTTTACAGATGTGAATAAGTTGAACCAATTTGTAACCAACCTAATGTGTCACTGTCAGTCTTTCTTTCTTATAATGTAAAACCCAAGCTAAAACCAACTTTGATCATGTACAATTCTATATTATTGCCACAAGCCACAGAAATGTATGCTAAAATCCACAAAACAGCAAAACAATAGCCATCCTAAATATTATTTAAAAACTTTGATAGTTTTAGCTGATATTTAGAGAGTTTTTCAAAGGGTTATGGTGGTTAAATTGCTGATTTTCTAAACATACGCCATGTCTATTTCAGACGCGTCACATCCATAACGGAATCTCGTCGCATCCATAACGCTGACTTTTCCTTCCGAAACTCTGCATGAAATACAAAATATTTTAAACAAAGATTTTTTAATATTCACCTTGGACCCCTCTATCAAATGGATATCTCCATTTCGACATTAGGTTTACAATTTCACAGAGTTTGATAAAAATGTACAGTCACCCAAGAAAAGTGATACTTTTTCTGTCACGTCCATAACGCATCTTTTATTGGCGTTTTCTGGCATGCCCTAGATGTACTATGGGAATTGTTCTTGTTCTATCACTTCTCCAGTATGGTACAGCCTTAAAATATGCAACACCTGTTTAAATACTGGGAGACAATAAAACATGCACTGGGTCATTTGTTGCCATTTTGAGTTCAAGTGTCACATCCATAACGCTGGAATTGCTCTCAAATGGCTTGATTGCAACTGGATTTTTCTGGTATTGTGCACGGTAAAAAAAAAATTGCACAAAATGTTAGATATTTGACCAACGTTTGATATAAAATAGGAGAATTACATTGATCTCGCTCCTGAATTTACCCGCGATATGCACTTTAAGCTGTGTTACACTATGCCATTATTCTCCCCTGGGGTGCCAATAATTTTGAAACCAGGTTTTGGCTGTGAAAAAATTGCCTTTTGTAAAATTGCATTAATAGAACAACTTCTAATGTTGAAAACATCATTTTGTCCAAATGTGTTTTAAGATCAAAATTCCACTCATTAGACGATTTGGTTATTTTTATTCGTGATTATTTTTGGTTCTTTTGTTTCGCCTAATGTTTATGCCGATGCGTTGGAGCAGAAGAAATTGCACTTTGGCAGGTTCTTCGCGTCATGTTGTGTCCTTGAATGTCTTGCTGAAGTGACCAGCTCGGTGTGTGGTTTAAAAATATCAAGCTATGTTTTTTATATCGCGCAGTGGGTCAGGGAGGAGCTCGGCTCAGAGCAGTTGCTTCACCGGTGTGATCTCGGACATTTTTACACTCGACGAACTTTAACTTCTGTTTTCTCATAAACTAATGATGAAACTCTGCGTCTTTCCTCGGTATCTGTGCTTTCGTGTCCTGCTGTGTGTGTTCGTGTTCATACGCTACAGGAAGGATGTGAGTTTGAGCCCTTTTTTTTTTTTTTTGCACAAAGAAAACGTCACTCATGGTCCTCCCAAACAACAGTGAGATTTCTTTCGCAGATGCTCTCTCTCTCTCTCTCTCTCTCTCTCTCTCTCTCCAACCACCCAGAGAGCCAGGGCCAAGCAGAAGACGATGGGGTGGTGGATGGGGAGCTTTTGAGGGGCCAGTGAGGAAACTGGTGAGAGAAAGGCGAGAGGCTGTTAGAGTGATCCAAGGAGTAGATCGAAAAGTCAAGCATGGAGTGATAGAAGATGGATAGGAGAAGATTGGGGGGCTGATATTGGGCTGTTGGATAATAGGAAGGGTGCTTTGGAGGGGGTGATGAGGAGACATGAAGATCTTCTCAGTAGGTGATGGAGATGCCAGTTGGGAGACTGATAAGGCAAATGGGCCTGGTGGTGACCTGGAGACTGATGGGACGACTGTCGGGGAGTGATGGGGTGACTGATGAGGGGCGTGATTGGGTTGGGCTGTGAAGTGGCTAATGGGAAGACTGACTGGGGTGGGGTTTACATTAGACCGTATCAGCGGATCATCAGATTAACGTTTTTAAAACGATTAGCGTGCACACAGCAACGCCAATACACGGATACGCTCGGCTCCGCAGGCATCCTGCGCTCCAAATCACTCCGCCCTGAACAGCGAGTGCCCTCTGGAGGGTGCGCACTCCGGCCTTGCGCAGCTCACAGAGCGCGCGAGTGAAGTGCACGAGCAGTGATTCGGGACTGAGCCGCTGTGTGTGTGATCCCAGCGCATATCACTTACCACTTGCAAGTGGAAGGATGGCAAGCCTAAAGGCAATCATAACTACACAATGGGCAGTATTTGCATCAGTATTTGCAGTATTTTCATGCTTTTATACTCTTTAATGAAAGGTGATACAAGGCGGAAGTCCGCGCCGTTTTTCAGCAGTCGCGTCACATGACCAACGCCAGCGAATCAGGAAGGTGGATGTCACAGTGACGTTGTCCAATGACGACGCCAGCTAGAGCTCAGCACAGCGTATCCGCGTATTCTCAATGTTTACACAGCACCGGACCAGACACGATCTGGATTGAATACGTGGACCCTGGCGGATTCCCGTTTCCCGGCGTTTCCAGGCGTTTTAATGTAAACGGACAGTGCATCCACGAAGAAAACGAGACAGATACGGTCTAATGTAAACTTGGCCTATGTGTCAGCCCTGTGATGACCTGGCGACTTGTCCAGGGTGTAGCCCGCCTTTCGCCCGTAGTCAGCTGGGATAGGCTCCAGCTCGCCTGCGACCCTGTAGAACAGGATAAAGCGGCTAGAGATAATGAGATGAGATGAGGTCTGAATCTGATAACGTAGGGTTACTCTTTAATGAAAGGTGATACAAGGCGGAAGTCCGCGCCGTTTTTCAGCAGTCGCGTCACATGATCAACGCCAGCGAATCAGGAAGGTGGATGTCACAGTGACGTCGTCCAATGATGACGTCAGCTAGAGCTCAGCACTGCGTTTCCTCGTATCTCAATGTTTACACAGCACCGGATCAGATACGAACTGGGTTGAATACGTGGGCCCTGGCGGATTCAAGTTGTTCCGCCTGTGGAGTCGTTTCCCGGCGTTTTAATGTGAACGGACAGTGCATCCGCGACGAAAACGAGACGGATACGGTCTAATGTAAACACCACCTTAGGCAGTGATGGGAAAACTGGTAGAGGGCAATGAAGGGGCTAACGGGGAGGCTGATAGAGTGCTGACAGGGCTTAGCCAGGACCAAAGGCAAAGCTGGGGAAAATGTCGGGGTGAACAGGAGGCTGATGGAAGGGTTAATGGAGCTGATGGAGAGGTTTCTAGGGGGCGATGCGGAGGCTGCTGGGGTCCTGACAGCGATTGGGTCTCTCACTTTGTTGGGCTTTTTAACTGTTTGCTCTGCTTTTAATCAGCATGAGTGCTGGAGGACCGTCAGTAACTTTCAGCACAATTGCTGTCTCATTCCTTCACTGCGAGTGTCAGAGAGAGCAAAAGAGTGAAGGAACGAGCATGAACGGCCACTTTTTTTTTTTTCCCCCTTTCAGAAACACAGTCATTGTGTCCAGATACTCATAAATATGCATGTCGCTTTGCAGCATGCTGCTTGTATTTTACTCTCCGAAGCCTATTTGATGTCATGATTGGTCAGAAGGTTTTGATCGGTTTTCCATAACCGCTTTGTTAGGAGTTCTGCCGTCTTCTCATCTCATCTCATTATCTCTAGCCGCTTTATCCTGTTCTACAGGGTCGCAGGCAAGCTGGAACCTATCCCAGCTGACTACGGGCGAAAGGCGGGGTACACCCTGGACAGGTCGCCAGGTCATCACAGGGCTGACACATAGACACAGACAACCATTCACACTCACATTCACACCTACGGTCAATTTAGAGTCACCAGTTAACCTAACCTGCATGTCTTTGGGGGAAACTGTGGGGGAAACCGGAGCACCCGGAGGAAACCCACGCGGACACGGGGAGAACATGCAAACTCCGCACAGAAAGGCCCTCGCCGGCCACGGGGCTCGAACCCAGGACCTTCTTGCTGTGAGGCGACAGCGCTAACCACTACACCGCCGTGCCGCCTCTGTCGTCTTATTTTTATTTTTTAAATTCTATATTAATACGCATTTCTGCTACGGCATTGGTTCCGTCATCATTGACAACGAAGAACCAAGACGTTACTTCGAGCTGTACAGAAACGCTTTTCTGCCGTGAAACGAAGCCGGTTACCACGGCCGACTCGATTCACGCAAACTAACGTACCTCGTTAGTGCACTTGGTTTAAAATGAAGTCGCTAACGTGATAAAGAAATCTCTTACGGTTATGAACATGCACGTGTGCACGTTTCATGGAAGCTTAAATGGAGGTCAATAAAGCGTCTCTGATTAAAAACAAATTTCAGTTTCGATGATTAATGTTCATTTCCCCAAAATAACCATGCATGACATTCATACTCGGCATCCTTAGTGTTAAATCGCTATAAGTCTCCAACAGTTTTGTGTTATTATTGAATTGTGTTCAGCGATTTAACTGGATCACGTTACGTCTTATCATCATACAGTATTTAAAATGTAAATATTGGCTGTTATCGGATGACACTTGATCTGACTTGTATATGTGCTGTGTGATTATCAGCTCAGTGTTACACAGCCTGAGTAATAGATTGAGATTTCCTGTAGGTCTGATCATCAGGAAGTTGCGTCCAACCAAGCAGAACTCGTCAAGACTGGCTGGGGATTTTTATTTTTTAAAATTAAAAAAAAAAAATTTATATACACCAAGGCCAACGAGGATGCATGCCATGGCTTGTTTTAATGCTTCCCACGATATTGTAATGCATCAGAGTACTTTCAGTTTGAAACCACACCTGACTAGACTTACAGGTTTCTCATCCTCTATGTTCATGTGATTTTTAAATGAGAAGCCATGTGGCAATAAATTTTATTGTTATTATTTGGAGGATCTGAGATGAGGGGAAAACCCTGCTGGGATCAGAACAAACCTCGTGGCTGGCCTGTACACACACACACTTTTGGTTCATGGTCATTGTAGGCAGATCATTCAGCTATTATTAACGGCAGTTATAGAGCAACGTACACCAAGACCCAGTTGGGGGTTAAGTGCTTTCCTCAAGGGCACTTCAGCCATTCTTGGTACAGGGAATCGAACCGGCGACCTTTTGGTCCCAAGCTTGCTTCTCTAACCATTAGACCAAAGTCACCCAGTTATGTCTATCCACTCATGACTTAGCCTGGAAGTGCGAAGTCACATGCTCATTCTCAGCTCCGAGGAACCTTGGACTTGAGGAGCCCTTCCTGATCTCCTGACCAGGAATTTCCAGTTGAAGAGGTTTTTTTGTTTTATTGTTTAAGTAATTACGAGTTACAGCCTTCAGTTGAACGCAGCCTTACTTTCAGTCCAGAAAATCAAAATGGTGCTGGTTAATTTGGTTCAACAAGTGGCTGCTCATTCAGGGCTCTACGTTAACTTTGAGACATGGTTGCCCATTCGGTTAACCAGCTGTAGAAATCTGGTTGCCCGAACTCAGAACATGGTTGCCCAAATATTACACATTATTATTTTTTTTTATTTATTATTCAACCTTCTCAGACGCTGTCTGTATCAACAAGCATTGACACTAGCGCCCTGTGCGAGTAATGCGGTAATTAGTCATGTAGTGAAGGACATACCAATAGACAGTCCCCCCAGGATTCCGCGGGCCTTTTTTGTGATTGTTGCGGGCTAAAATATCTGATGCTGCGGGGGGTTTTCCAAAAAATTGCGATGAAAGTTGCGGTGTTTTTTAGGTTTTTGTTGCGATTACATTGCGGGAGGAAGTGAAAGTTGCGAGACTTGCAAACTCCACACAGAAAGGCCCTCGCTGGCCACGGGGCTCAAACCCGGACCTTCTTGCTGTGAGGCGACAACGCTAACCACTACACCACCGTGCCGCCCCTTAAATATTAAGTTATTACCGAAAAACTATTGATTAAAAAAACAAAGACACTGAGAAATGGTCCTATAAACAACTTTACCAATATAAAAGATTACCAGGACTACAAAAATGCAGAAAAAATAGGCTTTACTTATCCAAATGCACCTGTTGGTTCAAAAGTTAAAGTGCAGAGAACCTCACAGCACAACATGAAGTTACCTTAAAATATAAATGCCTCAGCTTTCATGTAAGAAAAAAAACACTATTAATACTAGTACTGTGTGCAGGCAGTCTCTCCTGAAGACTAAGAGCCTCTGCATGCTCTTGCGACAAGGCTTTCGCAGATAGCTTTGCGCAGACAGTTGTAATTTATCGTTGAGCGGGGAGTAATAGGCGTGCGCGATGTTATTCACCGCCACAACGCAAGGGGGCGCGAAGTTGCGAAATCGCTAGGAGTAGTTGGTGGGTGTGGTTAGTGGAGTGTTTATCCTCCGGTTACTTATAATGACTAGAACTGGAGTCGTATAGATGTACGTACTTCCTCACTTCCTCGATCACCCGCTCTTCGTGCTGCTCCATCTTCGCTCGTGTTTTTAAAAATGGCGGTCGTGAAAACAAAACAAACCGGGAAAGTAGGGAAGCGGAAGTGCGTGTACAGCGGATGTAGAGTGGACCAATCAGAGCCCTCTTGTCTGCGACGCTGTCTGCGAGGCTTCTGTGGTGGTCACAATTTTTGAGAGGTGCGCGCAGAGCGTCTGCGAAGGGGAGGGGGCTACGCAGACGCCATATGCGACGCCATCTGCGAGGACTGTGTTGTCAGCATAAATTGGCCTTAAATTAAACAATAATTATAAACTAATGAAATAAATGGCTCAGGCTTCATAGAAGAAAAAAAACAATTTGAACAGAATCTCACAGTATGATGCTGAAGCTGCGTAAACAATGGAAAATAAAATACCATTTTGGCAAAAAGGTTGGCATCCATTAATTTCTTGTATTAAGTAAAAAAAAAATAATGTAAAGTGCACACAGTCCTTCACTGTAAACATAACACACTTTCAGAATTTAAGCCTACATAAACACTGACTCGCACATGCAGTGTTGCCAGATACTGCTGACGTTTTCCAGCCCAAAATATCTTCAAACCCCGCCAAAATGCACTTAAAACCGCCCAATCTGGCAACACTGCGCACATGCTGCTTCTCTTGAACATATACACGGAAGTAAGGCGGAAGGTAGTTTGTCGACGTCACCTCAAGACGACGCCAACGATTGGTCAAATTTGCGGGAAAGTTGCGGTGATAGGATATAATTGCAACACCGCCCTGAATTCGCGGGGATTGGTTGAATTTGCGTTGAAGTTGCAAATCGCAACATCGCGAAATCCTGGAGGGTCTGAATAGAACACCGAATATGCACTACGCAATAATTATTAGCAATGGGAAACTGCATTGCGAGCCTGCGACGTGCAAATGTGAATTCCGCTAGTTGTTGAACATCCTGTAATGATAACATGGGCGCAGTCTTTCGGAGTCAAAAAATTGCAAATCGTGATGGAATTTCATCATAATATGAATGAATAAACATCGTTTTTCACGTAAGTTGACATATATTTGGGTAGTTGCCCGATCGGGCAAGCATTTGTGAGAGTCTGGTTGTTCAAATCTATTGAATGGTTGCCCCGGGAAATCGGGCTACTGTTAATGTCGAGCCCTGCTCATAACTAGAAGTTTTACGGATGGGGGCGGAGATCCTCCAATACTACTAGGCTCATGAAATCGTATGCAATCTGTTGTGTTTCTGATTTGACAGTAGTGTTACAGGCTTGTAGTACTCGAGTCCAGGACTCGGACTTGATTCCGACTCATGTCCTGATTTTAAGGACTCGTGACTCAACTCGGACTTGAGCACTGATGATTCGGACTCGTAAATTGGAGACTCGGGTTTTTTCTTCATTTTTTTGTAGCATGCCGTAATAATTTGCCGTAAGATATTTATATCTGCGTTTAATTTTGGACTAATTTCGTGCAAGAGTGTCACACCTGCACGCCTTGACGCATGCATCAGATAGTAGACTCTTGCGCGCGGTCCGGACAGCGTGTGCACCAAGCGGACTCTCACGCACTCTGTAAACGACTTGCACCTGCACAGGATTAATTTGCAATCAGCGGACTGATGTGAAAACGCACTTACTTTGCGAAGTATTGAATTGAGTTGCGTTGCTGAGACATTACCGAGCCTTATTTCCTTGTTTGGTTTCCTGATCCCTGATTTCCTGTTTCTTGCCTTTGATCCTGCCGAGTCTACGATAGCCTGTTTGTGTCTCACTCGACCTATCGCCCTTTTTATGGTTTTACGATTTTGCCTGCCGTTCTGGATTGTTTACTGTCTTCACTTGTATTAATAAAAACGCCTTCTGCACTTAGATCCGTCTCCTAACCGTCTCTGACAGAATACTTCACACTCCCTGATAAAGAGAAGCACTTTTTTTTTTTTTTTTTTTTTTTATGGCTTGGACTTGACTCGGACTCGAGGTTTAGTGACTCGACTACAACACTGTCGTATTACTTGTGCCTTGAGTTTAACCTGCTTCTGTGAGCTTGCTGTAGAGACGCTACGTCAGGGCAAAAAGGGGGCGTGGCCAGACATGCATAAACGCTACGTCAGTGCAGCAAAAATACCAGAACATGGCTCTAGCTGCTAGTTACTAGTATTTGCATATACATTTTTTTAATTAATTAGCTCTTAACAGGGTCACAGATGCTTGCAAGTCTGAAGTTGGGACTGTAAATAAACCCCGTGGTCTGTCGTGAACAGCATCGCTTGTTTTATTTTTGTTGAATTAAACCCCCGGTCATGTTTTATCTGTTTAGAAAAACATGGCCAATAGTAGCGAAGATGCATCAGAGAGAGAAGTTTTGTTGCTCTGCTCGGACATCAGGCGATTTTGATATTTTTACTGATGAGAGAATTTATTGATATTTTTGTCAATCTTAAAGCCGCAGACACCACATTTTTCCAACAGATATTTAAATCATCCGACTTGATAACCTTCACCATAATCAGAACCCCTCAGCGATTCCTGATACTAAACGCCGATCATCGGAAATGTGTTGCGCTTGGAACAAACACGCAAAATGAGGAAATCTGGCTGCTGTCGTAGAGAACCGAAAGCTCCAGTCTTTCACACCTGTCGGGCTGATTTTAACGTTCTAGTGACCACTTTAAAACCTGAGGGACTCTCTGATCGTTCTGTGTTCCTCATTGCTCTTATCACCAGATGGACCTTGTGACCTCCAGCTCTGTAATGACTTCGGTAAGTTAATCATCAGCCCACAGTTTCACTTCAGCTGCTGTACGGTGAGAGGAGTTGCGTGGCCGGTGTCTCTCTCTCTCTCTCTCTCTCTCTCTCTCTCTGTATTTGAAAGTTCCTCAGCACTCATATGACTCACTAGCGCACACCAGAACCAAGGGTACGCTCTTTAACCCAGCTTTCTTAACCCTTATCCAGCTGGGGAGCTTTAAAACTCCTGTAGCTTCTTGGAGTTTTAGTGCGCAGATAAAATGTTTATGATGCGCGAGCAAAAGGTTCAGGGCATGGTGTCGATTTTCTCCGTTTAATTGGAAGAGATTAAATGAAGTAGCTGGCAGGGGCTTCAAAGTTTGGGAGAATAGGAGGGTACAAATAATTTACAGCAGGGTGCAAAATGGTAAAATGTCTGCCAGCAGCAGACATAATGCACGCAAAGCGTGCAGGGATAGATAGATAGATAGATAGATAGATAGATAGATAGATAGATAGATAGATATGCAAGTACGAATTTTTCATGGGGTGGGATGGTTTGGAACAGGCCATCTAAAATTGGGATAACATTTACCCGGGACGGGTATTTGAGGCGGGTCGTCTAGCTTAAGCTTGATTAGCGTTGTTACGCACGCCAGTGTTTCCCACAGAAATTTTGGAGACTATGGGGGCAAGCCATGGGGGAGGCGTGGGGGTTGTTTAAAATTGAGTGATATGTTAAATATTAAGTTATTACTGAAAAACTATTGATTAAAAAAACAGACACTGAGAAATGGTCCTATAAACAACTTTACCAATATAAAAGATTACCAGGACTACAAAAATGCAGAAAAATAGGCTTTACTGATCCAAATGCACCTGTTGGTTCAAAAGTTAAAGTGCAGAGAACCTCACAGCACAACATGAAGTTACCTTAAAATATAATATAAATGCCTCAGCTTTCATGTAAGAAAAAAAATATTAATACTAGTACTGTGTGCAGGCAGTCTCTCCTGAAGACTAAATTAAACAATAATTATAAACTAATAAAATAAATGGCTCAGGCTTCATAGAAGAAAAAAAACAATTTGAACAGAATCTCACAGTATGATGCTGAAGCTGCCTAAACAATGGAAAATAAAATACCATTTTGGCAAAAACGTTGGCATCCATTAATTTCTTGTATTAAGTAAAAAAAAATATGTTGCCAGATACTGCTGACGTTTTACAGCCCAAAATATGTTCAAAACCCGCCAAAATGCACTTAAAACCGCCCAATCTGGCAACACAGGTGGCAGTAATGGCTGCACTCATGTCGAGGATGTAAACACAATCTGGCAACACAGGCGGCAGTAATGGCTGCACTCATGTTGAGGATGTAAACACAGTTGACGCGGCAACGGACATACATGACATAGTGGATGTAATTTACGTTCACAACTTTTTTGCTGTCAGAAATATTTAATATTAAATTTTGTGACTCGACTGACAATAGCCGGCGGCATAACAAGCCATAGCCGGCGATTTGCCGCCGGTGACCAGCTACTTTTGAGACCGCTGAGCTGGGAGATTCAGAGGCTGTTGTAGATGTAGCGTACTATCTACAGCTACAGAGATCTAGTCTGGAGTGTTTCAGAGACTCAGATTGTTGGCGCGCCCGCGTCTAAGACGCACTATTTCGAATAATGAATGCATTGTCGAGAGGGGCAGGGGCCAATATGGACACGAGCATTTTATACCCTATTTGGAACGTTTCGTGGCGTATTACTTGACTTTATGGTCTCAATATCGAAAATCTTGCACAAATATGCAACTTCCAACATAATTATCTGGATATTCAACAGATTTCAGCATCGGATGAATTTGTTTTGACTGCCGCCATATTGAATATACGTCGGACCCATTCGTGTATTTACGCCGCCCCGTTTGTAGCGTCCCAAGCGAGTAAAACCTGATCCAAGTCTTTTGCTAGGTGGCGTCTTACGGTCTATGTACGAATATTCGAAAGAGACAAGAAAACATGGATAAGAAAAAAAAGAAAAATACATCTATTTTGTCATTCTTCGGCAGAAAGAGAGTACATTCACCTGAAAAAACTGATACCCCTGATACCCAAGGTAATTAGTCATACTAGATTTACAACAACAACTACTGCAACATCAACTACTGCAACAGCAACCACTACTACTACTGCCACTACCACTGGTAACTACTACTACTACCACGACTACTGGTTACTACTACGACTACTACCACTGCCACTACCACTGGTTACTACTACTACTACTACCACTGCCACTACCACTGGTCACTACCACTGGTTACTACTACCACTGCCACTACCACTGGTTACTACTACTACTACCACCACCACCACTGGTTACTACTACTACTACCACCACCACTGGTTACTACTACTACCACTACCACTGGTTACTACTACTACTACTACCACCACTACCACTGGTTACTACTACCACTACTACTACTACTACTACTACCACCACCACCACTGGTTACTACTACTACTACCACCACCACCACCACTGGTTACTACTACCACTGGTTACTACTACTACCACCACCACCACCACTGGTTACTACTACTACCACTACCACTGGTTGCTACTATTACTACCACTACCACTGGTTACTACTACTACCACAACTGGTTACTACTACTACTACTACCACCACCACTGGTTACTACTACTACCACTGGTTACTACTACTACTACTACTACTACCACAACTGGTTACTACTACTACTACCACCACCACTGGTTACTACTACTACCACTGGTTACTACTACTACTACCACCACCACTGGTTACTACTACTACCACTGGTTACTACTACTACTACTACTACTACTACTACCACCACCACTGGTTACTACTACTACCACCACTGGTTACTACCCCTACCACTGGTTGCTACTATTACTACCACTACCACTGGTTACTACTACTACAACTGGTTACTACTACTACTATAGACCTACACCAAACTGAAAACAAGTTAATAAATTAATGAAATTAGAAGTAGAGATGATTAGAGACGAGCAGAATTAGACTGTCACAGCATGCAAAAAACAAACCCATTCTTGTGCTATAATTTACAAGGAGGAGATAATATAGATGTGATATATAGTGGCCTGTGGTTGAATTCCAAAATATTGCCACTGATTAAACAATATCTCAATATATTTGGTTGAAGTATTGATTTTTGTCATCTACATTGCTTCATATGGCTTCTAATACCAAAAAAAAAAACAGAATTGAGAAGAAAAAAACAGCCCCTGGGCTGCCCCAGCTGTTCATTGGGCTCGCTTCGCTCACTAGGTTCGCTTCAACTGAAGGATAATCACTGGGCCCCCCATTGTAGAAATGGGGCCCCTGTTTTTTCCCAGGAGGGGCCCTGTGGGCCCCTTGACTTGTAAAACAATCTGAGTCTCTGGTGTTTAATCCATTTGACTATAACCCTGGTGTGATTTCCTGATTAGTGCGGTTCTTTCAGGAAGTGAGAATGAAGGATCGCATTCATGCTCGGATCGAGTAAGGTGGTCTTTGAGTTGAGTTGGGGAAGCCATGGCCTAATGGGTAGAGAAGCAGCTTTGGGACCAAAAGGTTGCTGGTTTGAGTCCCTGGACTAGCAGGAATGGCTGAAGTGCTCTTGAGCAAGGTACCTAAACCTCCAACTCCTCCCCAGGCTGTTCTGAGTATGTTGTACGTCGCTCTGGATAAGAGCGTCTGCTGAATGCCAATAAAGTAAGAAGTAAAGGTTTGGGTTGCAGTATTTTATTTATTTATTTATTGATTGATTGATTGAGGTTAAAACCTGAGAGTTGCCCTGAGCTCTGTGGAATCTGAGCTGTCTCTAATTTAACCTGCAGGTTGTTTCTGTGTCCCTGTGTGTGAGAACCATTTGCATGCCTTTTGCCGGAATCTTAAGTGTTCCCGGGCATCCTGCCAACTCAGCAGTGATATTTGGGAGTTGAAAACTTTTCAAGTGGAGTGAAAATGAAAGCTCGTGTCCTAGGGTTCTGGGAACAGGGTCCGGTTCTGGGATTGGGAACACGAAAAGAAAATGAGAATAAGATGATTGGTGAGCCCGTTGAAATGATGTTACAGGGTTCACTGCTGCATTGAGTCGTTTCTCAGAAAAGAGACCAGCGAAGCAACAGAAACGGCCTGAGATGAGACAATACCGTCCAACATCCAGTGTCCAGCCTCACGTCTCTCTCGGCCTTATCTTCAGCTAACCCCAGCCATGACCTGCACTCGAGAATATATTTTGTACATCAACACCCTCATACACTTGCTGCCCAGTTGCAGTGACCCCCCCCCCCCCCCTTTCTCCACTGGAGCCTCAACTTCCTGTAATTGGCTGACAGGTGGAGAACATCTGAGCCTGTTGAGATGCTTTTCTGTTCACCATGGTTATAAAGAGTGGTTATTTGAGTTCCTTCGTGTCAGCTTGAACCAGTCTGCCTTTTTGCCTCTGTCCTCGGTCTCGTTTCCGCCCACGGAACTGCTGCTTACTGGATATTTTTTGTTTTTCGCACCATCTCTATGTGAAAATCACATGAAGTCAGCCCTTTCTGACCGTAAACCAGCCCATGTTCAAAGTCACCAAGATGAGTTTTTTTTTTTTCTCATTCAGATATTTGATAGCGTTTGATACGTTGACGCGTACCTGCGTGATTTTATTTTATTTTTTAAATATTATCCACTGCTATATGATTGTACATCTACATCCACAAGTGGCCGATCAGGACCGCTCCTATGATTCCTATGTTCTTCCCAGCGTTCACAGAAGCGAGCGTGATCTGTGTCATTGACCCAGCACTGGGACACAGTGGAATTTCCTGCCTTTGAGTTCTGGCTCGAACCCAGTGATCATCCTTACCCTCGCAGATTTCCTCACTTATTACACAGCACTGAGGTTTATCTCCATGCATATGAATCATCTCCGACATCTTCTGGAGCAATCCAACCCCTAACCACACATCCATCATCTCCCCAAGGTCAGCGTCTCCTCTGAATCACAGCTGTTGATGATTATTATTTATTTATTTTATTTTTATTTGGTCACGTTCCAGAGGGACTTTCTCTGTTTGGCAGGCGTAAAATATTCTTCTTCTTACTGCACAGGGTGTGGGTTTTTGGCTTGGGTTTATGGAGATGATCGTAATTCCAGAGCATCCAGCAATCGAAAGAGAGGGAACTCTCATGTTCCGTAATCACGGATTAAAAAAATTACAGTGATGTATATTTTTGCTGTCTTAGTGAGACTTCCAGACAAAAAGAATTTTGCGGATCAGCTGTACTGCTTCTGGGAGTCGGACCAGAAGGTGCTGGATGTGTCAAAAATAGAAGGAAATGGGAAGTTTTGGCGGAAGAGTATTGAATGTGAGAATCTTTATATGTGAAAAAAAAGTAGAGGTGCCCGAGAATGACTCATAGTGAAAGAAAGATAGCGTTAACCACAGATGCCAAATATACTTTGAGGAAGAGGTTTTTTTTTTTTTTAACTTTTGTTGTTCAAACGGTTTATATACGTAGCGGTGCTACTGCTGTTACAACTGCAAATGCTATTAGTGCTAACACCGCGACTACTGCTAATACATCTCATACTGCTTTTGTTACGGCCACTATTTCTGTTGCTGCTCACTACTGTTAATACAGCTGCCGCTACGTCTATTACTGCTGCAGCTGCTGTTAATACAGCTGCCGCTACGTCTATTACTGCTGCTGCTGCTGTTAATACAGCTGCCGCTACGTCTATTACTGCTGCCGCTACTGTTAATACAGCTGCTGCTACGTCTATTACTGCTGCTGCTGCTGCTGTTAATTCAGCTGCCACTACGTCTATTACTGCTGCTGCTGCTGTTAATACAGCTGCCGCTACGTCTATTACTGCTGCAGCTGCTGTTAATACAGCTGCCGCTACGTCTATTACTGCTGCAGCTGCTGTTAATACAGCTGCCGCTACGTCTATTACTGCTGCAGCTGCTGTTAATACAGCTGCCGCTACGTCTATTACTGCTGCTGCTGCTGTTAATACAGCTGCCGCTACGTCTATTGCTGCTGCTGCTGTTAATACAGCTGCCGCTACGTTTATTACTGCTGCAGCTGCTGTTAATACAGCTGCCGCTACGTCTATTACTGCTGCTGCTGCTGTTAATACAGCTGCCGCTACGTCTATTACTGCTGCTGCTGCTGTTAATACAGCTGCCGCTACGTCTATTACTGCTGCAGCTGCTGTTAATACAGCTGCCGCTACGTCTATTACTGCTGCTGCTGCTGTTAATACAGCTGCCGCTACGTCTATTACTGCTGCTGCTGCTGTTAATACAGCTGCCGCTACGTCTATTACTGCTGCTGCTGCTGTTAATACAGCTGCCGCTACGTCTATTACTGCTGCTGCTGCTGTTAATACAGCTGCCGCTACGTCTATTACTGCTGCTGCTGCTGTTAATACAGCTGCCGCTACGTCTATTACTGCTGCTGCTGCTGTTAATACAGCTGCCGCTACGTCTATTACTGCTGCTGCTGCTGTTAATACAGCTGCCGCTACGTCTATTACTGCTGCTGCTGCTGTTAATACAGCTGCCGCTACGTCTATTACTGCTGCTGCTGCTGTTAATACAGCTGCCGCTACGTCTATTACTGCTGCTGCTGCTGTTAATACAGCTGCCGCTACGTCTATTACTGCTGCTGCTACTGTTAATACAGCTGCCGCTACGTCTATTACTGCTGCTGCTGCTGTTAATACAGCTGCCGCTACGTCTATTACTGCTGCTGCTGCTGTTAATACAGCTGCCGCTACGTCTATTACTGCTGCTGCTGCTGTTAATACAGCTGCCGCTACGTCTATTGCTGCTGCTGCTGTTAATACAGCTGCCGCTACGTCTATTGCTGCTGCTGCTGTTAATACAGCTGCCGCTACGTCTATTGCTGCTGCTGCTGTTAATACAGCTTGATGGATTAAAAAGTGTGCGTGATTCATTCTAGTTTTTGAACAGAATTAGAAATAAAATTTGAGGTGATTTATTTATTGGACAGAATTTGCGGGTGCCGGTGTATCACCTGTGTGTGGGAAATTCCATATAAACCGGAGTCCGTGCAGGAAAAGGAAGTACTTGATGGTGAGGTTTATTTGGTGAGTAGTTAAGCATGGCCAGACATAACCTCGAACAAGATCACATGCCTGGAGCCATGAGAGAGAAACTTTGGTTTTCGGAGGGGTGGGAACATGTTTGGCCGCAAACTCCGGTTTAACCTTCTGTAGGCGGAGCTTAAAGCAGGAATAGCTTTTGTCAATGAGAGTAAACATTACATCATTCAGCCAGGACGGCTGAAAATTTTCCAAAGGAGTTAAAAGCCAATCGCAGCAATTAAAAACAATGAGGTAATCGAAATGAATGCCAATCAAGCGTAGACACGAGCGCTTTGTACTCAGACTGCATTTCTGAATGATGACCTTGAAGTTGAAACCCATTTTCCCATGGTCAGATTGGCATAATTATAATAAACCTTTGATGGTATAAGATACAGGGATGTAATTTTAAGGAGCTTTAATTTGATGGAACTGTGCTTGGGCAAATTTAATACTTGGCCTTGAGTTGCGGTAAATCGCAGAGTAGCAGCTAAATTCATCCGTTCACACTGACACATTGTCCGTACGTAAATACATGAAAGTTGAATGAAATAAAGTCGCTTGACATTCCAGGCCTAAAGAGTTCATTTTCCTCAAAGATAATGATTAATAATGAACTGGATACCAACTGGAACTCTTAGGCCCTGTCTACACAGCAACGGATTCAGGTGAATCCGATACAGTTGTTTATCGTTTCGGCCTGGCGTCCACACGGCACCGGCGTTTTGGGTGCCCCAAAACGCAATCTTTTGAGAACGGGTTCCAGAGTGGAAAGATCTGGCAACGTTGCCATTGCAAAGTCGTCTGGATGAGTAGAACGGATTTGTTTACGATGACGTCACAACCACATGACTGTGAGTGCTTCACGCCGGGTAGAAGTGTAACGAACTCGATGCGAGTTGTCAACAAAACCTATAACTTGGTTCATGAAACGCGCTTACAAAATATTTTCACTGTGAATATTTGTGTCATGGTACAAAGTGAGAGAGAGAGAGAGAATAGCCCTTAGGGCAGAGTCAATCCCGCCAGCAAAAATAGGGAAAAAAGGAGCGATCTCACCTCTTCAGATGTTGGTTTAAGTCCTACAATACATTCCTCAAAAAGGGCGTAGAAGAACAAATTAATCCATCAACGTGTAGCATTCAATTTATTCCGGACCATTAAAGACGCCGCCTTCCGCGTAGAATCGTACGTCATCCTCGCCGCCATATTGGATGGGTCAAAGCGGAGAATAAAGATGCCTCATTCATGTGCTGCGTTTAACTGTACCAACAGGTTTGCCATCCAAACGAGATCACATGGGATTACCTTTCACAGGTGAGACTGGAAAAATACTTTTCATTGTATTTGGTCATTATAACGTAATTTTACGAACAGATTTTTCTGACTTTGTGGCTAATATGAAGTCTCGCGCATAATAGTTTATGCGCATGCGTCCTTACTTCTATTGTTCTGGTGTCTCCGAAGGGACCGTCTTACAGCGCCCCTAGAGGTGTGGCATGTGTATTGCATCGTTTTCAGCAAGCGTTGCGTTGCCATATGGACCTGATATTTTACTGATTGTTGCCCATGTGGACGCGATATTTTTTTAAATAACATCTCGTTGCCGTTGTCGTGTGGATGTAGCCTTAAACTTGCCTGGAAGAGGACCCAGGTTTATTTTGTTCCAACGTCTATGTGTCAGGCCTGTGATAACCTGGCAGCTTGTCCAGGGTGTACCCTGCCTCTCGCCCGTAGTCAGCTGGGATAGGCTCCAGCTTGCCCGCAACCCTGTAGAACAGGATAAGTGGCTACAGATAATGGATGGATGGATGGAGGGTACAGAGAGGGAAAGGATAAGAGAATCAAAAAAGATCTTCAAGGATGACTGTTGGTGAATTATTATAAGAAAAAGTAAAATCTTGGGGTTTCCAACTCTCCGAAACCTCCATCAGACTCCACCTTCATGCCAACAGATTATTTGGAAGGTGCTAGAACAAAGCCTTTTCTGTCAGTTGACCACAAACGTAAGCACCCGAAGTTTACAAAACGCGACCACAGTTTTGACTGGAATCGCGTTCTGTGGTCTGATGGAACAAAAATGGAGCTTTGTGGCAATAAACACTCAAGGTAGGTTTGGTGTGTAAAGAAGGATGGCGGTCATGAAAAGAACCCCATCCCAACTGTAAAATATGATGGTGTGGTGTTTTGGGGCAGTTTTTTTTTTTTTTTTTTTCCTCCAAAGGCCCTGGAAACCTTGTTAGAGTACACGGCATCATGGACTCCATGAAACACCAGGACATTTTAAATCAAACTCCTATCCGCCTCCGTCAGGAAACTAATGCCGCTTTTCCACTACCAACGCGGCTGAGTCGGGCTGAGCCGTGCCGTGCTGAGTTGGGCTGAGTCGAGCTGAGTGGGGCTGTTGGAGTTGCGTTTCGACTACAACCGCGCTGAACCGTGCTGGCTGGAAGTGGGTGGACACATTGGGTGGAGTTAGCGAAAGTGGGTGGACGTCAGGTGATGTCGTTAGGCGGCGCAAACAGTGACATCAGTGATCTTTTAAGCGGTAGTCTCACGACCCGGATAGTAAACAATAAACATGGAGGACATGGAGTCGTTAGTGTTGCTGGTCTTGGTGCTGTGGCTTGTTGTCGCCGACAACGCCAACAGATACTGGCAAGAGCGTATAGATGAGGCGAGGCGCATAAGGCTTCAGAAATTCTCGTAATTCTTCTTCTTCCGGGTTTACGGTGTTTACAGATCCCAGCGTGCTTGCGGGGCGTGTGTGGGCATGTGAGGACACGCCTCCTCACCAATCAGTGTACAGGGGAGTGTCTGCTCACGCCCCTAGCCTCACTCAGCTCGGTTTGGCTCGCTTCAGCCCCACTCCAAAACCGTGCGAGTTTTGGGTGCTGAGCAGGGCTGAAGCGAGCTGAGTCGTGCTGTTCTGAGATAGTCGAAACGCGAGCCGTGTCGGGCTGAAGCGAGCTGAAAAAAGGTAGTGGAAAAGGGCCATTATTCAGTCAAATCGTATAAAACGCGCGAGGCAGTTGAGAAACAAACGAATCTCCGTTCTTCACTATTTTATTCAGCGAAGACATCGATTGAGGTGTGTGACTTTGCGCATGCGCATTATATTTGTATCGATACCGAGCCGCTTCATCTGTCCACACTACAGCGAAGCGCTACTGTACCGGTACGAAACCCATACATTTGTGGGTTTCGTACCGATACAGTTATACCGCTACAGTACCGCTATAGTTGCTAGTGTGGACAGGTGTTGCGGTACGAAAGTAGTTTCGTATCGGTACAAAATCCCTAGTGTGGACAGGGTATTAGCCTAGATACACAAAATAAATTTAGGTCAGAAAATACGGAAAATCCGTACGACTTTGTTTGTACGCCCTTGAAATGAGCTAAAATCCGTATCATTTCCGGACAATCCGTATAGGTTGACGTATGCATCATCAAGTATAATCTCGGTGAAGCAGACTTCACACTAATGAAAGCACCATCAATATTTTGTTTTGAAAGAAGTGAAGGGATGGATGATGTCACTTCTCTTACTTTATGTTCACTAGTTATTCAGCATAGTGAAACACTTCCTTTCGAACATCCCATTTCCTTGCTTCAGGGCTTTGACCGGGTAATTTCCTCTCTCACTCGACTGCTCGTCGACTGCTGGGGACGTGTAAGCGCTCGAGTGTCTCGGTGACAGACAGACTGCACGTCTCTTCCTGCTTCGTGTGACTGAACGCTTTACGGCATGCCTGACTCATGCTTGAGTAAATAGCGCTTGCTACACGATCAGGATGATTTCACAGACTTCGAGATGGCGCATGACTCATATTGCTGCTCGCCACCTGTTGTCAGTAAACATACAACTATATACGTGTGTTTCTGACATGCGTCGGTTTTTTTCCTCTCCGGATTTCATTCCCTGAGGATTTGAGGAGGTGTGTTTTATTATGATGCTGTGGATTACGTTGTGCTCAACACCAGTGTGTGTGTGTGTGTGTGTGTTGGCTCAGTGAAACAGAGGCCTGTGCGTCCACCACACCCTACACCACAGCTGTAACACACACACACAGATGCTCACTGTTCCTCTACACACAACGCAGGCCTTTCAGCAGCGTGCTCAGTAACACGGTCGTCAAAATAAGCCGTGAGGAGAGATCTGCAGTCTGGTGCAAAAATTTGCACCCCCTTCCTTAGATTTTTAGTTTCGGAGACTATACAGTGGTGCTTGAAAGTTTGTGAGCCCTTTTTAGAATTTCTGCATAAATATGACCTAAAACATCAGATTTCCACACAAGTCGTAAAAGTAGATAAAGAGAACCCAGTTAAACAAATGAGACAAAAATATTATACTTGGTCATTTATTTATTGAGGAAAAAGATCCAATATTACATATCTGTGAGAGTCAAGAGTATGTGAACCTTTGCTTTCAGTATCTGGTGTGACCCCCTTGTGCAGCAATAACTGCAACTCAGCGTTCCCGGTAACTGTTGATCAGTCCTGCACACCGGCTTGGAGGAATTCTAGCCCATTCCTCCGTACAGAACAGCTTCAACTCTGGGATGTTGGTGGGTTTCCTCACATGAACTGCTCGCTTCAGGTCCTTCCACAACGTTTCGATTGGATTAAGGTCAGGACTTTGACTTGGCCATTCCAAAACATTAACTTTATTCTTCTTTAACCATTCTTTGGTAGAATGACTTGTGTGCTTAGGGTCGTTGTCTTGCTGCATGACCCACCTTCTCTTGAGATTCAGTTCATGGACAGATGTCCTGACATTTTCCTTTAGAATTCGCTGGTATAATTCAGAATTCATTGTTCCATCAATGATGGCAAGCCATCCTGGCCCAGATGCAGCAAAACAGGCCCAAACCATGATCCTACCACCACCATGTTTCACAGATGGGATAAGGTTCTTATGCTGGAATGCAGTGTTTTCCTTTCTCCAAACATAACGCTTCTCATTTAAACCAAAAAGTTCTATTTTGGTCTCATCCGTCCACAAAACATTTTTCCAATAGCCTTCTGGCTTGTCCATGTGATCAATGCACACCATTGTTGTTCAGTGTTCTCCTGAAGGTCGACTCATGAACATTAACATTAGCCAATGTGAGAGAGGTCTTCAGTTGCTTAGAAGTTACCCTGGGGTCCTTTGTGAACTCCCCGACTATTACACGCCTTGCTCTTGGAGTGATCTTTGTTGGTCGACCACTCCTGGGGAGGGTAACAATGGTCTTGAATTTACTCCATTTGTACACAGTCTGTCTGACTGTGGATTGGTGGAGTCCAAACTCTTTAGAGATGGTTTTGTAACCTTTTCCAGCCTGATGAGCATCAACAACGCTTTTTCTGAGGTCCTCAGAAATCTCCTTTGTTCATGCCATGATACACTTCCACAAACATGTGTTGTGAAGATCAGACTTTGATAGATCCCTGTTCTTTAAGTAAAACAGGGTGCCCACTCACACCTGATTGTCATCCCATTGATTGAAAACACCTGACTCTAATTTCACCTTCAAATTAGCTGCTAATCCTAGAGGTTCACATACTTTTGCCACTCACAGATATGTAATACTGGATCATTTTCCTCAATAAATAAATGACAAAGTGTAATATTTTTGTTTCATTTGTTTAACTGGGTTCTCTTTATCTACTTTTAGGACTTGTGTGAAAATCTGATGCTGTTTTCGGTCATATTTATGCAGAAATATAGAAAATTCTAAAGGGTTCACAAACTTTCAAGCACCACTGTATCCGTTTTACAAAACGTCATGACTGAAATGTGGGCGTGGACCACAATAAGACATTTTAACAGTTATTCCAGGAAATCGAGTCGCACATGAGCTGATGGCTCATAGACTGTATATCGTATACAAGCCATGTACAACGAGTTTGTGGAGAGAATAAAGGTTATTTCACTCATTCACTGGATTTTGAGAAACGGAGCGTTTATTTTTATTTTTTGCAAATTCGATAAATAAAAACTTTTTACAAAACGTCTGACAAAATCATTTCCATCTTAGAACGTAAACAAACCAGCAAAATGACAGGAGCAATTTCCCAAAAACGTTCTTACCATGAAATATTTCATTCCATATTTTGTTGGCTTTTTTTTTGTATTTTTTGGGGGGTTTTGTTTTGAAGTAGTTTTTATTTCGTCCTCTGTTGGTTCAGCAACACACGCCGCCATTTTTTTTTTCTCTACTCATGGTACTGTATATGAGCTGATATCCTAGTAGTAGAGCAGCCAATCAGAGCACGTGAATGTGAATAGAATAACGAGAGATTTCTGTCATATTCAGAAAAAGGGACGCATACTTATTATTTCTGACTCTTCATGTTCAAACATTACGGTTTGACCGTTTTTTGTTACTTTTAAGGGAGATCTACAGTATGAACTTTAACACTATTATAAATGATTTTGTCCCGACCCTTTGTTCACACTAGGAAACACTTGACTTTTTGTTGTGATGAGAAACATGGCCAGGTGATGTGGTGATATTGCGATATATAATATTAATCTCATGATTAATTGTTGTCGTCACAGTACGGTTTTCTGAAAGATCACGGGCATCCTGGTGACTTTTATGTTTATTAAATTTTTAAAGATTGAATTACAGACTGACTAGAAGCAGCTGATGTGATGTTAAAGTGCATATCACGGGTAAATTCAGCCGCGAGATCGATGTAATTCTCCTATTTTATTTTAAACTTGGGTCAGATATCTGTCCCATTTTATGCATTTTTTTACCTTGCGCAATACCAGAGAAATTCAGTTGAAATCAAGCCATTTGAGGCGAATTAGTCCACCTCTGAAAAAACTTGGCATTTGGATTTCCTGGGAAACATTGATTTTCGTGACGTCGCCTGCGGGACGCCTCACTCTGAATCCTACGTCAGCGCTGGTTTGTTTCTGAGAAAACGATCTGGTGGTTTTCTGCAAATTTCTTCAACGTTATTGCGTAATTATTAAAATGGTTAACAGATGTATCACAGGAGGGTGTAGCAACACCAATCATGATGGGATTAGTACTCATCGTTTCCCAAAAGACCGGACAATGAGAGAGAAATGGGAGCACTTGGTCTACACAGGCTGTGCACTGAAACCGTGCAAAGCTCGCGCAGCCTGCTGGCGCTTCCGCAGGTGACGTCACGAATCTGGCTCCAGACTCGCTTGGGATTTTTCCAGATGCGTTTTATTTTTTTCTGCTGTAGACAGATGGCCTTGTAGCCTAGTAAACTAGACCCACCCGCCTAGCGGCCAAAAATATTTTTTGCCTAGCGAGTGGGTCTATCCTCGCACCATATAAACAAAAACACCCCGGGCATCAAATCATGCCCGCCAATCACAACGCAAGGTTTTTGTTTGGATTCTTTGGGTGGGCTTTTGCAGGAGTGACAAGGCTGCGCGACGCTGGAGAAAGCACAGCAGGAAAGATGGCTACGGCTAGTGAACAGCTCGCGTTTGAGTCCACTTTGGAATCAGTTTTAGAAGAATTAGACTTGGAGTTTTCGTTGAAACATGAGCAGGAAGAGGCTCTCCGCTCATTCCTTTTCAAGAAGGACGTTTTCACTGTTTTGCCGACCGGCTATGGCAAAAGTCTGATCTACCAGCTGGCTCCGCTCGTAGCCAAAAGGATGGGGCTAGTTTGTGCAGTACGAAGAATTAATAAACAGCTTTGAAACATTACTTTTTGATTGTTTCTTATTTTCCCATTATTTTAAATTTAAGGGAAATTATTTCACCAAACACCACTAAATAAAAACTCTCAAAAACAGTTTAAGCAAACCCTTGAAAAACACTTGGAAAAAAAATGAGTGTATGTGGTACAGACTCCAAACTTGTGGTCATTACCTCCAAACTTCTTAATATCTAGAACCTGTTTATTAATTAATACGCATTTTGAAAAATTACTTAATTTCAAGGCCTCCCCCACTGCTTTCTGTCGCTCTGACTACGTCACAGTCACTGTTGCGCTGATTGGTCAGAGCGTTGGCCTATACGCACAGAGACAGTTTGAAAGACAGCGGTTTGTTCCTCCTACCCGCTTCGGAAATGTCTACGGATCGAGGCCAGACTAAATATTCACATTTAGTCTGGCTTGCCAGGCTAATGGCCTTGTGCAAAATTACCCTTCTGGATGAGTGTGCAAAGGGACGTACTTTCATAAAAAAACAAAACGAAACTGGTCCAGAATATGCCCTTTAAAATATGCGTACATGATGATGATGATTTTATTTCCTGCTACGACACGTACAACCTGCAGTATTTTTTATAAATTACGTACAAAAAATAACCGACAGGAATTTGAGTTACGATTTTTAAATAAATAATAAATACTGCAGGTTGTACGTGTGGTAGCAGGAAATAAAATTTGGGAAATAAAACGAGCGCTGTATCGTGGCTGATGTGTGTTGGGGCGAGCTGTAGGGAACACGTCGTGTCGTCTTCCTAACACGTCCACGAAGTGGTGTTTTCGCTAAAGGAAACCTCGTGACGTCACTCTTCTTGCTGCTGTTATCACTTCACATCCGTCTGCATGCGTATCTGTAGACACGTCAGATTTGTGAAGCATTGTTTATGACTGTAAAGCACTTGGAGCATCTGTCTGATTGTGTGTGTGTGCGTTTTCAGGGGGAAGTGAAGGTCAAGGTCGGATTCTCCAGCGATTCCCAGAGAAGGACTGGGAGGATAACCCCTTTCCTCAGGGCATCGAGCTGGTGAGTGAGTACACACACACACACACACACACGCACATCTAAAAGCATACTGCTTCACTTCTGATCCACAATCTCAGAGCCTAATCTAGGGCACGTAATACGTGTTTTTTTTATCTGTCTGTTGCACATCCACTTTTTGGGCGCGAGAGTGATATGGCGTATCTATTCATTTTGTCGCGCATTTATAAGTAGAGAGCGTGTAGTCGCGTTTTACTGAATCTTGTGCGTATCAATTTGTCAGCACTCGCTAGCAAGCACTGCGGTAAATACAGCGTTGTTTACACACCAATCGGAAAATATCGGAAAGGACCGAAGTATTCCGAATGGTTTATTTAGCGGGTAAAGCAGTTTTGTGAACAATTATATCATTGGTCACTGAACCGGAAGACAGTGTATCTCAACCAATCGTGTGAAGTGTTTTAAAAATACCCAAAAGCACATGGCATATCATTCTGTCTCATCCAAACATTACATTCAGACCCTCCAGGATTTCGCGATTTGCAACATCAGCGCAAATTCAACCAATCCCCGCGAATTCAGGGTTAGAAGGTACTAACACCTTCCGCGCACTTCGGCAGCGCATTGATATCTGAGCTCCGTATCAATGCTCTGCCGAAGCGCGCAGAAGGTGTTAGTACGCCTGTCATTATAGTGCGCACTTTCCATAGCATAGAAAATCTCTACGTTTCAATTTGCGTAACTGAACTTGTTTCATGTCACTGGTCATATAAACCTATGTAAACAGGAAAAACGCGGAAGAGTTTGGTCGCATCTAACTACAGCCCCAAAAAATACCATTGGCCATGCTGAGCCTAGCTACATTGCTAACAGGAGTGACAGCGCGTCTGACTGACTGGGAGGTCGCGCAAAGCTCGGAGAGGTACGGAGCAGCTCGTCTCAATTCAGATAAGAGCATATTTCATTATGGAAGTACGGTGGACTGTTCCTTTAATATTTTCTGTCCCCTGTTTCTACAACTAGTGAGGGATCTGTCCCCTATTTTCAAATTCCTAGATTAGGCTCTGAATCTAATGAGAACTACTGGGATTGTGCTCTTTCTCACAATTTAAATAAACCTCCTAAATGATTTATTATTACACTAATATAAGAGGATTTTTTTTTAGGCTTCTACAAAGCAAGTGCAGTGATTTAAAGCAGCCAGTGCGATTGCATTCGCTGTTTTTTTTAATTCATTTATTTTGAAATTATAGGTCAGGAAAAAAAAAAATCCTAGCTCCTGGTGGTACAAATAGTCTGAAATTATGTTCCACTGAGAAATAACGGCGATATTAAAGCTCGGACGCGTGATACGCACAATATCTCAGATACCATCCCCCCCCCAATTTGTATCATCATGAGCTGTGTCTCAAACGGTGTACACGTCTTTGTCCAAGTAGTGTGTTCTTAACGTGCTGTAGTGTTAATTACTTCTTACTACTTCTTAATGCTTGGATGAAGTACGAAAGCCGGTGAAAAATCAAGAAGTGGGCGGAGCCATCAGAGGGCTCTGTGGTTTTATCTTTCAGAGAATGAGAACGCTGGTACATCGCGAACTCTTTTCGACCAACAAGGAACGGGTTCTTGAACCGCTTCCGTTCAGGATTCGTTGAATCTCTGTGCCTGGTGGCGAACCGGCCCGTATTTCCTCCGGTTTTGAACGAAAAATTTGTAATCAAGGCTGGGGAAGCCATGGAAAGCTAACGGTTAGAGAAGCAGCTTTAGGACCAAAATGTTGCCGGTTCGAGTCCCTGGACCAGCAGGAATGGTTGAAGTACCCTTGAGCAAGGCACCCAACCCCCCACCCAGGGTGTGTGGATAAGGGTGTATTCAGACCAGGATAGTTCGATAGTTCACTTGCTTTGGTCCGAACCAAATGTTGTTTTTTTATTTTTTTCATTTTGGTGCGGTTCGCTTTCACACTGTACATTTTAGTAAGCGGACCAAAATCTGTCAACAAAGCCACGCGCCCTGAGGTCGTTCATCTATTGGTCAGAGACGACACGCGCACAAAGCGTTAAGTTCAAAAGTAGTCATGGAGGCTTTCCGTGCTGTTATTCTTAAAGCTATATGTTTTTTCCAGTTTTTACTGTTTTCACAATTGTGTGATTACTATGCTGTTGTACAAGTAATTTATCAACGACGACTTCAAAGGGCAAGGCGGCTACGGAGGATAGCGCTGATGAGCGCACATCATGTTGTGACAGTTCTGGCTCTTCACGCAATAGATGACTTTCTTTTTTGCGTCGCTAGTACCGCCACTTTTTGAAAGAACGTCCCTGATTTTAATGTAGGTCTGACGGAGTTTCCTCACTTTTAGCCGACATTGTTCTGGGGAGCGCGTGAACCCCTTCTCCTTCATTTTCTCACTGAATACAGCAAACACGTCGGCATTTTTGTGTGTTCTCTCCAAAAGCTCAGATATGTGGACATCTGCCCAGATATCCACAAGGGTACACGTTTCTTCCTCGGCCCACGTTTGCCCCCTACTCATTTTTTGTACTCTGTAGTCTAGCCTACCACTGGTCTGAATGACGGAACGACTGTTGTAAGGTTCCCTTGACAACCGAAACAGTGTTTGCACTTTGCGGTGGAGTGTCAAGACTCTGTTTCCCATAATGCTCGACAAACGACGGAAGCTCCCGAGGTACAAAAAAGCAAAACTGTCGGATTAGGTCCGGTCTGCTTTCACACCTCCAAAAGGTCCGCACCAGGGTTCCTTTGGTCCGGACCGAGTCCGACCTTGCAGCTCGGTCTCGGTCCGCTTGTTTGGTCCGGACCGGAGTTCGGTGGTTTGTATTCAGACCGACCCAAAAGGTCCAGACCAAGGGAAATTTGGTTCGTTTGGTCCGGACCAAACAACGTAGGTGTGAATACACCATAAGAGCATCTGGTAAATGATGTAATGTAATGATTCATTAATGGAGGGTGTTACGCAATGCACAACGGAAGTGAACAGTCGTAGCAAGGAGGCGGAGCGCACTGATTGATTGCCTGTGAGCTTTTGTTCTGTTATTGCAAATATTATTTGTTTTCATTCAAAAATGAACTTTCCGAACTAATGACGCCCAGTGATGTCATCACGTATCACAGCGGAAAAAAACTGCCGTCTTTTGGGAACCAAGTTTTCAGATTCTGGGCTCGTTTGCTTTTGGTCGAAACGTTCTGAACGGTTCAATATTCAGTGCTTGAACCAGAACAGAATCCGTTCTTTGTTGGTGGAAAAGAAAGAGGTGTGAAGGGTACCGCGGTGCTACGTGTCGTTTCCTGCCCGTGTGAAAGGTGACGCTGGAGCACTTCCACAGAGATTACATGGCACATACAGTGCTGTACTATTTGTGCGGTACACAGTGTGAGCTGCAACTTCACTTCTCATTATCGTCACTGTGCAGTGTTTTATCGGAACACAGATAACGTTGTGTGTGTGTGTGTGTGTGTCAGTTCTGTCAACCCAGCGGATGGCAGCTGGTCCCCGAGCGACAGCCTCCCTCTTTCTTCGTGGCCGTCCTCACAGACATCAACTCCGAACGCCATTACTGTGCCTGCTTCACCTTCTGGGAGACTGTAGATAACCCTCAGGTGAGAGAGAGATGGAGGAAGAGCGACAGACACTGAGATAAAGAGAGAATGAGTGAGAGACTGAGAGAACAGAGAAACGGAGACAGTGACCGAGAATGAGAGACAGAGAGCAGAAGTGAAATACAGACAGTGATGGAGAGTGAGAGATAGACAGGGAGAAAGTGGGAGAGGGAGAGCAAAAGAAAGAGAGATGGAGAGAGAGCATAAAAGGTAAAATGAGGCAATGAGAAACTGAAACAAAGGCAACAAAAAAAAGAGAGACAGTGGGAGAGCAAAAGAACATAAAAGGTAGACTGAGGCAGTGACAAACTGAGATGAAGGCAACAAAAAGAAAGACGGAGAAAGTGAGAGAGGGAGAGCAAAAGAAAGAGAGATGGAGACGGAATGAAAGAGAAGTGGGAGAGCGAGAGAAGGAGACAATGAAAGAGAAGTGGGAGAGAGAGAGATGGAGACAGAATGAGAGAGATGGAGACAGAATGAAAGAGAAGTGGGAGAGAGAGATGGAGACAGAATGAAAGAGAAGTGGGAGAGAGAGATGGAGACAGAATGAAAGAGAAGTGGGAGAGAGAGATGGAGACAGAATGAAAGAAGTGGGAGAGAGAGATGGAGACAGAATGAAAGAGAAGTGGGAGAGAGAGATGGAGACAGAATGTAAGAGAAGTGGGAGAGAGAGATGGAGACAGAATGAAAGAGAAGTGGGAGAGAGAGAGATGGAGACAGAATGAAAGAGAAGTGGGAGAGCGAGAGATGGAGACAGAATGAAAGAAGTGGGAGAGCAAGAGATGGAGACAGAATGAAAGAGAAGTGGGAGTGAGAGATGGAGACAGAATGAAAGAGAAGTGGGAGAGAGAGAGAGAGATGGAGACAGAATGAGAGAGATGGAGACAGAATGAAAGAGAAGTGGGAGAGAGAGATGGAGACAGAATGAAAGAAGTGGGAGAGCGAGAGATGGAGACAATGAAAGAGAAGTGGGAGAGCGAGAGATGGAGACAGAATGAAAGAAGTGGGAGAGCGAGAGATGGAGACAGAATGAAAGAGAAGTGGGAGAGAGAGATGGAGACAATGAAAGAGAAGTGGGAGAGAGAGAGATGGAGACAGAATGAAAGAGAAGTGGGAGAGCGAGAGATGGAGACAGAATGAAAGAGAAGTGGGAGTGAGAGATGGTGACAGAATGAAAGAGAAGTGGGAGAGCGAGAGATGGAGACAGAATGAAAGAGAAGTGGGAGTGAGAGATGGTGACAGAATGAAAGAGAAGTGGGAGAGAGAGAGAGAGAGATGGAGACAGAATGAAAGGGAAGTGGGAGAGAGAGATGGAGACAGAATGAAAGAAGTGGGAGAGAGAGAGAGATGGAGACAGAATGAAAGAAGTGGGAGAGAGAGAGATGGAGACAGAATGAAAGGGAAGTGGGAGAGAGAGAGAGATGGAGACAGAATGAAAGAAGTGGGAGAGAGAGAGATGGAGACAGAATGAAAGAGAAGTGGGAGAGAGAGAGCTGGAGACAGAATGAAAAGTGGGAGAGAGAGAGTGAGCATGAAAGGTAGAGTGAGGCAGTGAGAAACTGAGACAAAGGCAACAAAAAAAAGAGAGCCAGCGTGAGAGGGAGGGAGAAAGTGGGAGAGGGAGAGCGAAAGAAAGAAAGAAAGATGGAGACAGAATGAGGGAGAAGGGGGAAAGAGACAGAGAGAAAGAAGCAGCAGTAGGAAAATGTCAGTCCTTCACACTTCGTGATTCAGCTTACCTCATATAGTTCTCATGAACACGTGTGTGTGTGTGTGTGTGTGTGTGTGTGTGTGTGTGTGTGTGTGTGTAGTTGCAGAATGAAGAGCCCAGCGAGGCAGATGAGGATGAAAGCCCTGATGTGGTACAGCCAGCTCTGCTCTATGCCCCCAAGAGCCTGGTGCTGGTGTCCCGCCTGGACCACACCGAGGTGTTCAGGGTGAGCACACACACACACACACACACACACACACACACACACTGTGCTGTGTCATGTGGAGCTGAGCTGTGACTGTGTCTCTGTGTACAGAACTGTCTGGGACTCATCTACACCGTACACGTGGAGCACGTCAGCGTTCCACTGGAGACCGTCATCGGGAATCTCCTGACCTGCACCATTCCCATCGCTGGGGGGTCTCAGGTGGGGCTCGATGTGTGTCTCTCTCTCTCTCTCTCTCTGTCTCGCTCTCTCTCTCTCTCACACACAGTGTTTATACACACGTACAGTATGGTGTGTGTGAATTGCACTCCACAGCTGCACCAGCATGTGAGTGATGTGTCGTGCTGCACAGCTGGACTGCAGCTGGCAGGTGCTGGAGATGATCAGTGTGAACAGGACGAGTGCTGTGGTGTTACTTCTGCTTCTCCTCTTCCTGAAGTCATTCAGCCAGAATTTAAGAATTTATCGTGCCTTGCACAAGTATTTACACCCCGACCTGGAGCTAGTGGGGCGTGAATACTTATGCAAGGCACTGCAATTTTTAAAAAACCTTTTTTTTAAAAAAAAATATTTAAGTTTTTAAGCTTCACAGTCGACCAATCAGCAGCTCTGCTTTAACCTCATCCTGCGCAGGTGCCTTCGCTCCCTCACTCTCTACTCTTCATTACTTTCTATCTTTCTTCTCTTTTCTCTTCTTTTTTCATTTCTCCTTTCTGTACATTTCACATTTTTCTATTTATTTTTTTCCCCACTGTTCCTTCCTTCCTTCCTTCCTTCCTTTGTTAGTTACGTTCTTTCTTACTGAGTTACTGATTCTTTCTTTCTTTCTTTCTTTCTTTCTTTCTTTCTTTCTTTCTTGCTGTTACTGTTACTGTTACTCTTTCTTTCTTTCTTTCTTTCTTTCTTTCTTTCTTTCTTTCTTTCTCACTGTTACTGATCCTCTCCCTCCTTTTCTTTCTTTCTTACTGATACTCTCTTGTCGTTCCTCCCTGTCTTCTTGTCTCTATTCCTTCCTTCCTTCCTTTTCTTTCTTGTTACTGATCCTCTCCCTCCTTTTCTTTCTTTCTTTCTTTCTTTCTTTCTTTCTTTCTTTCTTTCTCACTGTTACTGATCCTCTCCCTCCTTTTCTTTCTTTCTTTCTTTCTTTCTTTCTTTCTTTCTTTCTTACTGATACTCTCTTGTCGTCCCTCCCTGTCTTCTTGTCTCTATTCCTTCCTTCCTTCCTTCCTTCCTTCCTTCCTTCCTTCCTTCCTTCCTTTTCTTTCTTGTTACTGATCCTCTCCCTCCTTTTCTTTCTTTTTCTTTCTTACTGATACTCTCTCGTCTTCCCTCCCTGTCTTCTTGTCTCTATTCCTTCCTTCCTTCCTTCCTTCCTTCCTTCCTTCCTTCCTTCCTTCCTTCCTTCCTTTTCTTTCGTTACTGATCCTCTCCCTCCTTTTCTTTCTTTCTTTCTTTCTTTCTTTCTTTCTTTCTTTCTTTCTTTCTTTCTTTCTTTGTGTTACTGATCCTCTTTCTGATTTTCTCCCTTTCTTCCTCTCTATACCTTGTTCTTCTTTTTTGCCCTCCCTCTTTCTTTCTTTCTTTCTTTCTTTCTTTCTTTCTTTCTTTCTTTCTTTCTTACACTCTCGTCATCCCTCCCTGTCTTCTTGTCTCTATTCCTTCCTTCCTTTTCTTTCTTGTTACTGATCCTCTTTCTTTCTTTCTTTCTTTCTTTCTTTCTTTCTTTCTTTCTTTCTTTCTTTCTTTCTTTCTTTCTTTCTTTCTTTCTTTCTTTCTTTCTTTCTTTCTTTCTTTCTTTCTTTGTGTTACTGATCCTCTCTTTCTGATTTTCTCCCTTTCTTCCTCTCTCTATACCTTGTTCTTCTTTTCTGCCCTCCCTCCCTCCTTCTTTCTTTCTTTCTTTCTTTCTTTCTTTCTTTCTTTCTTTCTTTCTTTCTTTCTTTCTTTCTTTCTTTCTTTCTTTCTTTCTTTCTTTCTTTCTTTCTTTCTGCTTTGAAGTGAAATGCCTTTGTTATCTGTGTGTTTGTGCATGTGCGCACGCAGACTCTAAAGCACACACACGCTAATCTTGAAGAATGTGAATAGTGATATTGCACACTTTTAATCTTGCCATTTGTTTGTTTATATAATGAATATTGGAACTTGTACAAATGTTAGTGGAACACCACTATACTGTATACCACTGCCATACTCCATAGTACACGTGTGTATATACAGACCATTTTCTCATTAATATTGGCCCCCTCTTTCACTGATGACATGTGTATGATGTGTAAATTGGCTCCTTTCCTCACTTTTGTGACTCATAAATGAACCGTTCCTGGTGTGTGAAGTTGAAACCCTCCTCCTGTGTGTTACAGATAAACGATCCCCCAGTCTGTAGTTTATCTGACTGGCTGCTGGGTTGTTTTCAGGTAACGGCGACCTTTTCTTCGCAGCTTTAGCCAATCACGATTCTGTCTTTTTCGATGATCAATCAATCAATTTGATTTTTTTTTTTTGGTTAATTATTTCCTGTTTATGTTACACTTGTCCAATCAGCCAATCAAAACTTGAACTCATAATGTATGGATTTGCATTGTGTGAGCTGTAAAAATGAGCTCAAAACATGTGCAGTATTGCAGAGGGCTGATTTAGATCTTGGCCTGGCAGACAGTAGAGGTGAAAGTATGGGACGGTAGATGGTTGATGAAGCAGGATGACAAACAGCCTCGGAAACACCCGCGCACAAACACACCCACACTCGTATTAGTTATTTTCCAAGCATTGGACGTCATGGCACACCCCTCTACCTCATCCATGAAGACAAAGCAGATTAGGTTAGTGGACCATTTGTTTCTAAACCCAGCATCAACGCTGAGGGGTTTTAAAACCCCGGATTCACTATTTACCCTGATACACTCGTACCTGAGCATGGCCTGACTTCATTCTCTCCTGTGAATGTTCCCACAAAGACATCCTAAAGATTTCCATTCTGCAAAACCAGTCCATCTTCAGTGGATAATCTCACCAGATACCGTCAACTTATCCGCAAGTGCTGCTGCTGTAATCGTAAAGACTCTTGTTCACAATCGGCTCATAATGAGCATCCTGGAAACACTCTTAGTACTCATCCGTTATCTGTAGCCGCTTTATCCTGTTCTACAGGGTCGCAGGCAAGCTGGAGCCTATCCCAACTGACTACGGGCGAAAGGCGGGGTACACCCTGGACAAGTCGCCAGGTCATCACAGGGCTGACACATAGACACAGACAACCATTCACACTCACATTCACACCTACGCTCAATTTAGAGTCACCAGTTAACCTAACCTGCATGTCTTTGGGGGAAACTGTGGGGGAAACCGGAGCACCCGGAGGAAACCCACGCGGACACGGGGAGAACATGCAAACTCCACACAGAAAGGCCCTCGCCGGCCACGGGGCTCGAACCCGGACCTTCTTGCTGTGAGGCGACAGCGCTAACCACTACTTCCGTAAAGCTGCTTGATGATGATGATGATGATAATTGCCGTCCCCAAACATATAAAAAAGTAGTAATCCCTTTCCAGTAAGGAAGCAAACTGTTTAGGTTGAGAAGTTATGAAGATGTTGGAACAAATCTAGCTGTATAAAAAGACTTCAGGGTTCAAACCTTTGTCTTATACAGAAGCCTGTTGCAGAAACCGTCTGCATTTTTCCAGCTCGCGTCTCATTACACACATCTGCTTCTACTTTAAAAATGGAAAAATAAGCAGTTACTGAATGAGTCATATGAAGGAGAGATAAGTGAGAGATAAAATGGGGGAAAAGATGTGAGTGTGTGTGTGTGTGTGTGTGGGAAAAGGAGACTAAGAGAAAGTGAAAGAGAGATATTTATTGGCATCATAACTTGACGGATCCATTTAGCCTCCATTGTGTTTCTCGGCATGTTGTTATTTTTCCCCCCTCTGTTCCACGGCCAGAGCTGAGGAGTTAAGAGATCTGTTCTTCTTCTTCTGTACATTTTCCCCGACCCTGAAAATCACAGCTTACTGAAAGTTCATTTTAATACCCGTAACCATTATTGTGCAATCCTGAAGAGTCATCCAGCTCTCAGTCATGTCAAACCATTTATTTAAGGAATAAAACACTACCCGATGTGCTGTTCTAGGAAAATAATCGACGACAGGCAGCCCCACACGAAGCAGAGTTCCTCTTACCATCCTGAATGATCGATCGATCGATTATTTTCCAATAACAACACACCCTAAAGTGATTTATTGCTCTTATACCACAGCAATTTTCAAGCGACTTTGTATTTTTAATTGGTTTATAAACAACATTGTACTTTTTTAAAAAAAATCTGTAGAGTTCTTTTCCAAAGTGCTATAAATCCATTTTGATTGTTTTCAGAAAAATGACATTTATTTACCCAGACCCATAAATTTTGCAAATACACTACTGTTCAAAAGTTTGGGGTCACTTTGAAATGTCCTTATTTTTGAAAGAAAAGCACTGTTCTTTTCAATGAAGATCACTTTAAACTAATCAGAAATCTACTCTATACATTGCTAATGTGGTAAATGACTATTCTAGCTGCAAATGTCTGGTTTTTGGTGCAATATCTCCATAGGTGTATAGAGGCCCATTTCCAGCAACTATCACTCCAGTGTTCTAATGGTACAATGTGTTTGCTCATTGCCTCAGAAGGCTAATGGATGATTAGAAAACCCTTGTACAATCATGTTAGCACAGCTGAAAACAGTTGAGCTCTTTAGAGAAGCTATAAAACTGACCTTCCTTTGAGCAGCTTGAGGTTACATCCACACGACAACGGCAGCGAGATGTTATTAAAAAAAATATCGCGTCCACATGGGCAACGGATCAGTAAAATATCAGGTACATATGGCAACGCAACGCTTGCTGAAAATGATGCAATACACATGCCACACCTCTAGGGGCGCTGTAAGACGGTCCCTTCGGAGACACCAGAACAATAGAAGAAGTAAGGACGCATGCGCATAAACTATTATGCGCGAGACTTCATATTAGCCACAAAGTCAGAAAAATCTGTTCGTAAGATTACATTATAATGACCAAATACAATGAAAAGTATTTTTCCAGTCTCACCTGTGAAAGGTAATCCCATGTGATCTCGTTTGGACGGCAAACCTGTTGGTACAGTTAAACGCAGCACATGAATGAGGCATCTTTATTCTCCGCTTTGACCCATCCAATATGGCGGCGAGGATGACGTATGATTCTACGTGGAAGGCGGCGTCTTTAATGGTCCGGAATAAATTGAATGCTACACGTTGATGGATTAATTTGTTCTTCTACGCCTTTTTTGAGGAATGTATTGTAGGACTTAAACCAACATCTGAAGAGGTGAGATCGCTCCTTTTTTCCCTATTTTTGCTGGCGGGATTGACTCTCTCTCTCTCTCTCTCTCTCTCTCTCTCTCTCTCACTCACTTTGCACCATTACACAATAAATATTCACAGTGAAAATATTTTGTAAGCGCGTTTCATGAACCAAGTTATAGGATTTGTTGACAACTCGCATCGAGTTCATTACACTTCTACCCGGCGTGAAGCACTGACAGTCATGTGGTTGTGACGTCATCGTAAACAAATCCGTTTTACTCATCCAGACGACTTCACAACGGCGCCGTTGCCAGATCTTTCCACTCTGGAACCCGTTCTCAAAAGATTTCATTTTGGGGCACCCAAAACGCCGGTGCCGTGTGGACGCCAGGCCGAAACGATAAACAATTTTATCGGATTCACCTGAATCCGTTGCCGTGTGGACAGGGCTTGAGTTTCTGGAGCATCACATTTGTGGGGTCGATTAAATGCTCAAAATGGCCAGAAAAATGTCTCAACTATATTTTCTATTCATTTTACAACTTATGGTGGTAAATAAAAGTGTGACTTTTCATGGAAAACACTAAATTGTCTGGGTGACCCCAAACTTTTGAACGGTAGTGTGTTTAATTTATCCAGTTATAATAGATAGTTGGTTCAGTCTGAACATTTTCAACAATAATTGACAAATCTGACAATGTTATTGATTATAAATCCAAAGTTTATTATATATATTTTTCAAAACGCTATAAATCCATTCATTTTTTCTGTCTTTCTGTTTTTAAAACAAGAGAACATGCTGTAGGTATATAATATCAGGAACTTTCATCATGCAGTTTATAATAAAATCAAATAAATTATATAAACACTTTCATTCATTTATGTTTAATCTTACCTTTTAAGACTGTCCACCACAGAAAACAACTAACTAAATAACAAATGGCCAGTTAGTTCAATTCTTCAGAACCATCAAAAGTGTTCACAACCACCATTTGCAAAAGTTATTTGTGCTCGAGAAGCTACACAAGCAAACAAAACTCCTCGCTTCAGGGCGCCGCCATGCGGGATAGTGTAGAACGCTGACCGAACTCTGATTGGTCTAGAGCAGTGGTTTTTAAAGTGGGGGCCGCTAGGGGGGCCTCAGAAAGTTGGAGGGACGATAACAAAAAAATTGCGAAAAAGAATATATACTTTTTAAAAATAATTATTATTAAATATATTGTAATTAGTTTTTAATCATTATTATAAAATATATAATTATTAATAATAATACATCATATCGAAACGTTGTTTGCCATGCTCATCTCTCCAATTGCCTGTGACATTGCGGTTTGCGCCATTTATCAAACTGCTTTGCTCCTCAAGCTAGCGTATTGCTAGCGCAAAATGGACAGGTTTTTGAAGAAGAGACCGAAAGAACAAACCAACAGCCCTGCTGTGGAGGACACTGCTGCGAAAAAAAAACTAAGAAGTCCTGGCCAACTAAAATCCGAAAATATGAGGCAGCATACATTAAGTATGGCTTTACAGCCATACAGATAAATGGCCATGATTGCCCGAAATGCGTCCTCTGTCTGGAGACCCTGTCAAACGAGTGCTTAAAACCTTCGAAACTTCAGCGCCACTTGGTACAAAAACATCCGACAGATGCCGAAAAAACAGTAGATTTCTTCAGACGCAAAGAAGAGCATTTGGTCAGGCAATCTGCTGCATTCACCCAGCAAGCTACTGTTCCCGAGCGGGCCCTGAAGGCATCATTTTTAGCCTCGTACCACATTGCTCGAGCTAAAAAACCTCATTCAGTTGGAGAAGGTTTGATTTTACCAGCCACCAAAGACATTGTCCGAGAATTGCTTGATGAGGATGCTGCCAAAAATAATCGATGCTGTCCCACTCTCTGATAACACCGTGAGCCGACGGATTGGTGACATGGCTCAAGACGTATCTGCTCAGCTGTTGGAGCAGGTGAGAGCCAGCGAATACTTCGCACTTCAGCTGGATGAGAGCACAGATTTATCCAATGAGGCCCAACTGCTTGTGTACATCAGATTTATTTCGCAGGAAAGATTTGTGGAGGAAATACTATTTTGTAAAGCACTTGAAAGAAGAACTACTGGGAAAGACATTTTTCAAGTTTTGGACGATTACATCGAGTCTAACGGATTGGACCGGACCCGTCGTGTGAGGGTGTGTTCGGACGGAGCTGCGGCAGTGACCGGGAAGATCAGTGGAGTGACCGCGCTCATTAAGCAGAAGGCCCCGCATGTAGCGGCCACACACTGCATGCTCCATCGCGAGGCACTGGTCGCAAAAAGGATGGATAACGAGTTGAATCAGGTACTACAGGAGGTTATACAGTTTATTGTTCAGTGCGAAAAAATTTGTGTTGAAAACATCTCATCTCATTATCTGTAGCCGCTTTATCCTGTTCTACAGGGTCGCAGGCAAGCTGGAGCCTATCCCAGCTGACTACGGGCGAAAGGCGGGGTACACCCTGGACAAGTCGCCAGGTCATCACAGGGCTGACACATAGACACAGACAACCATTCACACTCACATTCACACCTACGGTCAATTTAGAGTCACCAGTTAACCTAACCTGCATGTCTTTGGACTGTGGGGGAAACCGGAGCACCCGGAGGAAACCCACGCGGACACGGGGAGAACATGCAAACTCCACACAGAAAGGCCCTCGCCGGCCACAGGGCTCGAACCCGGACCTTCTTGCTGTGAGGCGACAGCGCTAACCACTACACCACCGTGCCGCCCGTGTTGAAAACATGTTAGTTAATAATATTCTTATGCTAAACAAATGTAACAATTATTGAATATTGAATAAAAGTAAGAGAAAACATTCTAAAAGTTGATGTTTCTTTACATTTTTTGTAGCATTGGCTGTGGGTTTGCAAAGGGGGTCCCCGGCCAGAAGCTAATGCCGTTTGGGGGGCCTTGGCATGGAAAAGTTTGGGAACCCCTGATCTAGAGGAAATGTCGCACTCAGCCAAAAAACAGGTGTAGCGCCTATCACGTTTTGGAGAGAAACTACAATTTGCAGCACATATAAACAAGGAAATATAGCGATTTGGTATGAAACATTCATGGAGCAGTGAATAGGCTCAGTACACAGCAGAATAGCGCGACGAACTCGTTTTTTTTACATTTGGCGTTTATCGCGTTTTGGAAAAGAGCTCTTCATCTGTTTATAGTTACGTTGAATGTCCACAAAACACGTTAGTTCCTGTTATCACTGACGTTACTGCAGATATAACCAGGTGTTCCACCACCGGTTTTTTTTTTTTTTTTTGTCTTGAATGTGAAGTAAAAAACCAGAAACCGTTACCTGAAGACTTTCCCATGGGGGAAAAACTTACTGACGCTGGAGACTCCTTCCATAAACGTCCTCACAATTCAACAGTGTGTACAGCTTGGTTGTTTCTTACGTAATACTGTTATTGCCTGTTTTATAGAATGTTAATTCTTCCGATTAATCAGATTCAGCTGTGGTATAACAAAATATTTATTCATTTATCAGCGCTTTTTTTTTTTCCATTAATACTCCCATCTTGTCTTTTGTCTTCTTGACTCGTTTGAGTGTCATGTCGCTTTCATGTCGTATTTGTTTGTGTTTCTTGGTCATTTCTAATGTCATGTTGGTATTTCTAAAGTGTGGTGTATCTAACTCCTGTGTTTTCTGTGGTGTTTTTCGGTGGTTGCGTGTGTGTGTGTGTGTGTGTGTGTGTGTTTGTATGTGCGATGTGTGTGCACCTGTGTTGCTAACCTAGCCAGGCGAGGAAGACAGAGAGGACAGCTTGGTACGACCAGTTTGCTTGTTTTTAGCTCTTTCTGTCACTGCCAGTGCTGCTGCTGCCTCTCTCAGGCTTGCACTCCTCAGATTAAAAGGCACCCTCGGCATTATGGGAACCAATCGGATCCCTTCACATCACATGTAGGAGATCTGGAGAAGGTCTTGAGCGTCACTGTGGCATTGCGTGCATGCGCTGCTGCTGCTGCTGCTATTGCTAGCTAACTGGTCATGGCCACAACAACCACAATACTGCTACGCTGTGTCTGATAGATGGACATGGTGGTGTGTGTGTGTGTGTGTGTGTGTGTGTCTGTCTAAAGGTCACATGGGCTTCTCATGAATTATTAGGCTGAATGAATTTCAGTCTTAGTACAATGTTAGCATAAAATCCTGCTAATTTGTCCCCATATTTCTACCAAAACTAACATTTTTAAAGAGTCTTGACGTTCTTTTGGTTTACTTTCTTTCAGATAAGCTGCTAAACTAACAATACGCTCTAAATTTTCATGTTTAAATGGTTGAGGGGGGAAAAAAAACCCACACCAAACAAAACAGATTAATGGAGCAGAGCTGGTGCGTGAATAACGCGGCGTTCATGTGCTATGGGAAGATGATATTTTCCAGTTGGGAAGTGGTATTTACCAGTGTGTTGTGTTCACATGCTTTTGTTGTTGTTGACAAATTAAAGATGGTGGACCAGATTCAGAATCAGGCCTGTTATTTGGCTAAAACAATTATAGATTGCCTTGTTCATCAGCTGCAGCAGGAATATGAGTTATCAAAAGTCAAAAGGTAAATAATGCTGAATATTTCCTCATCATGACAAGTAGAGATTTTCTTAACACATTGAATGCCACGCAGTTTTTGGAAATTTGGCTGGAGCCACAATGAGAGTAGCCAGTATCTAGATCATTGTTGGCGTTCTTTGGACAGCCAGAGAATATTTTGTATTAGGCTATAATATACATATTATAATATACATAACATGACTCGTTTAAAAGGTGAGAGTCAGCTTTCCGTAGGTGAAAACCACTTCTTTCTTGGTTCATAAGCTAGTCTTGTACCGCTCGCCGCCATGTTGAAAAGGTTAAAGTTCATCTCATCTTGGCAACTCGCGTATCAAAATTTTCTACAAGTTGCCCAGTGGAAAATACCACAAGAGGGGGCGTTCATGTGTGCTTTCCATGTCGGCGTTTGGTATTTACCATAATTCCCATAGCACATGAACGCACCATGAGTACTGCAGTGTTTTGGACCTCAGTGCTAGACTAGCTAGCTGGCTAAATTACTCAGGCTGCTAAAAGTTATTGTACATTTTGATAAATGTACTGTATATTGAGAATCATTAATAATAAAACTGTTTGTTTGTTTAACTTGTGACTTGACTGAAATCGCATGCGTGGCTAAATATGAGCTAGTTTATAAACAGTTAGCTGGCTGTCTAGCTAACTGTCTTAGCAAGTGGTGGTTATTTTTAAAATTTAACTTCTGTAATTGTTATATTTAGTATATTTTGATAGCTTTTTTTAAAACATAAATCAGTCCTTTTTGAGAATGTGTACATATACGGTAAATGGAGACTTGGCTACTGAAATTAACTGTGTGCTTGTTAGCTAGTGGGCGAGCTAACGTACAGTATTTACCTCAGGTTATGCTATATTTTGACGTATTTGCTTGTGTTAAATAAATGAATAGCTCACAGTATGCTTTTACTAATGGAGATACTGAAATCCAGATCGAATCTACTTGTGGTAAACTTTAGCTAGTTCGCTAAGAGTTGGTGAATGCTAATAGCTAATATGAGGTGAGCTGGAACAAAATATCATTTATGGTTACTGGCGTTTCTCGTGAGGGTAAATGTGTAGACATGCCCCCTAGAGCTTTTCTAGTATTTTAATTAGCATTAAAAAACAACAAGAACAAAAAAAAAATGCTGTGTAATTTGTAATGGATTAAAGTACCATGTTCTAGGGTTTAGTTTAATAGTGAGCGTTGAATAATTAACAATTATTCACCGAAGGCGAAGTGAATGTCGGTTACTAATTATCGAGACGAAGTCGAGGTTATTGTTGATCGATATTCACTGAGCCTGAGGCGGAGAATTTGTTTTAGTATAAATACACAGGCGATTTTATTTTTAAAAAATCGTATTTAAAAAAAAATTGATTTCACTCTTCAAGAGCGTCATGCAAACGCGCTACTTATCTACGCCAACTCGCATTAAATACGTTTTGAAATCGATAAAATAAATCATAATGCCACTTTACCTTTGAATAGTTTTAGAGCAAACTTCATAGCGTCTGTAGTGCTTTTAGGAACAACGTTTTCTTTCATAATTTGGAATTCTTCCTCGCTTATAGTGACGCAGTAGTCGCCAGCCATTTTGCCGACTCGCTCGAAGTGATTGGTCGAGAAATTTGAATCATTTCTCGATAATCAGAGCGTGAGGTTTTCTCTCCTCACCTCTGTATTTATACTATTATTGGACGAGGTTGAACAAAATATTGTAATTTGTTAGCAGCAAGCAAGCAATTACTGTAATTATTTGCTGACGCCGAAGGTAGAGACGCTAAGAAATTACGATATTTTGTGAAAACCGAGTTCAATAATTGTTTTATCATTCAAATTTTTTTTTTTTTTTTTGGAAATGCTGATTTATAAAGTTTGCATGACGAGTCAAACGATGACAAAAGTGCGAAGTAACTGCGCATGAGCAGACCATTATTTGGAGGCTGTTATTTGCAGTTCGCTCAGCCAATCAAAACGGCGTAAAAAATAATTTGAATTATGAAGCTCGTACGCAGCGGAAATGTTCTGTCCTAAATTAGCACTACCGAAGAGGGTTTTTGTTTGTTTTTTTTAGCTATTGAAACATTGTAATTTGGCTAATAATTATTAATATTATTTATTTATGAACAGCTGAGGATGCCGATCTAAAATTATGTACATAATTATGTTGGGAAAGAATGGTTTTAATGGAGGATAAATTAACGAATTCATGAGAACGTAAAAAAAAAATTAAATTGAGCTGAAATAAATAATTGTTGGTTTCAACTTTTTATTTATTTATTTCATGTCTGGCCTTAGTGAATTTATCAGGTTAATAGTGACGTTTGTGGTTTTCTTTTTCAAATCATGTAAAACTTTTACTCACTGAGTTTTGCTTAATATTCTCTTAATAGCCACTAAATGGCCAAAAGTTTGTGGACACCTGAGCATTCCAGGTTTAGTCCCCCTTTGCTGTTGTACTACCCTTCACTCTTCTGGGAAGGTTTTCCACTAGATTTTGGAGTGATGCTGTGGTGATTTGTGTTCATTCGGGAACAAGAGGTCAGGCACTGATGTTGGACGAGGTCGTCTACGGTTCATTCAAAGGTGTTCAGGGCTCTGTTACCCCTTTTCCACCAAATCAGTTCCAGGGCTGGTTCGGGGCCAGTGCTTAGTTTGGAACCGGATTTTCTGTTTCCACTGACAAAGAACTGGCTCTGGGCCAGAAAAACCGGTTTCAGGGTAGCACCAACTCTGCTGGGCCAGAGGAAAGAACTGCTTATGTCAGCGGGGGGGGGTGGAGTTGTTAAGACCAACAACAATAGCAAGACCACGAAAAGGTGCCATTTTTAAATAAGCGACGAGATATCATGGATGCAGTAAAGCAGCAGTCATCCATTATTGTTGTTGTTGCTGCTACTGCTGCTTCTTCTCCGTGTTGTAGTTGCTTCGATGTTCGCGCCAAGGTTTATGCAAACGCAGTAACGTAACTGACATATACAGTGACGTAATGACGTGGCTCCCCTTAGCACCCCGAGCTATGGAAAAGCAAACTGGTTCTCAGCTGGCTCGCAAGTTGAACGAGTTGTGAACCAGCACCAGCACTGGCCCCGAACCAGCCCTGGAACTGATTTGGTGGAAAAATAATAATAATATAATAATAAGTTAAATTTATATAGCGCCTTTCAAAAAACCCAAGGACGCTTTACAATATAGACAAGGAAAGGAAAAAAAAACATAAAATAAATAAAAAGAAAAAAGTCCACCAAGTAGGGGTCAGGATGTAATTCCCGTGGTGTAGCAGCCACAGTCCCACCAAAAGGTGTACGAAAACAAGTCCCACATCTCCAGCACCGCCGCTGTGACGCCGTCGCAACATCGCTCGAACACCACGCCATGGATCCACAAAGCGAGCAGAGAAGCTCAGCCACGCAAAGCGCTGGTGTGTCCCAAACCGCCTGCACAGCCGCCGCGACACCACCAAGCAACATCGCTCGGAACATCACGCCAAGCGTTAAAGCGCAGAGCGCTGGACAACCACGATGTAAAATGAGCAATGAGCTCACTGCAGTCCACAGCTGGGAGCACAGGCATCACCCACAGCGAACCAAGGCCTGGAGGGAACCGATGCCCAAAACTGGGTCTGGAGCTACACCACCACCGGCGGACAAAACACTCAAACATCAGACTACACAAACAGAAGAAAAATAGAAAAAGAAATAAAAAAAAATAAAAAAGCTCTGGTGAGAAGCGGCAGCCAGAACGCGCACGACGTACTCTCAACCGGAAACGAAAAAAACCCCCGTCATGATTCAACTTGAACTCATGGTTCCAAAAGGGGTATGTGTAGGCCACTTAACTTCTTCCACTCCAGCTTTGGCAAACCATGTCTTCATGGAGCTCTGTTTGTACACAGGGGCATCGTTATGCTGGGACAGGTTTGGGTTCATGTGCTTTCAAGTTTCAACTGTGGCAGCAGTTTGGATGGAGAAGGCCCACAAATGGGTGTAATGGTCAGGCGTCTACAAACTTTTGGCCATTTGGTGTATGATGGTTTTGAACTGATAGATGAACATGACGAGTTTACTTTCACCATTTCAATCATTGAAGTCGGTTTGGATGGAGCCGCTTTTCTCTTCAAGGTGCTTCTTATAGAATCAGTGTTCTGGGAACCTGAGTAACTTGTGCCAACGTTTTTGAAATGAGTTACCAATTAAAGTTGGGGAAATTGGTTGAGAAGTGAGCTCCGAGTAAAAAACAAAAGCCTCTGATCAAACTTCCCATTTGGCAGTAATAATGTGCGTTATTTTCAGGGAAAAGTGAGATCATCTCCATCCCAGCCAACATTTCAACACATCGTGATGAAACTTAGACTTTCACTTATCACACATTGCTGTTCTGAAACCGTGACTGTTCGGTGCTTTCCGAAGTTCATTTTCAGTTTTTCGGCTGAATATTCAGATCAGCGAATTAACAAAGCCTTGACGTAGAACGGATCATCCAGTGAAATGCTCTTTCTGGATGATTGCGGTTTAATTATTTCATGGACTTCACTGAGACCTCAGCATGAAATAAATAAATGAATGGAATAATTGTTGCAACATGCAACCAAATAATACATTTAGTTGAGATTTTTTTTTATTTTGGCACCCTCAGTCCTGTGTATTTATGTATAGGATTATTACTATTTACCTTTTGTCTTAAAAAAAAAAAAAAGTCCTGCTTTTTTTCAGCAAGTTGAATAATTTGTGTTGTTGGAATGTAAACTAATCTTGCATGGACCTGCTGTGTGCTGAAGATCATAATCCAGAACCGAGGCTGCCCATGTATTTCATGCTTCAAAACAGATTTGCTGATTTTATAAGCAGTGAATGGCATGGCTTAACATGCTGTGTGTAGCATAGCTGCTAATCCCTCCACTGTGTGTGTATGTACACACACACACACACACACACACACACACTAACCTGGAGCTCTTGGAACCATGCTGTCATGGGCCTGTTAAACCTCATGTGCTTTTGCTTAATACACATTTCTCATTTTCTCTCTTTCTCTCCTTCTGTCCATAAAGAGGACCATCACCTTGGGGGCGGGAGACAGGCAGGTAATCCAGACGCCCATTAGCGACTCCCTTCCTGTGAGCGGCTGCAGCGTGGCCCAGCTCTTCAGGCAGCTCGGTAAGTTTGTCTCCACCCACGTCCTGAACCTAGTGCCTAGCATTTTGCAACCTGCAAGAAACCTGTGCAAGACTGGTTATGACTAAGAGGCAAATGGCAGCAGGTGCTTCCTGTGGCTTGTTCAGATGACCAGAATAGTGCTCCACTGAGCACACTCCCTGAAAGAACTGAGCACATTTAATCACTTTTGAGAACATTTATTTTCTGAATAAAAAAAAAAATGCACTTCAGTACAATAAATCGTAGTACTGCACTCGCTATCCACTTTATTAGGAATACTTGCGCGTTTATGCGATTATCTAATCAGCCAATCATAGCTGCAGTGCAATGCATAAAATCATTCAACTGCAGGTCAACACCTTCAAACTAGACGGCCTTTCAGTTTCATAAAATCAGTGAAATTTAGTTCTCTTTGAAATTTGGTCAGTGTCAGAGCTAGAGCTGTGGTCAAAAAATCGATCCACGATTCGATATCGATTCACGCGAAAAAAAACACGATATCGATCCAACAACATGTGAATCGATTTCTTCCAGGTGCCTATAACACTATTTTCTCCAACGCGCAAGGAGCACTATAAAAGCGGGTGCCGGCAAAACGAAACTTATAAAGAAAACAAGAAGATGGACGAAGCTGCCCGGTTAAAAACACCGCCGGGGATGAAGTCGGATGTGTGGAAACACTCCGGCTTCAAACGGTATGAGGACAGAGACGAACTGGACAAAACGAATGCAGTTTGCAAGTTGTGCCAAATAGAAGTAAAATATCTAGGCAATACCACCAATCTAAAGAAACCATTTATCCAGGCACCACCCCGAGACAGCTAGTGCTAAACCTGACGCGAAGCAGACGGCACTTGAAAATGCATTTGGTGTGAAATTTCCCCCACAGTCCAAGCGTGCTATGAGCCTTACAGAGGGAGTCGGGATCTTTATTTGTAAAGACCTCTGCCCCTACAGCGTAGTCGAAAATGCTGGGTTTAGGCTACTAGTAAAGAGGTTAGAGCCACGCTACGTCTTGCCCAGCCGAAAACATCTAAGCGAGACAGTAATTTCTTGACCGATGAGCTATTTTTTTTGTGTGGTCAGAAACCCAGACCTGGGTATGTTATTTAACTAGAAGAGGGCCACCAAATGTCATAGTTTGTTACACTCTGAGACTTATCAGTCAAACATAATTTCGTGACTGATGAGCTATTTTTTTGTGGTCAGAAACCCAGACCTGGGTATGTTATTTAACTAAAAGAGGGCCACCAAATGTCATAATTTTGATTTAGACTTCAAATAAAACCTGGATATGTTTCATTCCAAAATAAATAAGCTTTCTTTCAAACTTGAACTCTTGTCTCTCTGTGTGTCCCTCTTACACATACACAGATACAAGCACAAACAGACGTGGAGCTGTTTGTCAATAGGGTCAGTTTTTATTTAAAAGTTTTAAAGTGACAATACAGCAATATGTACATGAATCGATATCGAATCGGATCGGATCGAATCGTGGATCGAATCGGATCGTGACCTAATGAATCGAAATCGAATCGATCCAGGAAATCCGGATCGATTCCCAGCCCTAGTCAGAGCCAGCGCTCGAAACTAACGGTGTCCCGACGTCCCGGGGACCATAAAAAATGTCATCGGGACACAAAATTATCATATCTGGGACAATCCCGGGACAATGGAAAAAAATAGATCTAGAAAAAAAGTTCTACATGGGGGAAATTGTGAGAGTGATGCAGTGCGCGTAGCAGTCACAATTGCAGGGCCTGAGCTGCACTCTGTGAATGAATGATTTGCGTTGAGGCGACAAGCCTGTGTGTGTCTGAGAGGGAGCTGTGTGTGTGTGTGAAAGCAAGCAGCCCCTCCCCCACCCGCACGCTGCGCTGAGAGACACAGAAAGGGCAGTAATTGCTCAGAGCGCTCCCTCCAAACAACGGGGATTTACACGAAAACGAAAGGAGATAGTCACAAAATTCTTTCACATTGAGTGCCACAAGGCTCTCCTGAACACGATGTAATTTTTTTGTCTGTAGTGTAAAAATTGAGGTCACTAGAGTGAGTTAAAAACGAGTTTTTGCATGAGAAGGCTGAAAGTGAGGAGAGGACGGGCGCTCAGCCCCATAGACTGCCATTATAAACGTGGCTGCGCTGTGACTGCAAAATCAGAAAAGTCACTGTAAATAATGTAAATGATTTCTATGACTAAAGGTTACAATAAAAAAAACTTGCATTACATTGCTTTGTTTGCACTTATACGATATGACACTTTTATCCAAAGTGACTTTACAGTTTTTTACAGTGTTACAGTCCCTGTAGCAATGTTGGGGTAGGTGCCTTGATCAAGGGCATTTCATCCATTGATGGTATGGCTGATGGCTTTCAAAACATCTCTGAATGGGGCAACAGGTATATTACATAAAAATGGATAACGGTAATGGTGAAAATGATAAGTTGGCCTTATATATGCCAACAGATATTCAAGGTATAAGTAGATGAAATGAACATAAAAGGGGTCTTATTTTCAACTAAAGTGTACTGCAGATGTAGGGAGTTGAAACATTTTCTGAATGAGCTAGTTGGCCCCGTTAAATAAACGGGTATCTATTCATACAGTGAGATCGCCAAAGTTTAATAAACTGAAAATGCAATAACTGTAATTTTGAAGTAGATGATGTATAGGACATGTGTCACTTGTGTTTTGTGACTTATTGTAAAAATGATCTAAAGGGTTCAAAATCGCATAGTTACAAATATAATAGTAACTTCATATGATAATATTAACCACTGGTTATTTCAGAGAGGAAAAAAATGGGGACACTATTGCTTCCATTCGGGACAATACAACACAGAATTCGGGACCACTGGGGGACACAAAGAAAAAAGTTAATTTCGAGCCCTGGTCAGAGCCTAATCTAGGGCGCGTAATACGCGTTTTTTTTTATCTGTCTGTCACACATCCACTTTTTGGGCACGAGAGTGATATCGCGTATCTATAGAGTGCTTCGAGGTCAGCGCGAACCCAGCGGCGGCCATATTGGAAGTCAAAGCTCGCTGTGTCAGTGCATTGTTGTTGTTCAGCGAAGCAAAAAGGGGTGACAATGCCGAATACGTGTGTCATTGTTGGCTGTAGTAGCCGGGGGGAAAAGAGTAGCAAAAGCTTCCACAGACTCCCTAAAGTCGTGACTAACCAGGGAATTGCAGCACAGGAGAAAAGCAAACGGAGGAGACGACAGTGGCTGGCTGCCATCAACTGATCAAATTTAGGACAACTTGACTGTATCCGGATTTGTTCTGATCACTTTGTGACAGGTAGGTTAATATTGTCTTGAATTTCATAGTTACTAAAATAAATGTGATACAAACTATTATCTTTTCTATGTACTTTCAGCAATGATTAATGGATATACCGTATTTTCTGGACTATAGAGCGCACCTGTATATAAGCCGCATCCGCTCTATTTTTTTAAAAAAATTTAAAAAAAGATATACAAGCCGCACCGGGCTATAAGCCGCAGATATCTATGTTGATATTTACTGCATGTACAGAATGATTTTGTACTGTAAATGTACACGTATGTACCTGAACAGATTCTTTCCGAACAGTGCCTTTTAACACGGCAGCAACTTTGCTGATTAAAACGGAACAGAACCAAGAGAAAATAACCGGTATTTATTTACCTTCATTTCTCCTGTGTTTGAAACCACAAGTCACTTTAATCATCTTCGCTGGATTTGAAAATAATTACCAGTTAGTAATTTGTCGTGCGTGTTCTATCTGCTAAAGATCTGCTAATTCTTCTTTGCATTGATTTTTCGTCTATCTTATTTTTGATTCTACTTCCGGTTAGAGCGCCCCTAGCGGTGGAAGAAAAATCCACAGAATAGCCGCACCTTTGTATAAGCCGCATGGTTCAAAACCTAGGAAAAAAGTAGCGGCTTATAGTCCAGAAAATACGGTATTTGTCACATTAGGTAGCTTATGTCTACTGCAGTGCATTGTTGCATCAAATGGCATTTAAGATCTAGGCCTAGTAATGCTTATGTACACATGCTTTAGTTCACAAAATGGACTTGGGTGAAGCACTAGATAGTTCACAAGATCGATGTATGTCACATGCGGCAACAAGCTGGGGTCAGCTTTCCATTCCTTCTCACTAACAGTGTATGGATCTACATTCCCAATGAAACGTACCTTCTCAGCATAACGCTCCCGTGCCTGCTTATCTAAACTTTCACAGTAGTGCTCCATCACTTCAGATGTCTAAATTCTTAAAAAATCCAAGCTTCTAAGCCCTCTAACGCGGAAACGAATCGGCGAATGTGTACTCTATGATGTGTACTCTATGAGCGCTCTGGAGCGAGTGACTTCCAAGATGGCCGCGCAGACCGCAGTGTTACTATTTTTAGCATCATCTCGGAGCACTCTATTCATTTTGTCTATATAGGGATCTGTCCCCTATTTTCAAATTCCTAGATTAGGCTCGGAGTGTGATTGTTTTATTTCTGTAATATCTAAAAAACAAAACAAAACAGGCCATTCTGTGGCTGGGAAGTTATTTAAATTGAGGGGATTAAAGCAAATAATGTGCATGAAATCGCTCGCTTCGCGCAGTCAAGCAGACAGAGGAAGTCCGTGTGTGTGCGCATGCGCAGGTTTACCTTTGAGCGTGCACTGACAGTTCCATCATTCTGTCGCTAAACGAACAGCTGATCACACCGAGGTGCTCGCTGAGCGCCGATATTTATTAGTTTGGTCCTGCGCTTCCTTTCCTTCGTATATAACGTAACGTCTTTTCTTCTCGCTTTCTTTCCGTTATTGTAGTCGGTCTTTCACGTTTCATTCTCATACTCACGTCCTCCATTTTTCTCTCCTGTTTCAAGTTTGTATCCCACAATGCCTTGTGCGAACGGGGAAAGCCCACCACGTGATGCATGATGTAGTATCTTGTATTGGGTCATGGTGAAGCAGGAAAAAATAGCTGAGAATTTAGGGCCACGTGGAGAGAAATTCATTAATTGTTCTATTTTTAAAACAAAAACTAATAAAATTCAACTCACCGGAGCGTTTTTAATTTTATTTTCTCTCCTTTTTTATTTTAATTTTATTTCTTTTTTCTGTGTTTGATGATTGTTTGAGTGGTTTTGGCCGCCGGTTGTGGTGTAGGTCCGGACCCAGTTTTGGGCGTCGGTTCCCTCCAGGCCTTGGTTCGCTGTGGGTGCTCCCAGCTATGGACTGCAGTGAGCTCGTTGCTCTTTTTTTTTTTTTTACATCGTGGTTGTCCAGCGCTCTGTGCTTTAATGCTTGGCGTGATGTTGCAAGAGATGTTGCTCGGTGGCGTCGCGGCGGCTGTGCAGGCGGTTTGGGACATGCCAGCGCTTTGCATGGCGGTGCTTCTGTGCTCACTTTGTGGATCCATGGCGTGGTGTTCGAGCGATGCTGCTGGCGGCGTCACGGCGGCTGTGCTGGAGATGTGGGACTTGTTTTTGTGCGCCTTTTGGTGGGACTGTGGCTGCTACACCACTGGAATGATATCCTGACCTCTATTTGGTGGACTTTTTTCTTTTCTTTTTCCTGCCTATTATTGTAAAGCGACCTTGGGTTTTGAGAAAGGCGCTATATAAATTGAACATAAGTCTGTGATTCGAATTCAGTAGCTTTCGGTCCACTAAACAAAACTAATTGGCTGTCGGGGGGGAAAATTCTTTTTATGACCTCCACTTGAAAAATTTGAAAGGCAGCCTACGTTTAATATTTTTAAGAATGATTGACTAATACGTTTTGTATTTGTATTTTCCTTAAATGTTCAGAAAAATATCAGAACAGTAACCCTTTCATTTCTGAAGCAAATTTGATCGAAAGTGAGGTTGAATTAGAAGAGAATAATTATAATGAAAGCAATTAAAGAACGAAAGAAACTCAATATAACAATTTAAATGCTGATATGTTTGGGCTTCTCTGAAGGCCTCGGAAGCCCTGACAGTTCCCGTCTGTGGCCAAGCCAATTTCTATACACAAAATATCCTTCACGTTTGTTGTTTCTCTGTCTGTGTGCAGGTATCGTGAACGTTCTCTATCTGTTCTGTGCCGCTCTAACGGAACACAAGATCCTGTTCCTGTCCAGGAGCTACCAGCGGCTCACCGACGCCTGTCGAGCTCTGCTGGCCATCATGTTCCCGCTCAAATACAGGTGTGGGTCCACTTTCGTGAGTTTGGGGATTTCTTCCATTTCCATGAAACCTCTTGAAATTGCTTCTCAAAGGGGAGATGGTTTGCTTTCATTTATTTGCATTGATGAAAAATCCCCACACTCATGATTCTTGGCATCTGGTATCCATCTGTTACGGTAGTTAGGGAATAAAACGGTTATAAAATACTGATTGATGGTTGAGTGAGACTTGGAAGTCATAATGAAACCAAAAATGATTATATTTTACTGTAACTTCAGCGTTCTGTGTTTTTTTTTTTTTTAATGAAATGCACCATTTGATGCATCTTCAAAACATCTCACTGTTCTTTTTTTTTTTTTTTCTTCCTCAGCTTCACGTATGTCCCCATCCTGCCCGGGAAGCTCCTGGAAGTCCTCAGCACCCCGACACCGTTCATCATCGGAGTCAACTCGTTCTTCCGCTCCGAGACTCAGGAGCTGGTACAAAGCTGCTCGTCCTTCTCCGTATCGAAAATCTAATGTCCATATCGATCGGTCATGAACCTGAAAGAAAGAGCTGCATGTTATGGACAAACTGTTTGATTTGAAATGGCACACGATTAATTGCTCTGGCTAATTTTTAAATTCTCGAGTATGTCCGTGAAGTGATGATTAACATCAGTGTGTGTGTGTGTGTTGTGGTTTGTCCAGTTGGACGTGATCATTGCAGACCTGGACGGAGGCACCGTGACCATCCCGGAGTGCGTCCACATATCTCTGCTGCCTGAGCCTCTTCTGCAGCACACACAGACGGTCCTCTCCATGGTAACGCATCATCACTGACATCTTCATATCGCTAACACACAAACTCCGAGTGTCTGTTATAACACACAGTACAGTGCAGAAGGACACATCAGTTCATGTCCAGGAAATTCATTTTCTATTCATAGTTCAGTAACAAGAAAATGTTTATTTGGTGTGTAGCAGTGTTTAAACTTAGTGCTGTAATTACAGTGTGCGCTAGTCGTTCCCGGTCTCACCACGTGCTCCACCACACACGTCGAAGGGCTTTTTTTTTTTTTTTTAAATATATCCCCGGGCGTCACGGTGGTGTAGTGGTTAGCGCTGTCGCCTCACAGCAAGAAGGTCCGGGTTCGAGCCCCGGGGCCGGCGAGGGCCTTTCTGTGCGGAGTTTGCATGTTCTCCCCGTGTCCGCGTGGGTTTCCTCCGGGTGCTCCGGTTTCCCCCACAGTTTCCCCCAAAGACATGCAGGTTAGGTTAACTGGTGACTCTAAATTGACCGTAGGTGTGAATGTGAGTGTGAATGGTTGTCTGTGTCTATGTGTCAGCCCTGTGATGACCTGGCGACTTGTCCAGGGTGTACCCCGCCTTTCACCCGTAGTCAGCTGGGATAGGCTCCAGCTTGCCTGCGACCCTGTAGAACAGGATAAAGCGGCGAGAGATAATGAGATGAGATGAGATAAAGCTCTAAAGGAGAGGGGAATACTGGTTTACCTCTGTCCATCCGTCCGTATCTCCGTATTTCCATCCATCCGAAACACCCCTTTTTCTCATCCACCACAAATCATAGCCACTTGGTACCAAATTTCAGCTTGGAGTTCTATACCGTGTTTTCAGGTCTGTCCCCTCATCGACTTCCTGTTTACCGACTGAATGTATTTACGAAACATGTAACATGGATTTACAAAATTTTCCTCACGCTTTTCTCAGCAGCTCCAAATCACAACTGCTTGATATTTGGTACGGAGCTTCAGCTTGGGGTTCTATACCGTGTATACCGTTTTCGGGTCTGTCGCACATCGACTTCCTGTTTACCGACTGAATGTGTTAACGAGATATATGGCGTGGATTTAAGAAATTTTCCTCACACTTTTCTCAGCAGCTCCAAATCACAACTGCTTGATATTTGGTACCGAGCTTCAGCTTGGGGTTCTATACCGTGTATACCGTTTTCAGGTCTGTCGCACATCGACTTCCTGTTTACCGACTGAATGTGTTAACCAGACATATGGCGTGGATTTATGAAATTTTCCTCACACTTTTCTCAGCAGCTCCGAATCACAAGTGCTTGATATTTGGTACCGAGCTTCAGCTTGGGGTTCTATACCGTGTATACCGTTTTCAGGTCTGTCGCACATCGACTTCCTGTTTACTGACTGAATGTCTTTACGAAACATGTAACATGGATTTACAAAATTTTCCTCAGCAACTCCAAATCACAACTGCTTGATATTTGGTACCGAGCTTCAGCTTGGGGTTCTATACCGTGTGTACCGTTTTCAGGTCTGTCGCACATCAACTTCGTGTTTACCGACTGAATGTGTTAACGAGACATATGGCGTGGATTTAAGAAATTTTCCTCACACTTTTCTCAGCAGCTCCAAATCACAAGTGCTTGATATTTGGTACCGAGCTTCAGCTTGGGGTTCTATACCGTGTATACCGTTTTCAGGTCTGTCGCACATCGACTTCCTGTTTACCGACTGAATGTGTTAACGAGACATATGGCGTGGATTTATGAAATTTTCCTCACGCTTTTCTCAGCAGCTCCAAATCACAGCTGCTTGATATTTGGTACAGAGCTTCAGCTTGGGGTTCTATACCATGTGTACCGTTTTCAGGTCTGTCGCACATCGACTTCCTGTTTACTGACTGAATGTCTTTACGAAACATATAACATGGATTTACAAAATTTTCCTCAGCAACTCCAAATCACAACTGCTTGATATTTGGTACTGAGGTTCAGCTTGGGGTTCTATACCGTGTATACCATTTTCAGGTCTGTCGCACATCGACTTCCTGTTTACCGACTGAATGTATTTACGAAACATATAGGGTGGATTTTGACGCTATTTCAAGAAGCAAAATGCTATTTCAAAATAACAGTTTAGCAGGATGCTATTTGAAATCCCTGGGGAGAGACACTGCTCTTTACTTACTCGTTTCAGGGTTCATTATTTGTTGAAGTCATCATTCATAATAAGTGTCCTATTCCTTCGATCGCTTGCATTCTGATATAAGCGAGAAGGGGGGGGGGTACGGAAGTGAGCAGTAGCTGACAGTCGATCTTGTTAGTACCTACTACGAGTCGTTTCAGTGTTTTTTTTGCAAATTCACACACCCTATCGAACGAAACAATGCAGTGCACCCTGTTTTATAGTCTATTCATGACTCTGCAGGTTTCACAGGAAAAGAAATGTTTTCTTGTATAAACACTCATCTTGATAAGCACAGAGGCTTTGTGCCAACTGCAATTAAACTCCACGGCACGTGACTCGGCTCTTTCTTCCCGCATAGGATTTACTGTAAAAAGATAACTCGCTGGGGTTTTTTTTTTATGGTGGTGATATAAAGTTCACTATACATTTTGAACTCGTGTACAAACAAGGAACAGTGGTAGGAGAGTTTTTTTTTTTTTTTTTTAAATATAAACATGGGGAATTTTTTTGGGGATTCATTTACCATCCAGAGCAGGAAGATTTAAGGAAATAGTTTAAATTTTATTGCCTTAAAGCAAACACACTACAGATAGAAAGGACCATTTGGTCATAGTCATATAAATAAATATTTGAAGTCTGTATTCATAATGTATGGCTTACATAACTGCATTAAATAGATTTTTGTATTTATTTCGTATACGAATGTATGCATAGTTAATGAGTCTTAAAGCCTCATTTGTGTAAATTAACATGCGTTTTTGGAAAGTGTTCAATACAAAAAAAGTATGTGTAAGAATCTGAGCAATTTATTTGTTATAAACTGCAACCCTGCTAAAATGAACTCATTTACTGCAAATTTTCATCGATAACAAATTAAGTTCATGGTCCCCTACCTTTAGTGACAAGGATTCGGAGTCTTAAAAAAATAAAATAAATAAATAAAATCACTGTCTCACATCCATGAGTGTTGGCAGTTGGAGCGTGCAACGCTGTGAGGCCTAATTACCATGCGCCTGTTCCAGATTAGAGCACAATCACAGCGTGCGCTTATAAGGACTTTCTAAACACACACTTAGCGAAGTATACATGCGATACCTAGTGTCTCACATTACCAAGCAGAGATGTCCACAAGCACCAGTGGTTTTCTGCGCCAGCTACTTGATCCCATAAAAAAATAAAAACTTGCCTTTCACTGTTCAAGTTTTTTATTTCTATCCTCTCCACTGCCCATAATTTGCTGCAAATCCAATTATTCCACCACAAAATTGTCTTCGACTTGGGTCTGGAAGCGAAACCATATTTGTTGATCGATTCTCGCGCTCTGATTGGCTGAGCCGGACCACGTGACCACGCCATAGCAGACGGTAAAGACGCAGTTGGTGGTAGTTGCAGTCTATTCCACTCAGTTTTCACAAAATGCCACCGAAGAAGAACCTAAAACCTTCCGTAGGCCAAATAAATGTAAAGTCCATGTTTTCTGCAGGTTTGTACATATAAATCATAATTACTATTTTCATATCGAGGAATTGTTATTTTCATATCTGTATTGAGCAAGCTGAACACCATGGTTGAAGTGTAGTTCTTGCCAGCACACTTCGAGACTCTTGGCAAACGTAAGGAATGACGGTGATGAACGTTATTGATAGTATAGACTCGCCACTGGAAGTCGTCAGTGGTAACCAAGTGGAAGAAAGCAATATCAGTCAGCTTACTGACTCTAATGACGGAACTTCGCCAAACCTGCAAAGGCGCGAAATTCCTGATGCGCTGCTAGTACCAGCTTTTTTTAATAAAACCAAAAAAAAAAAAAGACTTTAAAAATAGCAACCTTTAACAGGCTAAAGACAATTGGAGAATCCATGAACTCATACATGACATGGACAAACACGACATCTGTATTATAGCCACTGGCGCCATCTGCGGGGGGGCACGGACCTTTTTGACCCCCCAAAGATAAAGTTGGGGGGGCAAAAACACCCCAATAATGAAACGTGAAAAAGTAGTAAACAGTACAGATGAATTCATGTTAACTGACGATTGAAACCAACTAAACAAATAATAGCCTAGCTTTGAATGCAAAATAAGTAATCTATAGAAACGTCACCTAAAATGTTATGATCGGACATGACCCGCCCCCTTTTCCGCTTGCAATATTCCAGTGGCTGGCAGTGAGTGATTGACAGGTTGCACTCCGCAAAATTTACACTGCGTAGCACTAGGCCTATGCGGCCCAGGCAAAAAAAAAAAACCATAAATAAAATGGTTCGTTGCGTAGCAACCAAGGCAGCACTACTGAGGCGAAAAGTTCTGTGTGGCCTCCCGCAACCGTTTTCACTGAACAGTGAACATAGAAATGAAGCAAAATGGACAAGTGGATTATCCGAACCAGTAGGCCGGCAGCCACCAGCAATGAAGGTGATCATGTTGTGCAGAATTTGGACACTGAAGTCTGTGTTAAAGCCGATGAGGATATATGAGTTTAACGCGCTTAAGCCTTTTTATGGAGTATGGTGCACGTTTTTTTTTTTGCACTATTCTTGTCAGTTGTCTGCCGAATTCATCTCAAAGAAAATTGCATTAAACTAAATTTGTTTATTGAATAAACTGTGTTTCATACAATGTTTAAAGTCGTGAGATTTTTTTAATGCATCATAAGTTATCGTTAAAATGGGCGCTTCCCACTTGCAACGGTGAATAGTAATGAATGAAAATGACTTACAACTGAGTCTTTGATATTCAACTACATACACTGCCGACGTCATGACGTCACGGTGCAAGAACATAATTCTGACCCCCCAATGTTGGCATGAAGTTGGCGCCTATGATTATAGCAATACAAGAACATTGTCGTGTACATAAGGAGGAGATTAAATACGAGTACATCGCTGGTGGACATCTTCTAGTCACCTCCTCAGCATGGAGAAACAGTTCCCAAGCTTCAGTCAGTGGAGTTGGTTTTGTTTTGAACAGCAAAGCAGAAAAATCCCTCTGAAGTTATCAAAGTCTCAGAGTTATTAAAGCCACTTTTGCTGGAAATCCCAAGGTCACTTTGGTATCAGTTTATGCACCTACAACCAGCAGGTTAAACCAAGAGGCAACAGGTTCCTTTCATGAACAAATCCGAAACACCGTGGACCAAACGCCAAAGCACAACTTCCTTTCACTGATGGGTGATTGGAACGCCAAGATAAGTGTCTGCCACGTGAGGTTCGCCTTTGATAAAAAGACGAATGAGAATGGCAGCAGGCTTGTAGATCTTGCTTGTGAAAAGAATTTGTGTATTACAAATACTTAGCCTAGTAAACTAGACCCACCCGCCTAGCGGCCAAAAATATTTTTGCCTAGCGAATGGGTCTAGCCTCGCACCATATAAACAAAAACACCCCGGGCATCAAATCGTGCCCGCCAATCACAACGCAAGGTTTTTGTTTGGATTCTTTGGGCGGGCTTTTGCAGGAGTGACGACAAAGCTGCGCGACGCTGGAGAAAGCACAGCAGGAAAGATGGCTACCGCTAGTGAACAGCGCGCGTTTGACTCCGCTTTGGAATCAGTTTTAGAAGAATTAGACTTGGAGTTTTCATTGAAACATCAGCAGGAAGAGGCTCTCCGCTCATTCCTTTTCAAGAAGGACATTTTCGCTGTTTTGCCGACCGGCTATGGCAAAAGTCTGATCTACCAGCTGGCTCCTCTCGTAGCCAAAAGGATGGGGCTAGTTTGTGCAGTACGAAGAATTAATAAACAGCTTTGAAACATTACTTTTTGATTGTTTCTTATTTTCCCGTTATTTTAAATTTAAGGGAAATTATTTCACCAAACACCACTAAATAAAAACTCTCAAAAACAGTTTAAGCAAACCCTTGAAAAACACTTGAAAAAAAATAAGAGTGTATGTTAAGTATGTGGTACAGACTCCAAACTTGTGGTCATTATCTCCAAACTTCTTAATATCTAGAACCTGTTTATTAATTAATACGCATTTTGAAAAATTATTTATTTCAAGGCCTCCCCCACTGCTTTCTGTCTCTCTGACTATGTCACAGTCACTGTTGCGCTGATTGGTCAGAGCGTTGGCCTATACGCACAGAGACAGTTTGAAAGACAGCGGGTTGTCCCTACCCACCCCCGTCGGAAATGTCTACGGATCGAGGCCAGACTAAATATTCACATTTAGTCTGGCTTGCCAGGCTAACAAATACTACTTTTGAAAAGAGAACTGGTAAGCTTTGGACGTTTGAGGTCCCTAAAGGGAACCGTTATCTTGTTGACTACATCCTAGTAAACCCGAAGTGGAGGAATAGTGTGCTAAACTCGGAAGCTTATTCAAGCTGGATCCGACCATAGAATCGTTACAGCAAGGATTCGTCTTTCCTTAAGGTCAACCAAGTCTCCAACTTTCAAAAAGCGACATGACTGGAAAATCCTGAGACATGACGAGCATGCCCGTTCGAGTTTCACTATCGAACTCGGGAACAAATTCAGCTTGCTTTACAATGAAAATGAGTCGGCAACTAACCAACGTCAGGCCTTAATCGATGCTAAAGATCATGCTGCTGAAGACAAAAGCAACGTACTTCAATGTGGATGTTCAACCATTGCACACTATGGATGGGTTGCAAATAAATCAAGCCTTGACTGAGTGTGGCGATCAAGATTTTAAATACCTTGGCTGTTGGTGCAACAAAGAGAGAAAGAGAGAGGTCTATACTTGCAAAGCCCTTGCCTGGAAATCTCTACACAAGCTCAACAAAATCTGGACTAGTGATATGCCAAACAAGATAAAGATACAGTTATTCCAAGCAACTGTTGAAATGATCCTTCTGTATGGAAGCTCCACTTGGTCGCTGACCAATCAGGAAGAGATGTCTCTAGATGGCACCTATGTTATGCATGTTGAGGAAGGTTCTAAATTTTACCTGGAGGGACAGAGTTGACAACAAGACGCTATATGGTAAACTACCAAAAGTCTCTGATACTATTCGAATCTGTCGACTCAATCTTGATCACGTTTTCAGAGACAAGTCATCGCCTGCCCACCACACAGTCACTTGGCAGCCAACCCATGGTCCCTCGTCACGTGGAAGACCACAGTCAACATTCGTCGACACGCTCCTCAGAGACACAGGTGTGCAACACATCGACGAGCTGGAGTCTAGCATGTTGGATAGGAACGTTTAGCGTTATCATTCCTGTTGTCCTGAGACATCGACCTGAGTAGAGTAGTCGTGGTATATCCAGAAGCTACCCAGTGCCGAAGTTCCCATAGCGATGTCTGGTCCCTTAGCTAAGGCTTCATACTTATAAAGTGCAAATAATGAATTGTGTGCTGAAATTAAAACTATACAACACTCAGAAGCACATCAAGTCCATTACACATGCACCAAATAAGCTCACCATGTAGTTATGTTACAGAGCCAGGCAGCGTACTACAGAGGGGAACTGAGAAAGCCAAGCGCGTGCACATCTGGAGGGAAATTTCATATGTATTTTACAAGGAAATGGTGAGTAATTTATGAGCAGAGAATGCACCAGAAGCCAAGAGAAGGCATGTCTCATCTCATTATCTCTAGCCGCTTTATCCTGTTCTACAGGGTCGCAGGCAAGCTGGAGCCTATCCCAGCTGAGTACGGGCGAAAGGCAGGGTACACCCTGGACAAGTCGCCAGGTCATCACAGGGCTGACACATAGACACAGACAACCATTCACACTCACATTCACACCTACGGTCAATTTAGAGTCACCAGTTAACCTAACCTGCATGTCTTTGGACTGTGGGGGAAACCGGAGCACCCGGAGGAAACCCACGCGGACACGGGGAGAACATGCAAACTCCGCACAGAAAGGCCCTCGCCGGCCCCGGGGCTCGAACCCGGACCTTCTTGCTGTGAGGTGACAGTGCTAACCACTACACCACCATGCCACCCCAGAGAAGGCATGTAAATTTAAAAATTTTCTGGGCGGAGGCATGCCTCTAGACACCCCCCGCCCCCAGCATTAGCGTGCTGGCTACTTCAGATTTTCTGGAGAACCCTGACCAAGCCTTATATATATGTGTATTTCCTTTCTGGTTATTATATAGTTATACTCGTTGACCTCTGTCTGTCCATCCGTCCATTCGTCTGTCCGAAACACCCTTTTTCTCAGCAACCACAAATCACAGCCACTTGGTATCATACTTCAGCTTGGGGTTCTATACTGTGTATACCGTTTTCATGTCTGTCCCACATCGACTTCCTGTTTACTGACTGAATGTATATACGAAACATATTGGGTGGATTTTGACGCCATTTCGAAATGCCAGTTTACCAGGATGCTGTTTGAAATCCCTGGGGAGAGACACTGCTCTTTACTTACTCGTTTCAGGGTTCATTATTTGTTGAAGTCAACATTCATAATAAGTGTCCAATAGATAGTTTTCACTGACGTCACAGCATTCCAGGGAACGCCCCCTCAGCCGCCATCTTGGGGGGGCAAACAAAACGGACCATCGCCACTACCGGCTACGTTATCTCGGACGAATTTATGAAGTTATATAGTCAGTTTTCTAAAATAAAGATCAATGTCGACAAAATCAAGCAAACAGAAGAAGTATATAGATACATTAGACGACATCTCACGACAACGGTATGCAGCCAAACTGGCCTTGATTGGGGGAATTGACCCCTACGAAGTGGACAAAGATGTGTTTTCAAGTGACTATGCAGGGCTGCCAAAGCCTGAAACTGCCAAAGCCTGCTCCAAAGCCTGAAACTGACTTCATCAAACTTTAAAGGCTGTCTGATATATACAACTTTATATATTCACAGCGCGCCTTTTGGCGGATGCCGCCTTTTTCACGGCTGAATCGTGCAGATCCGATTTTTTTTTTTTTTTTTTTTAGGGGGGGCGTTGGAGTGTCTGATTATGATTTCAAAGTAAATTCTGTATTAAAATTACTAATTAAGCAAATCCGTCACAGTCCATGAAACAGGAAGTATAAGGATGAGAAAAAAAACAGTTTAAATCGTAAAGCTGCGCACATATGCGCAGTCCTGCACACCGCTCGGGCTGCGCAAATGTGCGCAGCTTTCCGATTTAAATTGTTTTTCTCATCCTTATACTTCCTGTTTCATGGACTGTAACGGATTTGCTTATTTAGTAATTTTAATACAGAATTTACTGTGAAATTATAATCAGACACTCCAACGCCCCCCCTAAAAAAAAAAATCGGATCTGCGCGATTCAGGCGGCATCCGCCAAAAGGCGTGCTGTTTGCATCCCAAACACAAATCAAATCATACAGAATAGACCTAAAATGTTTTTCAAAAATGACCCTTGCGTGAGTGAAGTGACAAGTTTCAAATAGAAACGTGACAAACGAGCGATATTAAGTGTACATTACAATGTAAACGTACACTCAGCGGTTCCAGGTAGGCATTCTCCAGAGATTGTTCACATGATGTTTTGGTTTCCAAAAACAAACTTAAACACAATTGATTGTTTATTTAAACAACTTATCACTTATAAAATGATCAGAGCAGACTTTGCTGTGTTTGGAAGGCTGATAATCCTTGCGGTTGATTCTCGCAAGCCATAGATTTCTCCTTTGTATGCTGAGTTTGTTTGCTCGCCTTCGTGCTCCTGTACAGTGGGAATTCCATAAAAGCTCCGCTTGACTTCATCATTTGACCTATTACGACAGCCGTGAATACAACAGGTGTGCACCATTGCTAGCTTTAAATAGCCTGCTTGGGTTCTTTTGAAGACTTTGTCCTCGCGCGTTACAATGTGTGCTCAGTGACCCGTACGGTAAGCTTGACCCCCAAGATGGCCGCCACTAGGGAATCCCCGACTCTGTGACGTCATGTGAAAACTATCTATTCCTTCAATCGCTTGCATTCTGATATAAGCAAGAGCGGAGGGGGGGATACGGAAGTGAGCAGTAGCTCACAGTCGATCTTGTTTTGACGTTTTGTGTATTTGTCCTCTGCCTTTCATCTTTGTCTCCGCCATTCTGTTTGTCTCATCTGACCATTGCCCGTTTCGCGACCCTGACTTTTGTCTTATGTTTTTGAACCGTTTGCATGCCCGTTTGTAAATAAACAAACACTCTTCCCGTAGTTACATCCATCATTCGCCTGCTTACATACACACTAAGCAATTAGCTCCTCCTCCTACCAGAGACAAACAATAAGTACACTACCGTTCAAAAGTTTGGGGTCACCCAGACAATTTTGTGTTTTCCATGAAAAGTCACACTTTTTTATTTACCACCATAAGTTGTAAAATGAATAGAAAATATAGTCAAGACATTTTTCTGAGCATTTAATCGACCCCACAAATGTGATGCTCCAGAAACTCAATCTGCTCAAAGGAAGGTCAGTTTTATAGCTTCTCTAAAGAGCTAAACTGTTTTCAGCTGTGCTAACATGATTGTACAAGGGTTTTCTAATCATCCATTAGCCTTCTGAGGCAATGAGCAAACACATTGTACCATTAGAACACTGGAGTGAGAGTTGCTGGAAATGGGCCTCTATACACCTATGGAGATATTGCACCAAAAACCAGACATTTGCAGCTAGAATAGTAATTTACCACATTAGCAATGTATAGAGTGGATTTCTGATTAGTTTAAAGTGATCTGCATTGAAAAGAACAGTGCTTTTCTTTCAAAAATAAGGACATTTCAAAGTGACCCCAAACTTTTGAATGGTAGTATAAATAAGTCAGCCAAGTTAACAATACGTCTTGATGCCATAAAACAAAGGCTTAATGAGCCTCACTTGGGTGTCGGTCACTAACAATTATCGAGAACGGTGATCAAAGGATCGGTAAAAGAACAAAATGACTGCCGACACCGCGAAACTTAACACCTAGTTAAAGCGTCCCGGCGGTGTTTTTATACCCCCCTGCCTCGGCCAGCCCTGCGGTGCGACATAAATGACATCATCTGTGATTTGCAACACATGAATGAACCGAATGGTGAAGGTTTAGAAAACAGAGCGAGTCAGCGGGTAGACATTGACAACAATACACCGGTCACCTCCGTCGTTTCCATAACAGATGATGAAATCTGTTTGTGATCCTTTAACTCAGTCAATGAACTGTGATAATGACTCAGAAGTTTGTGATCAGGAGAATGTGCATAAAATTTTGTGTATAACATGACAAGTGGGTCCATTTCGGTATAACAAACTATTTGGATGTCACCCATGGAGTTTGTTATAGCGGGGTCGTAGTGTATCTACTTTCTACAAGAATTTCCCTGTTCACGTGTAGCGTCATGTCTTAACTCCGGAGTAAGAGGATCTCCAGCTTGTTACTTTTCACGGAGCGGCGAGCTAATGAGCATGAACGTCATTATGGATGCATAGAAATGCTTAAAGCAGATACACAGCACCTTTATTTTTAAACCCATTTCTGAGTGGATAGTATCTCCATCCTTGACTCTTGTATGCTGTATAAATGGGAATAAAAATATATTTGAGAGTTAAAATCGACCGCAAAGTTGGCATTCGAGCTGCCCCGCTGAGCCAGCCAGCCCTGAGTGCGTGACGTCACAGCGGTAACCGGTTTTAAGGCCGAGGCCTTTGACAGCTATAGACCAAAGTCATATAAATAAAAATTATGGTGAAAGTAAGAAATAGCGTTACCGACTTGCTCAACTAAGACTGATTTGACTTCATTGATTGTGGGTTGACTCTCATTAAAACAGGATGGGTGTTATAACTTATGCAACATACATGTACATGCATGCATTTTCACTGATAAAACGTAAAAGGCTCATTAAATAATCAGATGAACTGAGACGATCACATTCTGAAGCAAATTAAATAATCTTATACCGCTAACTTAAACACACAATACAAGTTACATGGATTAATCTAAATGCGGGTAAACAATGTGTTTGTTTTTTGTTTTTTTTATCCAAATGAGAGTCGCATCTTACCCGTCTGCGTTCTCGCTTCTTGAAGGCTGACCTTGTGGCCGATTGTTTTGAAACAATCTGACTTTCAGTTGTTCGTTCAGTTCTGTGTTCATTTGCTTCTTCCACGTAAGGGCGAGATATTGCTGCTGAGGCGAGCATATCCAGCGGAGAAATCAGACGGCTGGTCCACTCATTCTCCATTTTCTCCATACTGAGTACTCCGCCATTACTGCTCGGCTCAGGCAATTACTAAAACCCGGGACGGAACGTCACCGGTTTTAGCAACAACTGCAGAAAGGTCACTGCCTGAGCGATGTCACATCCCGTTCCATCCTGGGTTTTAACAACAACCCTCGGCTCACGCTCCGGGAGAACTGGTGCAACTGAACTTACTTTCCTTTCCTTGTAGTTTTCTTTAATTGTTGGTACTGCACCCTCTTTCAGTCCGGGTGTATAGCCAACGCTCCTCAACAGATCGGAGGTCTCATACGAGTCTTCAGTAAAATGTGCAGAGCAGAGGAGAGACCACTTCGTAGGCGCCCAATGTTCCCGTGAACTTCTCGTGTTGCTGCACCCGCCACAGGCTTTCGTCTAAACCGGGGAACAGGGGCGCTGCGCCCTCTTACTCTCGGCGTGCGCCCCCTTACCGAAATGCCGATTGAACCCCAAGTCACACTTAGGCCATGCACTTATATGCTACTGCACAACATGCAATCTTTCTCAAAACGATCTTTTCTCTGTGAAAACATCCCAGCAACACCACGTGACAATGTGTCTGATCATCAAATACGTTATAATTACTCCAAAAATATTCCAGTCATAGTAGATACACCGCCAGACGGTGCAAAAACAATCCGAATTGGCGTTTTCCAGACTGAGGCGCCATGTTGTTTAGTTGTTTACTTGTCGCAGCTGCTCTCGCGAGATTTGACATGGGTTACATACAAGGTCAGCTGACTTGTAGAGCGAGATTTCTCGAGACTGAATGACCTTTCACCCACCGGCGCGGGAGCTTTTGACAGAAGTAGTTCGCGAGTTGTTTTTGTTGACACTTGGGCATTTAAAGATGTCATCCCGCGGCACGAAACGGAAGAAAGCCAAAGACTGTCCGAGGCAGAAGATGATTACTTCTTTCTTTTTCAATGTTGACAGACAATTTGTTACAATTTCCCTCTCAGATAGCCTCAGAATGTCCCATTGTAGCCTCAATTTTTCAAAGGCTTCGCACGGCGGGGGGGACGGACGGACAACCGGCACCACCCGCTTCGCTCCCTTGCCATGGTGAGCGCCCTCGTACTAGATTTTTCTCGAAAAACCCCTGCGCCAGCAACACATCTAAGTGGCATGGTGATAAATTAGCTCAAAATGGAGGATCTGCGTTGCAGTCAGCTCTGTGTTTTAGGTGGGGTTTACGTTAGACCGTATCAGCGGATCATCAGATTAACGTTTTTAAAACGATTCGCGTGCACACAGCAACACCAATACACGATTCGCATGCACACAGCAACGCCAATACACGGATACGCTCGGCTCCGCAGGCATCCTGCGCTCCAAATCACTCCGCCCTGAACAGCAAGTGTCCTCTGCAGGGTGCGCACTCCGGCCCTGCGCAGCTCACAAAGCGCGCGAGTATAGCGCACGAGCAGTGATTCGGGACAAATAGCAGGAAGTGAAAGTCCGCGCCGTTTTTCAGCAGTCGCGTCACATGACCAACGCCAGCGAATCAGGAAGGTGGATGTCACAGTGACGTTGTCCAATGACGACATCAGCTAGAGCTCAGCACAGCGTATCCTCGTTCCTCAATGTTTACACAGCACCGGATCAGATACGAACTGGGTTGAATACGTGGGCCCTGGCGGATTCAAGTTGTTCCGCCTGTGGAGTTGTTTCCCGGCGTTTTAATGTGAACGGACAGTGCATCCGCGACGAAAACGAGATGGATACGGTCTAATGTAAACACCACCTTAGTATAGCGGAAATGGCGATCAGACCGATAGACTTCCTGCTGTGATGTTACGGACGTCATGGTCATTCACTCAGACCGCTACCTATACGAATCACTTTAATCGTAAAAATGACTATATTAGATATATTGTCAACGCTTAAAACTATTCCTGTGCCATTCTTGAGGTCTCAAGGCGTTTATAAACAAAAAGTCAGGCCATGGTTCTGCGTATCTGCTTTAAGACAGACGCAGGCCTGAAATCTCAGTGTTTCGACTTTCTCAGAAATCTCATCAGCGGCATCCTCGGTTCCGATGGGTCACATTTTGAAGCATCGCAATTGTGTTGTTTAGAGCCGTGGAATGAAATGGCTTCGCTTTTTTAGTGTCAGCGCACCGATGGGAACGAGCACGCTTGCGCAGACGGGTTTTTCTGACGTGCATCGGAGCGTGTTGTGGCGATGGGAATAGACTTTGGTCTCATTTGGAGGGAATGATCTGCTTTCATATGCCAGTTAAGTGCCGTAATTGGTGCTTTTACTGAAGACGCACTGCGTTTCGTCTTGTATGTGGTCAGAGAAACTGAAAGAAGGAGTACGGAGGAGTGCTAAGTGCTTTTCGAGTTCAGAATTAGGGCCTCTGAGAGAATGGTGTGTGTACGTGTGTACAGCAGTGCAGTGGTCTGTTCTTTCTCTCACTAAACCTCTGGCAGGAGTCACTGCACTGTTATTTCTCTCTCTGGAGAAACAAATGGAAACTTTTGTTTTCTTTTTTTATTTATTTTCTCTTTTCGTTTTCATGCAAATGAGTCAAGTTGTGTTTTTGTCGTTTCTGAATACGTCATTCGAGAACAAGTAGCTCTAGAATTATTGGCACCCTCAAAAAGCGCGTTTTTCTTCAGTATTTTTCCCCCCCCCACACACACACACACACACACAGGTGGTAAAAGCCAAATGAAAAGATCGCTATGTAAACTGGTGCAAAAATCTTTTGTCATTGATCATCATGATAAACCAAATCATGTTCAATAACAAATCAGGGAGCCACACAAATCAGCAGGGTGTCCGCGGATCCTGAAAAAGTCTGATATACAGTATATGGCGTTTAAGGCCTTAAATAGCCTTATATTTTGATAATATTTCGAAGTGTGGCGTTAATTTCCATATGGGTGGCATTAAATTTCATCGGGGCACACAAATATATGTTTGTACATATTTTTTTTTTTTTTTTTTTTTCCCGTGCTAACGTTGTTCAAACAGCGCACATCAATGTGTAACAAGAAGATGGCAAAAAGACCGCTCTGTACCTAAAAGTACAGGCGTCACACAACACTTAGGGGGCAGTGTTTTCCTTATAGTGTTGTGGGAAAAGACGAAGAAGTGGTTTCTTTAGCGTGGCAGACGTGTAGGATGGGGAAGTGTAAGTTTTGGGACAAGTGGCTTGAGGACCAGAAATATAGCGGTTGGTTGTCAAAAGCAACGTCCGAAAATGAAGCTCGGTGTAAACTCTGCAAGAAAGACATAAAGTTGGGAACAATGGGCTGTACTGCCCTTGACGCTCACATGAAAGGGGAAAAGCATAAACGCTTTGCCGCCAGTCAGGTAACAACAGTTCCCATGCAGATGTTTGCAGCACCCGTTGCAAACGTTAGCGCAAAGCCCACTTTCCCTTCGGTGCCTACTTCTCCCAGCACAAGTGCCTTCGGTGCTTTCGCCTCGACCGCTACACTTAAAGGAACAGTCCACCGTACTTCCATAATGAAATATGCTCTTATCTGAATTGAGACGAGCTGCTCCGTACCTGTCCGAGCTTTGCGCGACCTCCCAGTCAGTCAGACGCGCTGTCACTCCTGTTAGCAATGTAGCTAGGCTCAGTATGGCCAATGGTATTTTTTGGGGCTGTAGTTAGATGCGACCAAACTCTTCCGCGTTTTTCCTGTTTACATAAGTTTATATGACCAGTGATATGAAACAAGTTCAGTTACACAAATTGAAACGTAGCGATTTTCTATGCTATGACTTGAAAGTCCGCGCTATAATGACAGGCGTACTAACACCTTCTGCACGCTTCGGCAGTGCATTGATACGGAGCTCAGATATCAATGCGCTGCCGAAGCGCGCAGAAGGTGTTAGTACGCCTGTCATTATAGTGCGCACTTTCCATAGCATAGAAAATCGCTACGTTTCAATTTGTGTAACTGAACTTTTCATATCACTGGTCATATAAACCTATGTAAACAGGAAAAACGCGGAAGAGTTTGGTCGCATCTAACTACAACCCCCAAAAAATACCATTGGCCATACTGAGCCTAGCTACATTGCTAACAGGAGTGACAGCGCGTCTGACTGACTGGGAGGTCGCGCAAAGCTCGGACAGGTACGGAGCAGCTCGTCTCAATTCAGATAAGAGCATATTTCATTATGGAAGTACGGTGGACTGTTCCTTTAAGGCTGAAATACTGTGGGTTCTGCAAACGATTGACCGACACCACTCCTACAATTCGAACGAAGACGTGGGCACCGTCTTCAGGGCAATGTTCCCTGATTCTGAATATGCAAAATCGTTTACTTGTGGGAAAGACAAGATTCTGTTCGTAAACTGGAGATGCACGGATTAAAATATAAATATGCTTTGACCATGATAGCCTAGAGTCTGATTTTTTAAAAATATTTTTTCCCCGCGGTAGTGGTCTTATTTTTTTATTCTCACAGGTCTTAAAATGGCCTTAAAAAGTATTATTTTTGGTTATCAGAAATGTGCAGATACCCTGATCAGGCAACCGATATTACAAATACCTAAGATAAATTGACAGCAAGCACATCCAGAGTTATAATGAAAAACAATGCACATTACTCACACTCTGTGTTTGTTTGTTTATATGGAAACTACTCTTTCTTCTTTCTCACAAATGTTCTGTAGTTTTTAATTCCAGACTCTCTTTAACTGTCCAGTAGTTCGAAAGGCTGCGTAGACAGTGTTATTGTGAGAGATTTATTTAATTAATTAATTAATTTTTGCATTCATCACTATAAAATCACTAGAAATCATTTTATTGTGTAGAACTGAGAACCTAAAAGAGAGAGAGAACAAACAATTTCCACTGTCTCAGGTTTAATGAGTGCGCATGAAGTGTAATAATATCGACAGCTGTGCAGTCGGGAGCTGCTTGCAGGCAGTGGCAGGAAAACAATAGGAAAATGGCAGAACTTTTCTTTAATCGCTTTTAATCACCATGAATATTAACTGTTGTGTATTAAATATGACCCTTCATTCTAGGTGTAGTGACTCTTCCTTTAGATCAAAACGTTTTTTTTGACGGAAATTTTTGGTAGCACCTTTTATAAATGCACCTAATTGACATTGAACAGTTATTCCACGAAATCGAGTCGTACATGAGCTGATAGCCGACGAGGCGCATAGCACCGAGTCGGCTATAATCCATGTACGATGAGATTGAGTGGAATAACTGTTTTATTCTATCCACATCCACTGGATTTTGAGAAACGGCGCCTTTTTTATTTTTTGCAAATTCGATAAATAAAAACTTTATATAAAACGTCCGACAAAATAATTTCCGCTTGGAATGTAAACAAACCGGTGAAATGACCGGAGCAATTTGTGAAAAATGCGCTAATAATAATTCTTGAAAAAAAAAAAGTTTTTACCATGAAATACTTTTATTCCATATTTTGTTGCCTTTTTTTTTTTTTTTTTTTGTATTTTTTGGGGTTTTGTTTTTGAGTCGAGTTTTTATTTCTTCCCCGGTTGGTTCAGCAATACATTCCGCCATTATTTTCTTCTTTGTCTTCTTCTTTAGGGTTTTTTTGATGGTTGGCAAACCAACTTAAAGGTGCATTACTGCCACCAACTGGACTGGAGTGTGAAACAGGAGATGTTGGGGGGGAACTATGTTCTTTTAGCTGTTTGTTTCTTTTAAATACTTAATAAAGTGTTATATCTGACTTGATGTGCTCCGCCATTTTGTTTTTCTCTACTCATAGTATATGAGCTGATAGCCTAGAAGTAGAGGCAATCAGAACGCGCGATTGCTCATATCCAGTGAATGTGGATAGAATAAATTAAATATATACAAGTGATGAACTCAAAGCGTTCTCTCTCTAACAGAAAGTGAGGGCTTCTTGAGAGGCAGAAGGGGCGGGGCTTCAGGGTTATCACCAGATTCACATGCTGGTTGGTTCATCTCGTGGCTTACTGGGGAGAAAAAGAAATGTATCTTTGAGGGAAAACTCAACTCATCGTTGCATGCTTCGATGTTAAATTACAGTGCTGTCTGTGCAAATCGCGTAAAGGTTGTCAGACGTGGTTCTGTAATATAATATCCGAGTGCATGCCCCTGGATGTTCGTGGTGTTGTCGTTTATAATTGTATAGAGAAGATTAAATCATAGCTATCTCACACAAGCCGAATAAACAGCGCAAATACAAATACTGAGATTTTGAAAGTCGTGATGTTTATTAGGCATCGGTGTTGGTTTGTATGTGTGGCGTTTTGATTCGGATTGGATGTGTTTGTGTTGTGTAGGTGTTGGATCCGGAGCTGACGGTGGCAGATCATGCCTTCCCTCCTTCCTCAACACAGCCTTCTGCACTAAAGATCCTGGTACAACACTTAACGCTCATACCTTCAGACATACAGACTCCAATAACACCGGTTTCTTCTCTTCTTCAGACAAGACAGACAGACAGACAAGTAGAGGGAGAAAGAAAAGACAAAGAGAGACAGAAAGACACACAAGTAGAGAGACAGACATAGAGACGGAAGAAGATCGATAAATAGACAGACAGACCAGAAGAGCGAGCGACAGACAAAGATGGACAAGTAGATAGATAGACAGAAGACGACTGGTAAATCAAGAAGAAAGACAGACAAGTAGAGACACAGAAGGAAAGACACAGTGGAGAGACGGGCATACAGACAGACAGAAGATCATCGGTAAATCGACAGACAGACAAGAAGAGCGAGTGACAGACAAAGAGACAGAAGTAGAGAGACAGGAAGATAGAGACAGACAAACAGACAGAGAAAAAGATTGGTAAATCAAGAAGAGAGACAGACAGACAAGTAGAGAGACACAGAAAGAAAGAAATGCAGAGACGGAAAGACACACAAGAAGAGAGAGACAGACAGAAGATCAATACATAGACAGACAAGTAGAGCAAGTGACCGACAAAGACAGAAGTAGAGAGACAGGAAGATAGAGACAGACAGAGAAGATGAATGGTAAATCAAGAAGAGAGACAGACAAGTCGAGACACACAAAGAAAGAAATGCAGAGACGGAAAGACACAGAAGTAGAGAGACGGACATACATAGAGACAGACAGATCGTGAGTAAATAGACAGACAGAAAGACGGACAAGTAGAGAGACCAGAAGATAGATACAGACAGAGAAGATTGGTAAATCAAGGAGAGAGACACACAAGTAGAGAGACGGACACAAAGACAAACAGACAGAGACAGGAAGATGGACAGACAGAGAGAAGATCGGTAATTATATAGACAAGAAGCACGACAGAAAGACAGACAAACAAAGACGGCCTGCGAAGACAAGAAGAGCGAGTGACAGACAAAGAGACCGAAGTAGAGAGACAGGAAGAGTCTCAGGAAGACTACACATGCTAGCTCAGTTGTAAAGCCTTGATGGATCTCCATGAAACTGACAGTCGTGTCCTGCGTCCTGTAGGATAAAGAGATCCGTGCCGTGTTCCTGTGGCTCTTTGCACAGCTCTTCCAGGGATATCGCTGGTGTCTGCATATCATCCGTATTCACCCAGAGCCTGTCATTCGCTTCTATAAGGTGCTGCAGCGTTCACGCGCTTTACTTCAGACAGCTTATGAATCATTCCCTGTGTTTACTTGGTGTTTTTTCTTTCTTTCTTTCTTTTTTTCACGCAGGCTGCCTTTCTGGGCCAGCGAACGCTCTCTGAGGATGACTTCCTGATGAAGGTGCTGGACGGTATGGCGTTTGCGGGCTTCGTGTCCGAGAGAGGCCCTCCGTACAGGTCCACGGATCTGTTCGATGATGTGAGATTCTGAACGAGCGCTAGAAAGTAAGATCTGACGTGGTGGTGCGATATATGCGTGTTTTGACGCTCTTCTCCTTCGCTCCCGCGTAGCTCATTGCCAACCAGGTGGAGAGGATCCGTCAGGAGCAGAACAACGTGCACAAAGTGTTGAACCACGTCAAGGAGTTGGCCGAGCAGCTCTTCAAAAACGTGCGTCTGCATTTCTAACTCCTCGATGTGACTGGCTCATGTTAGCGTAATTAGTGAATTAGTACAAATGGTAGTGTAGTGAACTTAACACTAGGTGATTGTGTTCAAGAGAAAAATCTCATGTTAATCATAGTAATAGTGTTAGCACTTGGATATTATTATTATTATTTTGTGGTGAGGTAGAGCGCTGAAGAAAATGGCCTTTATTTCCACTCTGTGACTCATGCCCCTTTTCCACCAAAGCAGTTCCAGGGCTGGTTCGGGGCCAGTGCTTAGTTTGGAACCGGGTTTTCTGTTTCCACTGGCAAAGAACTGGCTCTGGGGCCAGAAAAACCGGTTCCAGGCTAGCACCAACTCTCTGCTGGGCCAGAGGAAAGAACCGCTTACGTCAGCGGGGGGCGGAGTTGTTAAGACCAACAACAATAACAAGACCGCGAAAGATCGCCATTTTTAGGCGACGAGAAGCAGCAGCTGTACAAATGCAAACGCGAAGTCATCCATTATTATTGTTGCTGCTGCTTCTTCCGCGTTGTTTTTGCTTCGATATTCACGCCAAGGTTTATGCAAACGTAGCGACGTAACTGACGTATACAGCGACGTAATGACGTGGCTTCCCTTAGCACCGCGAGCTATGGAAAAGCAAACTGGTTCTCAGCTGGTTCACAAGTTGAACGAGTTGTGAACCAGCACCAGCACTGGCCCCGAACCAGCCCTGGGACTGATTTGGTGGAAAAGGGGTATGAAAGAACCTTCAGGATGATTAAAGACCATCTGTTTCACATCGGGGTCCTGCATCACCGCGTCAGGGTTTACTGAGCGGTAATGACCGGCTCACTGTCCCTTTATCCTTTACATCATTTTCCTTGTACCAGCTAAAATAGATTTATTCTGCGTTTGCTCTCTAACCTCATGGGGGGGGAAGGTACCCTATGGGTCCATGTGGCTACTGCTTATAAATGAAATTGTTTTCTGATCTCATGTCCATACAGTAAATATAGCGCATATATATATATTTACTCTGAGTCAGTAGCTGCAAAAATGAAGCGTAATCCAAAAATGAACAATTTAGAAATCACAGAAGTAAAATATACCAAGTGTCTGTACTTTATATTATTCTACTCTTACCTCTTACAGTTTTTGAAACTGAAACCTCTGAACCGAGGCTGACATACACACGCTGTCGCCATGACCCAAACTCTTATTTCCCGGAAATGGCCCGGCGCTAGAGCTCAGTGGTCTCAATACTCTTTTCAACAACTTCCTGTAACAACTCGGAAGTGCGTCACATCTACATGACACATGGGACCACTGGCCGAAGAAGGCGAGGAAAGGGGACGACCTGGAGTATATTTTAAAACAGGAACGCACTTTCCCTCTGTAATGAGCATAAACACGGCTGAAAGCGATTTCTTTAGTCTAGTCCATTTATTTCGAATGATGAACCGAATTGTATTCACTCACCGGCCATTTTAATCGGAACACGCGTATGTGCAGTGCACTATTGTTACACGCTTGCATTCTTACAGCACGATGGCCTAGTGGCTAGCGCCTCTATATGAGGCAGTAGACACAGCAAAAGGAAGCTTTATTTTATTTTTTGTTTGTTTCTAATCTGTCTGTATATCCATCTATCTGTCTGCCTGTTTGTCTATGTAGCTGTTTGTCTAGCTTCCTGTCTCTCTACTTGTCTGTCTTTTTCAGTCTGTCTTCTTGTCTTTGTCTTTCTGTCTCTCTACTTCTTTCTGTCTATTTACTGATCATCGCTCTGTCTGTCTCTATCTTCCTGTTTCTCTACTGTCTGTCTTTCTGTCTCTCTACTTCTTTCTGTCTGTCTGCTGCTCTTCTTGTCTGTCTGCTGGTCTATTTACCGATCTGCTTCTCTGTCTGTCTGTCTACCTATCTTCCTGTCTCTCTACTTCTTTGTCTGCTCTTCTTGTCTGTCTGTTTACCGATCTTCTCTCTGTCTGTCTGTCTGTCTGTCTGTCTGTCTATCTATCTTCCTGTGTCACTGCTGTTGGCTGTCGGTCGGTCGCGCTTCTTGTCTGTCTGTCTGTCTGTCTGTCTGTCTATTTACCGATCTTCTGTTCTCTTTCTTGTCCTATCTATCTATCTATCTATCTATCTATCTATCTATCTATCTATCTATCTATCTATCTATCTATCTATCTATCTATCACTGCTCTTTGTCTGTCTGTCTGTCTGTCTATTTACCGATCATCTGCTCTGTCTGTCCGTCGTCCCATCTTGCTACTTGTCTGTCTGTCTGTCTGTCTGTCTGTCTGTCGATTTACTTATCTATCTATCTATCTATCTATCTATCTATCTATCTATCTATCTATCTATCTATCTATCTATCTATCTATCTATCGCTGCTCTTTGTCTGTCTGTCTGTCTGTCTGTCTGTCTATTTACCAATCATCTGCTCTGTCTGTCCGTCGTCCCATCTTGCTACTTGTCTGTTTGTCTGTCTGTCTGTCGATTTACTCTATCTATCTATCTATCTATCTATCTATCTATCTATCTATCTATCTATCTATCTATCTATCTATCTATCTATCTATCTATCGCTGCTCTTTGTCTGTCTGTCTGTCTGTCTATTTACCAATCATCTGCTCTGTCTGTCCGTCGTCCCATCTTGCTACTTGTCTGTTTGTCTGTCTGTCTGTCGATTTACTCTATCTATCTATCTATCTATCTATCTATCTATCTATCTATCTATCTATCTATCTATCTACTTGTCTGTCGCTCTTCTTGTATGTCTATCTATCTATCTATCTATCTATCTATCTATCTATCTATCTATCTACTTGTCTGTCGCTCTTCTTGTATGTCTGTCTGTCTATCTATCTATCTATCTATCTATCTATCTATCTATCTATCTATCTACTTGTCTATCGCTCTTCTTGTCTATCTATCTATCTATCTATCTATCTATCTATCTATCTATCTATCTATCTATCTATCTATCTATCTATCTATCTATCTATCTATCTATCTTCCTGTCTGTCTGTCGCACTTCTTGTCTGTCTGTCTATGTACCGATCTTCTGCTTGTTCTATCTTTCTGTCTGTCTATCAATCTATCTTCCTGTCTCTCTTTCTGTCTTTCTCTCTCTACTTGTCTGTCTGTCTATTTACTGATTTTCTCTGTCTATCTTCCTGTCTCTCTACTTGTTTGTCTATCTATTTACCCATCTTCCTCTTTGTCTGTCTGTCCTCGTGTCTACCTACTTGTCTGTCAGTCTATCTATTTACCCATTTTCCTCTGTCTGTCTGTATGTCAGTCTTTTTCATTTTATTTTTGTGGACACACACACACACGCGCACACACACACACACACACACACACACGCACACAGTCTAGCCGTTTTACAAATCACCTGAATATTTTGTAGCCAGAAATATGTGGAACTTTCCGCACGCATTTATAGATTTTAACAGCAAAGAGACACAACGGAAAACAGACCTTCTGACTCGGTGATCTGGTACACGGCAACTTAAAATGGAGTTATTTGGTAAGAGAACCCACTCCTCATTAAAAGGCTTGCCTTCTCATTAACGTTTTATCTGCTGATGTTTAAGAAACCTGGCTTTTGAAACAGCAGCCGTGCTGCATCTATAAGGTTTTGGTAACGTCCTCTCTGATGGACTGGTGCAGTATTACCGCCTTCCTTCTCTCTCTCCCTCCCTCTCCTTCAGGAGAACCCATACCCTGCAGTAACCATGCACAAAACGCAGCGGTCAGTGGACAGTCCTCAGCCTTCTGTCTCCCAGACCCCGTTCCCGGTCCTGGACGAGGTCGCTGTCCAGCTGTTCATCGATCACGCAGCTGCTAAACTCAAAACGGCCCCTCCTGTGGTCAAACCTGAGCTGAAGGAGATGGTGCCCTCGGGACCTCCACTGGGTGAGTGTGAGCACCGGATACAACTCCACATGACACCAGCTCATTCTTGTCTGACCCTAACTGACCCCGCCTTCCATCACACCATCCTCTTCACATTTTCAGGTTCTAAACCCAGTAAGCAGGGATGAGAATTTTCTGCAGATATGCAGAATTCTGAGTTTTTCCCGCTGAAAATGTCATTTTTGTGAAACGTGTAAATCCGTTGAGAAAATTTCGGGGGGGTCGGCGCGAGGCGAGGCTTGTGGTAGCACAAGCAGGCAGGACCGACCGACCGCCAGCATCTTTCAGCAGCGCTCATCGCAAAATTAGTTGCAGCTGTGATAACGGAAATCGTCCTTGCTTTCTTCAATATTTATGCTAATGACAACTCACAACGATTTCCGGCAACCTTTTGGCGCTAGTTTCATCTCACTTCTACAATTCGCGGAGAAACAAGCTATACGTAGACGGTTTTGATCACTTCTTAAGTTCTAGTTATTTTGGTTAGTTTTCAAAGTTACTTCACCAATATGGCGAAAGTTTTGGACCGCAAAAATGAGGATCATGCCAGGGAAATCAATAAATCAAACGGGATAAAGAACTGTTTCCGATGGGCATGGCTCGATAGTAGCGTTACCGTGCAGATAGGGACACAAACTGTGACGACGTGCCTGACGGAACATATCCAAAAAGTGGCCGTGCCGGGAAAGGTTCTGTGTATTCTGTGCTCAGATATGATCAATTATGGAAACAGAGGAGCTAGAAACATCCAGGAGCACATCGAAACAAAAAAGCACAAAGGTACATTTTACTTAAATTGTCAAAGATGGAGTCAGGAGGAATCTAATATATCGTTACGGTTACCTCCATTATTATATATATATGAGTGATTCCACGCTTATGGGTACTGAAATGGGGACATGAACTTATTTTTAAAAATTCACCTAAAACCATTTCTTTTTTTACCATCAGGTCACAAAACATGTAATCTTTAATGAATGATATGTTAAAAGATAACTTTAATTTTCTGAGATGTAATAAAAACATATTTATATGCCAAAGTCAAGCCTATGAGTTCCAAAATGATGTCTGTTACATTACTTCTGTTACGATTGTCCATCTCGCGTCTGTTACAAATTAATTACAATCTAGCTATATACCATGTTAATCTTATTGAAAGAATGTGTATGTTTATTCTACTACACATGTTTATTAATTATATTTGCTAAAACATCACCTTCCTATGTTTCAAAAAGTAATTCTACATTGTTAAAATTGAGAATATATATGTCCACAACACTTCTGTTACGTTCTGACTTTGGCATATAAATATGTTTTTATTACATCTCAGAAAATTAAAGTTATCTTTTAACATATCATTCATTAAAGATTACATGTTTTGTGACCTGATGGTAAAAAAAGAAATGGTTTTAGGTGAATTTTTAAAAATAAGTTCATGTCCCCATTTCAGTACCCATAAGCGTGGAATCACTCATATATATACACACACACACACACACGTGTGTGTGTGTGTGTGTGTATATATATATATATATATATATATATATATATATATATATGTATATGTGTGTGTGTGTGTATGTGTGTATATATATATATATATATATATATATATATATATTTTATAAACGTTTTAAACCATCATTGAATTTGAAAACATTCATATATATATATATATACACAACCCCAATTCCAAAAAAGTTGGGACAACGTACAAATTGTAAATAAAAAGGGAATGCAATGATGTGGAAGTTTCAAAATTCCATATTTTATTCAGAATAGAAATAGATGACATATCAAGTGTTTAAACTGAGAAAATGTATCATTTAAAGAGAAAAATTAGGCGATTTTAAATTTCATGACAACAACACATCTCAAAAAAGTTGGGACAAGGCCATGTTTACCACTGTGAGACATCCCCTTTTCTCTTTACAACAGTCTGTAAACGTCTGGGGACTGAGGAGACAAGTTGCTCAAGTTTAGGGATAGGAATGTTAACCCATTCTTGTCTAATGTAGGATTCTAGTTGCTCAACTGTCTTAGGTCTTTTTTGTCGTATCTTCTGTTTTATGATGCGCCAAATGTTTTCTATGGGTGAAAGATCTGGACTGCAGGCTGGCCAGTTCAGTACCCGGACCCTTCTTCTACGCAGCCATGATGCTGTAATTGATGCAGTATGTGGTTTGGCATTGTCATGCTGGAAAATGCAAGGTCTTCCCTGAAAGAGACGTCGTCTGGATGGGAGCATATGTTGCTCTAGAACCTGGATATACCTTTCAGCATTGATGGTGTCTTTCCAGATGTGTAAGCTGCCCATGCCACACGCACTAATGCAACCCCATACCATCAGAGATGCAGGCTTCTGAACTGAGCGCTGATAACAACTTGGGTCATCCTTCTCCTCTTTAGTCCGAATGACACGGCGTCCCTGATTTCCATAAAGAACTTCAAATTTTGATTCGTCTGACCACAGAACAGTTTTCCACTTTGCCACAGTCCATTTTAAATGAGCCTTGGCCCAGAGAAGACGTCTGCGCTTTTGGATCGTGTTTAGATACGGCTTCTTCTTTGAACTATAAAGTTTTAGCTGGCAACGGCGGATGGCACGGTGAATTGTGTTCACAGATAATGTTCTCTGGAAATATTCCTGAGCCCATCTTGTGATTTCCAATCCAGAAGCATGCCTGTATGTGATGCAGTGCCGGCTAAGGGCCCGAAGATCACGGGCACCCAGTATGGTTTTCCGGCATTGACCCTTACGCACAGAGATTCTTCCAGATTCTCTGAATCTTTTGATGATATTATGCACTGTAGATGATGATATGTTCAAACTCTTGGCAATTTTACACTGTCGAACTCCTTTCTGATATTGCTCCACTATTTGTCGGTGCAGAATTAGGGGGATTGGTGATCCTCTTCCCATCTTTACTTCTGAGAGCCGCTGCCACTCCAAGATGCTCTTTTTATACCCAGTCATGTTAATGACCTATTGCCAATTGACCTAATGAGTTGCAATTTGGTCCTCCAGCTGTTCCTTTTTTGTACCTTTAACTTTTCCAGCCTCTTATTGCCCCTGTCCCAACTTTTTTGAGATGTGTTGCTGTCATGAAATTTCAAATGAGCCAGTATTTGGCATGAAATTTCAAAATGTCTCACTTTCGACATTTGATATGTTGTCTATGTTCTATTGTGAATACAATATCAGTTTTTGAGATTTGTAAATTATTGCATTCCGTTTTTATTTACAATTTGTACTTATATATAAATAATGTGGCAAAGTTGGCAGACATTTCAGAGTTTTTTTTTTTTTAAATGTCCCATTCTCATCCCTGAGTAAGGCCCAGTACATTTTTAAAATTGTGTCCACATTACCCGGTGCGCAGTGCTGCTTGGCTAAAAATAGTCATTTTGGTTGTTTGTTGTTCTGGCCATGTGATAATCACCGTGTTTAATAAAGTTAACGACGTGTGAGGAGCTGCAGCAGAGGTAGAAATGCGTTTCCTGCTGTTTCATTTGATTTGTTCTCTTCTCGTCCGATCCTCAGCTGATATCGTGGACAGAAACGGCAGTGTCCTGGTGAACAGCGCCCGGAGACTGGAGGTAGTCAGGAACTGCATCATGTACATATTCGACAACAAGCTGCTCGAGGCGAAGAAGGTACATTACACATCACATCTCATCTCATCTCATCCTGCTGAAAGTTACATCAGAACAGCTTTAGGGCTATTCTGACGTGTGTGTGTGTGTGTGTGTGTGTGTGTGTGTGTGTGTGTGTGTGTGTGTGTAGTTGTTGCCGGCAGTGTTGCGGGCGCTGAAAGGGCGTGCAGCTCGGCTGTGTTTGACTCAGGAGCTGAACCAGCACGTGCTGCAGAACAGAGCTGTACTGGATGACCAGCAGTTCGACTACATCGTGCGCATGATGAACTGCGCGCTGCAGGTGCGGCTGCACGTTCACTCTCCTTACAGATAAAACCTCATGGCTCTTTGGTCGAGACGTGTCTGAGCGGTAGATTAAATTAATGCATCCTGTGTAACAGTTTGCCTGATGTAACTGTGTGTGATATTAGGACTGCTCTCACATGGATGAACATGGTATTGCAGCAGCTCTCCTTCCCCTGGTCACGGCTTTCTGTCGGGTGAGTTCATCACAGCAGCACGGCTCAGACTGAGGCATGTT